>NC_133134.1:79516596-79865346 GCF_048418815.1 Hemitrygon akajei
ATCTGATGAGAAAGGGATAGTGAGGTGTTGTTCGTGGGTTCATGGACCATCAGAAATGTGATGACGGGGAATAGTGAGGTGGTGTTCATGAACTGTCAGAAATCTGATGACAGAGGTATTGTGAGGTGTTGTTGATAGACTGTCAGAAATCTGAAGACAGAGCGATTGTGAGGTAATGTTAATGAACTGTCAGAAATCTGATGACAGAGGGATGGTGAGGTGTTGTTCATGGACTGTCAGAAATCTGATGACAGAGGGATAGTGAGGTGGTGTTCATGGGTTCATGGACTGTCAGAAATCTGATGACAGAGGGATAGTGAGGTATTTTTCAAGGACCATCAGAAATGTGATGACGGGGGATAGTGAGGTGGTGTTCAGGGACTGTCAGAAATCTGATGACAGAGGGATAGTGAGATGTTGTTCATGGACTGTCAGAAATCTGATGACAAAGGGATAGTGAGGTATTGTTCGTGGGTTCATGGACTGTCAGAAATCTGATGACAGAGGGATAGTGATGTGGTGTTCGTGGGTTCATGGACTATCATAAATCTGATGACAGAGGGATAGTGAGTTGTTGTTCATGGACTGTCAGAAATCTGAGGACAGTGGGATAGTGAGCTGATGTTCACGGACTGTAAGAAATCTGATGACAGAGGGATAGATGAGGTGGTGTTCGTGGGTTCATGCACTCAGAAATCTGATGACAGAGGGATAGTGAGATTTTGTTAATGGACTGTCAGAAATCTGATGACAGAGGGATAGTGAGGAGTTGTTCATGGGTTCATGGACTGTCAGAAATCTTATGACAGAGGGATAGTGAGATGGTGTTAATGGACTGTCAGAAATCTGATGATAGAGGGATAGTGAGGTGCGGTTCATGGACTGTCAGAAATCTGATGACAGAGGTATTGTGAGGTGTTGTTCATGGACTGTCAGAAATCTGATGGCAGAGGGAGAGTGATGTGGTGTTTATGGGTTCATGGACTGTCAGAAAACTGATGTCAGAGGCATAGTGAGGTGGTGTTCATGGTCTGTCATAAATCTGATGACAGAGGGACAGTGTGTTGTTGTTCATGGACTGTCAGAAATCTGATGACAAAGGGATAGTGAGGTGTTTCTTGTGGGTTCATGGACCATCAGAAATGTGATGACGGGGAATAGTGAGGTGGTGTTCATGAACTGTCAGAAATCCGATGACAGAGGTATTGTGAGGTGTTGTTGATAGACTGTCAGAAATCTGATGACAGAGCGATTGTGAGGTAATGTTAATGAACTGTCAGAAATCTGATGACAGAGGGATGGTGAGGTGTTGTTCATGGACTGTCAGAAATCTGATGACAGAGGGATAGTGAGGTGGTGTTCATGGGTTCATGGACTGTCAGAAATCTGATGACAAAGGGATAGTGAGGTGTTGTTCGTGGGTTCATGGACCATCAGAAATGTGATGACGGGGAATAGTGAGGTGCTGTTCATGAACTGTCAGAAATCTGATGACAGAGGGTTGGTGAGGTGTTGTTCATGGACTGTCAGAAATCTGATGACAGAGGGATAGTGAGGTGTTGTTCATGGACTGTCAGAAATCTGATGACAGAGGGATAGTGAGGTATTTTTCATGGACCATCAGAAATGTGATGACGGGGGATAGTGAGGTGGTGTTCAGGGACTGTCAGAAATCTGATGACAGAGGGATAGTGAGATGTTGTAAATGGACTGTCAGAAATCTGATGACAAAGGGATAGTGAGGTATTGTTCGTGGGTTCATGGACTGTCAGAAATCTGATGACAGAGGGATAGTGATGTGGTGGTCGTGGGTTCATGGACTATCATAAATCTGATGACAGAGGGATAGTGAGTTGTTGTTCATGGACTGTCAGAAATCTGAGGACAGTGGGATAGTGAGCTGTTGTTCACGGACTGTAAGAAATCAGATGACAGAGGGATAGATGAGGTGGTGTTCGTGGGTTCATGCACACAGAAATCTGATGACAGAGGGATAGTGAGGTGTTGTTCATGGACTGTCAGAAATCTGATGACAGAGGGATAGTGAGATGGTGTTAATGGACTGTCAGAAATCTGATGACAGAGGGATAGTGAGGTGCTGTTCATGGACTGTCAGAAATCTGATGACAGAGGTATTGTGAGGTGTTGTTCATGGACTGTCTGAAATCTGATGGCAGAGGGAGAGTGAGGTGTTGTTTATGGGTTCATGGACCATCAGAACTGTGATGACGGGGAATAGTGAGCTGTTGTTCACGGACTGTCAGAAATCTGATGACAGAGGGATAGTGAGGTGTTGTTCGTGGGTTCATGGACTGTCAGAAATCTGATGACAAAGGGATAGTGAGGTATTGTTCGTGGGTTCATGGACTGTCAGAAATCTGATGACAAAGGGATAGTGAGGTATTGTTCGTGGGTTCATGGACTGTCAGAAATCTGATGACAGCGGGATAGTGATGTGGTGTTCGTGGGTTCATGGAGTATCATAAATCTGATGACAGAGGGATAGTGAGTTGTTGTTCATGGAGTGTCAGAAATCTGAGGACAGTGGGATAGTGAGCTGTTGTTCACGGACTGTCAGAAATCTGATGACAGAGGGATAGTGAGGTGTTGTTCGTGGGTTCATGGACCATCAGAACTGTGATGACGGGGAATAGTGAGCTGTTGTTCACGGACTGTCAGAAATCTGATGACAGAGGGATGGTGAGGTGTTGTTCACAGACTGTCAGAAATCTGGTGTCAGAGGGATAGTGAGGTGGTGTTCGTTGGTTCATGGACTGTCATAAATCTGATGAAAGAAGGATAGTGAGTTGTTGTTCACGGACTGTCATTAATCTGGTGACAGAGGGATAGTGAGGTGGTGTTAATGGACTCTCAGAAATCTGATGACAGAGGGATAGTGAGGTGCTGTTCATGGACTGTCAGAAATCTGATGACAGAGGGATAGCGAGGTTTTGTTCATGGACTGTCAGAAATCTGATGGCACAGGGAGAGTGAGGTGTTGTTTATGGTTTCATGGACTGTCAGAAAACTGATGTCAGAGGCATAGTGAGGTGGTGTTCATGGTCTGTCAGAAATCTGATGACAAAGGGATAGTGAGGTATTGTTCGTGGGTTCATGGACTGTCAGAAATCTGATGACAGCGGGATAGTGATGTGGTGTTCGTGGGTTCATGGACTATCATAAATCTGATGACAGAGGGATAGTGAGTTGTTGTTCATGGACTGTCAGAAATCTGAGGACAGTGGGATAGTGAGCTGTTGTTCACGGACTGTCAGAAATCTGATGACAGAGGTCTAGTGATGTGTTGTTCGTGGGTTCATGGACCATCAGAACTGTGATGACGGGGAATAGTGAGCTGTTGTTCACGGACTGTCAGAAATCTGATGACAGAGGGATAGTGAGGTGTTGTTCGTGGGTTCATGGACTGTCAGAAATCTGATGACAAAGGGATAGTGAGGTATTGTTCGTGGGTTCATGGACTGTCAGAAATCTGATGACAAAGGGATAGTGAGGTATTGTTCGTGGGTTCATGGACTGTCAGAAATCTGATGACAGCGGGATAGTGATGTGGTGTTCGTGGGTTCATGGAGTATCATAAATCTGATGACAGAGGGATAGTGAGTTGTTGTTCATGGAGTGTCAGAAATCTGAGGACAGTGGGATAGTGAGCTGTTGTTCACGGACTGTCAGAAATCTGATGACAGAGGGATAGTGAGGTGTTGTTCGTGGGTTCATGGACCATCAGAACTGTGATGACGGGGAATAGTGAGCTGTTGTTCACGGACTGTCAGAAATCTGATGACAGAGGGATGGTGAGGTGTTGTTCACAGACTGTCAGAAATCTGGTGTCAGAGGGATAGTGAGGTGGTGTTCGTTGGTTCATGGACTGTCATAAATCTGATGAAAGAAGGATAGTGAGTTGTTGTTCACGGACTGTCATTAATCTGGTGACAGAGGGATAGTGAGGTGGTGTTAATGGACTCTCAGAAATCTGATGACAGAGGGATAGTGAGGTGCTGTTCATGGACTGTCAGAAATCTGATGACAGAGGGATAGCGAGGTTTTGTTCATGGACTGTCAGAAATCTGATGGCAGAGGGAGAGTGAGGTGTTGTTTATGGGTTCATGGACTGTCAGAAAACTGATGTCAGAGGAATAGTGAGGTGGTGTTCATGGTCTGTCATAAATCTGATGACAGAGGGACAGTGAGTTGCTGTTCATGGACTGTCAGAAATCTGATGAGAAAGGGATAGTGAGGTGTTGTTCGTGGGTTCATGGACCATCAGAAATGTGATGACGGGGAATAGTGAGGTGGTGTTCATGAACTGTCAGAAATCTGATGACAGAGGTATTGTGAGGTGTTGTTGATAGACTGTCAGAAATCTGAAGACAGAGCGATTGTGAGGTAATGTTAATGAACTGTCAGAAATCTGATGACAGAGGGATGGTGAGGTGTTGTTCATGGACTGTCAGAAATCTGATGACAGAGGGATAGTGAGGTGGTGTTCATGGGTTCATGGACTGTCAGAAATCTGATTACAGAGGGATAGTGAGGTATTTTTCAAGGACCATCAGAAATGTGATGACGGGGGATAGTGAGTTGGTGTTCAGGGACTGTCAGAAATCTGATGACAGAGGGATAGTGAGATGTTGTTCATGGACTGTCAGAAATCTGATGACAAAGGGATAGTGAGGTATTGTTCGTGGGTTCATGGACTGTCAGAAATCTGATGACAGAGGGATAGTGATGTGGTGTTCGTGGGTTCATGGACTATCATAAATCTGATGACAGAGGGATAGTGAGTTGTTGTTCATGGACTGTCAGAAATCTGAGGACAGTGGGATAGTGAGCTGTTGTTCACGGACTGTAAGAAATCTGATGACAGAGGGATAGATGAGGTGGTGTTCGTGGGTTCATGCACTCAGAAATCTGATGACAGAGGGATAGTGAGATTGTGTTAATGGACTGTCAGAAATCTGATGACAGAGGGATAGTGAGGAGTTGTTCATGGGTTCATGGACTGTCAGAAATCTTATGACAGAGGGATAGTCTGGTGTTATTCATGGACTGTCAGAAATCTGATGACAGAGGTATTGTGAGGTGTTGTTCATGGACTGTCTGAAATCTGATGGCAGAGGGAGAGTGAGGTGTTGTTTATGGGTTCATGGACTGTCAGATATCTGATGACAGAGGAATAGTGAGGTGGTGTTTGTGGGTTCATGTACACAGAAAACTGATGACAGAGGGAGAGTTAGGTGTTGTTCATGGACTGTCAGAAATCTGATGTCAGGGGGATAGTGAGGTGTTGTTCATGGACTGTCATAAATCTGATCAAAGAGGGATAGTGAGTTGTTGTTCATGGACGGTCAGTAATCTGCTGACATAGGGATTGTAATGTTTTGTTCATGGGTTGATGGACTGTCAGAAATGTGATGAGAGAGGGATAGTGAGGTGGTGTTAATGGACTGTCAGAAATCTGATGACAGAGGGATAGTGAGATGGTGTTAATGGACTGTCAGAAATCTGATGACAGAGGGATAGATGAGGAGGTGTTCGTGGGTTCATGGACTCAGAAATCCGATGACAGAAGGATAGTGATGTGGTGTTCACGGACTGTCAGATATCTGATGACAGAGGGAGAGTGAGGTGTTGTTTATGGGTTCATGGACTGTCAGATATCTGATGACAGAGGAATAGTGAGGTGGTGTTTGTGGGTTCATGTACACAGAAAACTGATGACAGAGGGAGAGTTAGGTGTTGTTCATGGACTGTCAGAAATCTGATGTCAGGGGGATAGTGAGGTGTTGTTCATGGACTGTCATAAATCTGATCAAAGAGGGATAGTGAGTTGTTGTTCATGGACGGTCAGTAATCTGCTGACATAGGGATTGTAATGTTTTGTTCATGGGTTGATGGACTGTCAGAAATGTGATGAGAGAGGGATAGTGAGGTGGTGTTAATGGACTGTCAGAAATCTGATGACAGAGGGATAGTGAGATGGTGTTAATGGACTGTCAGAAATCTGATGGCACAGGGAGAGTGAGGTGTTGTTTATGGTTTCATGGACTGTCAGAAAACTGATGTCAGAGGCATAGTGAGGTGGTGTTCATGGTCTGTCAGAAATCTGATGACAAAGGGATAGTGAGGTATTGTTCGTGGGTTCATGGACTGTCAGAAATCTGATGACAGCGGGATAGTGATGTGGTGTTCGTGGGTTCATGGACTATCATAAATCTGATGACAGAGGGATAGTGAGTTGTTGTTCATGGACTGTCAGAAATCTGAGGACAGTGGGATAGTGAGCTGTTGTTCACGGACTGTCAGAAATCTGATGACAGAGGGCTAGTGATGTGTTGTTCGTGGGTTCATGGACCATCAGAACTGTGATGACGGGGAATAGTGAGCTGTTGTTCACGGACTGTCAGAAATCTGATGACAGAGGGATAGTGAGGTGTTGTTCGTGGGTTCATGGACTGTCAGAAATCTGATGACAAAGGGATAGTGAGGTATTGTTCGTGGGTTCATGAACTGTCAGAAATCTGATGACAAAGGGATAGTGAGGTATTGTTCGTGGGTTCATGGACTGTCAGAAATCTGATGACAGCGGGATAGTGATGTGGTGTTCGTGGGTTCATGGAGTATCATAAATCTGATGACAGAGGGATAGTGAGTTGTTGTTCATGGAGTGTCAGAAATCTGAGGACAGTGGGATAGTGAGCTGTTGTTCACGGACTGTCAGAAATCTGATGACAGAGGGATAGTGAGGTGTTGTTCGTGGGTTCATGGACCATCAGAACTGTGATGACGGGGAATAGTGAGCTGTTGTTCACGGACTGTCAGAAATCTGATGACAGAGGGATGGTGAGGTGTTGTTCACAGACTGTCAGAAATCTGGTGTCAGAGGGATAGTGAGGTGGTGTTCGTTGGTTCATGGACTGTCATAAATCTGATGAAAGAAGGATAGTGAGTTGTTGTTCATGGACTGTCATTAATCTGGTGACAGAGGGATAGTGAGGTGGTGTTAATGGACTCTCAGAAATCTGATGACAGAGGGATAGTGAGGTGCTGTTCATGGACTGTCAGAAATCTGATGACAGAGGGATAGCGAGGTTTTGTTCATGGACTGTCAGAAATCTGATGGCAGAGGGAGAGTGAGGTGTTGTTTATGGGTTCATGGACTGTCAGAAAACTGATGTCAGAGGAATAGTGAGGTGGTGTTCATGGTCTGTCATAAATCTGATGACAGAGGGACAGTGAGTTGCTGTTCATGGACTGTCAGAAATCTGATGAGAAAGGGATAGTGAGGTGTTGTTCGTGGGTTCATGGACCATCAGAAATGTGATGACGGGGAATAGTGAGGTGGTGTTCATGAACTGTCAGAAATCTGATGACAGAGGTATTGTGAGGTGTTGTTGATAGACTGTCAGAAATCTGAAGACAGAGCGATTGTGAGGTAATGTTAATGAACTGTCAGAAATCTGATGACAGAGGGATGGTGAGGTGTTGTTCATGGACTGTCAGAAATCTGATGACAGAGGGATAGTGAGGTGGTGTTCATGGGTTCATGGACTGTCAGAAATCTGATGACAGAGGGATAGTGAGGTATTTTTCAAGGACCATCAGAAATGTGATGACGGGGGATAGTGAGTTGGTGTTCAGGGACTGTCAGAAATCTGATGACAGAGGGATAGTGAGATGTTGTTCATGGACTGTCAGAAATCTGATGACAAAGGGATAGTGAGGTATTGTTCGTGGGTTCATGGACTGTCAGAAATCTGATGACAGAGGGATAGTGATGTGGTGTTCGTGGGTTCATGGACTATCATAAATCTGATGACAGAGGGATAGTGAGTTGTTGTTCATGGACTGTCAGAAATCTGAGGACAGTGGGATAGTGAGCTGTTGTTCACGGACTGTAAGAAATCTGATGACAGAGGGATAGATGAGGTGGTGTTCGTGGGTTCATGCACTCAGAAATCTGATGACAGAGGGATAGTGAGATTGTGTTAATGGACTGTCAGAAATCTGATGACAGAGGGATAGTGAGGAGTTGTTCATGGGTTCATGGACTGTCAGAAATCTTATGACAGAGGGATAGTCTGGTGTTATTCATGGACTGTCAGAAATCTGATGACAGAGGTATTGTGAGGTGTTGTTCATGGACTGTCTGAAATCTGATGGCAGAGGGAGAGTGAGGTGTTGTTTATGGGTTCATGGACTGTCAGATATCTGATGACAGAGGAATAGTGAGGTGGTGTTTGTGGGTTCATGTACACAGAAAACTGATGACAGAGGGAGAGTTAGGTGTTGTTCATGGACTGTCAGAAATCTGATGTCAGGGGGATAGTGAGGTGTTGTTCATGGACTGTCATAAATCTGATCAAAGAGGGATAGTGAGTTGTTGTTCATGGACGGTCAGTAATCTGCTGACATAGGGATTGTAATGTTTTGTTCATGGGTTGATGGACTGTCAGAAATGTGATGAGAGAGGGATAGTGAGGTGGTGTTAATGGACTGTCAGAAATCTGATGACAGAGGGATAGTGAGATGGTGTTAATGGACTGTCAGAAATCTGATGACAGAGGGATAGATGAGGAGGTGTTCGTGGGTTCATGGACTCAGAAATCCGATGACAGAAGGATAGTGATGTGGTGTTCACGGACTGTCAGATATCTGATGACAGAGGAATAGTGAGGTGGTGTTTGTGGGTTCATGTACACAGAAATCTGATGACAGAGGGATAGTGAGGTGTTGTTCATGGACTGTCAGAAATCTGATGACAGAGGGATAGTGAGGTGTTGTTCATAGACTGTCAGAAATGTGATGACAGAGGGATAGTGAGGTGTTGTTCATGGACTGTCAGAAATCTGATAACAGAGGGATAATGAGGTGTTGTTCATAGACTGTCAGAAATCTGATGACAGAGCGATTGTGAAGTAATGTTAATGAAATGTCCGAAATCGGATGACAGAGGGATAGTGAGGTGATGTTAATGAACTGTCAGAAATCTGGTGACAGAGGGATAGTGAGGTGTTGTTCATGGACTGTCAGAAATCTGATGGCAGAGGGAGAGTGAGGTGTTGTTTATGGGTTCATGGACTGTTAGAAATCTGATGTCAGAGGCATAGTGAGGTGGTGTTCATGGTTTGTCATAAATCTGATGACAGAGTGACAGTGAGTTGTTGTTCATGGACTATCAGAAATCTGATGACAGAGGGATAGTGAGGTGGTGTTCATGGACTGTCATAAATCTGATGAAAGAGGGATAGTGAGTTGTTGTTCACGGACTGTCAGAAATCTGATGACAGAGGGATAGTGAGGTGGTGTTCGTGGGTTCATGGACTCAGAAATCTGATGACAGAGGGATAGTGAGGTGGTGTTCACGGACTGTCAGATATCTGATGACAGAGGGATTGTGAGGTGTTGTTCATGGGTTCATGGACTGTCAGAGATCTGATGACAGACGGATACTGAGGTGTTGTTCATAGACTGTCAGAAATCTCATGACAGAGGGATAGTGAGGTGTTGTTCATGGACTGTCAGAAATGTGATGACAGAGGGATAGTGAGGTGTTGTTCATGGACTGTCAGAAATCTGATGACAGAGGGATAGTGAGGTGTTGTTCATGGACTGTCAGAAATCTGATGGCAGAGGCAGAGTGAGGTGTTGTTTATGGGTTCATGTACTGTCAGAAATCTGATGACAGAGGGATGGTGAGTTGTTGTTCATGGACTGGCAGAAATCTGATGACAGTGTGATAGTGAGGTGTTGTTCATAGACTGTCAGAAATGTGATGACAGAGGGATAGTGAGGTGTTGTTCATGGACTGTCAGAAATCTGATGGCAGAGGGAGAGTGAGGTGTTGTTCATGGACTGTCAGAAATCTGATGACAGAGGGATAGTGAGGTGTTGTTCATAGACTGTCAGAAATGTGATGACAGAGGGATAGTGAGGTGTTGTTCATGGACTGTCAGAAATCTGATGACA
This sequence comes from Hemitrygon akajei, assembly GCF_048418815.1. NCBI lineage: Eukaryota > Metazoa > Chordata > Chondrichthyes > Myliobatiformes > Dasyatidae > Hemitrygon > Hemitrygon akajei. Next base: position 79,526,584 of record NC_133134.1, read on the forward strand.
GAGGGATAGTGAGGTGTTGTTCATAGACTGTCAGAAATCTGATGACAGAGCGATTGTGAGGTAATGTTAATGAAATGTCAGAAATCGGATGACAGAGGGATAGTGAGGTGTTGTTAATGAACTGTCAGAAATCTGATGACAGAGGGATAGTGAGGTGTTGTTCATGGACTGTCAGAAATCTGATGGCAGAGGGAGAGTGAGGTGTTGTTTATGGGTTCATGGACTGTCAGAAATCTGATGTCAGAGGCATAGTGAGGTGGTGTTCATGGTTTGTCATAAATCTGATGACAGAGTGACAGTGAGTTGTTGTTCATGGACTATCAGAAATCTGATGACAAAGGGATAGTGAGGTGTTGATCGTTGGTTCATGGACCATCAGAAATGTGATGACGGGCGATAGTGAGGTGGTGTTCAGGGACTGTCAGAAATCTGATGACAGAGGGATAGTGAGATGTTGTTCATGGACTGTCAGAAATCTGAGGACAGCGGGATAGTTAGCTGTAGTTCATGGACTGTCAGAAATCTGATGACAGAGTGATAGTGACGCGTTGTTCATGGGTTCATGGACTGTCAGAAATCTGATGTCAGAGGGATAGTGAGGCAGTGTTCATGTACTGTCATAAATCTGATGAAAGAGGGATAGTGATTTGTTGTTCACAGACTGTCAGAAATCTGATGACAGAGGGATAGTGAGGTGGTGTTCGTGGACTGTCATAAATCTGATGAAAGAGGGATAGTGAGTTGTTGTTCACGGACTGTCAGATATCAGATAACAGAGGGATAGTGAGGTGGTGATCGTGGTTTCATGTACTCTGAAATCTGATGACAGAGGGATAGTGAGGTGGTGTTCATGGACTGTCAAAAATCTGATGAAAGAGGGATAGTGAGTTGTTGTTCACGGACTGTCAGAAATCTGATGACAGAGGTATAGTGAGGTGGTGTTCGTGGGTTCATGGACTCAGAAATCTGATGACAGAGGGATAGTGAGGTGGTGTTCACGGACTGTCAGAAATCTGATGACAGAGGTATAGTGAGGTGCTGTTCGTGGGTTCATGGACTCAGAAATCTGATGACCGACGGATACTGAGGTGTTATTCATAGACTATCAGAAATGTGATGACAAAGGGATAGTGAGGTGTTGTTCATGGACTGTCAGAAATCTGATGACAGAGGGATATTGAGGTGTTGTTCATGGACTGTCAGAAATCTGATGGCAGAGGCAGAGTGAGGTGTTGTTTATGGGTTCATGGACTGTCAAAAATCTGATGAAAGAGGGATAGTGAGTTGTTGTTCACGGACTGTCAGAAATCTGATGACAGAGGTATAGTGAGGTGGTGTTCGTGGGTTCATGGACTCAGAAATCTGATGACAGAGGGATAGTGAGGTGGTGTTCACGGACTGTCAGATATCTGATGACAGAGGGATTGTGAGGTGTTGTTCATGTGTTCATGGACTGTCAGAGATCTGATGACAGACAGATACTGAGGTGTTGTTCATAGACTGTCAGAAATGTGATGACAGAGGGATAGTGAGGTGTTGTTCATGGACTGTCAGAAATCTGATGAGAGAGGGATAGTGAGGTGTTGTTCATGGACTGTCAGAAATCTGATGGCAGAGGCAGAGTGAGGTGTTGTTTATGGGTTCATGGACTGTCAGAAATCTGATGACAGAGGGATGGTGAGTTGTTGTTGATGGACTGGCAGAAATCTGATGGCAGAGGGAGAGTGAGGTGTTGTTTATGGGTTCATGGACTGTCAGATATCTGATGACAGAGGAATAGTGAGGTGGTGTTTGTGGGTTCATGTACACAGAAAACTGATGACAGAGGGAGAGTGAGGTGTTGTTCATGGACTGTCATAAATCTGATGAAAGAGGGATAGTGAGTTGTTGTTCATGGACGGTCAGTAATCTGCTGACATAGGGATTGTAATGTTTTGTTCATGGGTTGATGGAATGTCAGAAATGTGATGAGAGAGGGATAGTGAGGTGGTGTTAATGGACTGTCAGAAATCTGATGACAGAGGGATAGTGAGATGGTGTTAATGGAATGTCAGAAATCTGATGACATAGGGATAGATGAGGAGGTGTTCGTGGGTTCATGGACTCAGAAATCCGATGACAGAAGGATAGTGATGTGGTGTTCACGGACTGTCAGATATCTGATGACAGAGGAATAGTGAGGTGGTTTTTGTGGGTTCATGTACACAGAAATCTGATGACAGAGGGATAGTGAGGTGTTGTTCATGGACTGTCAGAAATCTGATGACAGAGGGATAGTGAGGTGTTGTTCATAGACTGTCAGAAATGTGATGACAGAGGGATAGTGAGGTGTTGTTCATGGACTGTCAGAAATCTGATAACAGAGGGATAGTGAGGTGTTGTTCATAGACTGTCAGAAATCTGATGACAGAGCGATTGTGAGGTAATGTTAATGAAATGTCCGAAATCGGATGACAGAGGGATAGTGAGGTGATGTTAATGAACTGTCAGAAATCTGATGACAGAGGGATAGTGAGGTGTTGTTCATGGACTGTCAGAAATCTGATGGCAGAGGGAGAGTGAGGTGTTGTTTATGGGTTCATGGACTGTTAGAAATCTGATGTCAGAGGCATAGTGAGGTGGTGTTCATGGTTTGTCATAAATCTGATGACAGAGTGACAGTGAGTTGTTGTTCATGGACTATCAGAAACCTGATGACAGAGGGATAGTGAGGTGGTGTTCATGGACTGTCATAAATCTGATGAAAGAGGGATAGTGAATTGTTGTTCATGGACTATCAGAAATCTGATGACAGAGGGATAGTGAGGTGGTGTTCATGGACTGTCATAAATCTGATGAAAGAGGGATAGTGAGTTGTTGTTCACGGACTGTCAGAAATCTGATGACAGAGGGATAGTGAGGTGGTGTTCACGGACTGTCAGATATCTGATGACAGAGGGATTGTGAGGTGTTGTTCATGGGTTCATGGACTGTCAGAGATCTGATGACAGACGGATACTGAGGTGTTGTTCATAGACTGTCAGAAATCTCATGACAGAGGGATAGTGAGGTGTTGTTCATGGACTGTCAGAAATGTGATCACAGAGGGATAGTGAGGTGTTGTTCATGGACTGTCAGAAATCTGATGACAGAGGGATAGTGAGGTGTTGTTCATGGACTGTCAGAAATCTGATGGCAGAGGCAGAGTGAGGTGTTGTTTATGGGTTCATGGACTGTCAGAAATCTGATGACAGAGGGATGGTGAGTTGTTGTTCATGGACTGGCAGAAATCTGATGACAGTGTGATAGTGAGGTGTTGTTCATAGACTGTCAGAAATGTGATGACAGAGGGATAGTGAGGTGTTGTTCATGGACTGTCAGAAATCTGATGGCAGAGGGAGAGTGAGGTGTTGATCATGGGTTGATGGACTGTTAGAAATATGATGTCAGAGGGATAGTGAGGTGTTGTTCATGGACTGTCATAAATCTGATGAAAGATGGATAGTGAGTTGTTGTTCATGGACGGTCAGTAATCTGCTGACATAGGGATTGTGAGGTTTTGTTCATGGGTTGATGGACTGTCAGAAATGTGATGAGAGAGGGATAGTGAGGTGGTGTTAATGGACTGTCAGAAATCTGATGACAGAGGGATTGTGAGATGGTGTTAATGGACTGTCAGAAATCTGATGACAGAGGGATAGTAAGGTGCTGTTCATGGACTGTCAGAAATCTGACGACAGAGGGATAGTGAGATGGTGTTAATGGACTGTAAGAAATCTGATGACAGAGGGATAGTGAGGTGCTGTTCATGGACAGTCAGAAATCTGATGACAGAGGGATAGTGAGGTATTTTTCATGGACCGTCAGAAATGTGATGACGGGGGATAGTGAGGTGGTGTTCAGGGACTGTCAGAAATCTGATGACAGAGAGATAGTGAGATGTTGTTCATGGACTGTCAGAAATCTGATGACAAAGGGATAGTGAGGTGTTGTTCGTGGGTTCATGGACTGTCAGAAATCTGATGACAGAGGGATAGTGATGTGGTGTTCGTGGGTTCATGGACTATCATAAATCTGATGACAGAGGGATAGTGAGTTGTTGTTCATGGACTGTCAGAAATCTGAGGACAGCGGGATAGTGAGCTGTTGTTCACGGACTGTCAGAAATCTGATGACAGAGGGATAGTGAGGTGGAGTTAGTGGGTTGATGTACTCAGAAATCTGATGACAGAGGGATTGTGAGGTGTTGTTCATGGGTTCATGGACTGTCAGAGATCTGATGACAGACGGATAGTGAGGTGTTGTTCATGGACTGTCAGAAATCTGATGACAGAGGGATGGATGAGGTGGTGTTCTTGGGTTCATGGACTCAGAAATCTGATGACAGAGGGATAGTGAGGTGATTTTCACGGACTGTCAGATATCTGATGACAGAGGGATAGTGAGGTGGTGTTCATCGGTTCATGTACACAGAAATCTGATGACAGAGAGATAGTGAGGTGTTGTTCATGGACTGTCAGAAATGTGATGACAGAGGGATAGTGAGGTGTTGTTCATGGACTGTCAGAAATCTGATGGCAGAGGGAGAGTGAGGTGTTGTTCATGGGTTGATGGACTGTTAGAAATATGATGTCAGAGGGATAGTGAGGTGTTGTTCATGGACTGTCATAAATCTGATGAAAGATGAATAGTGAGTTGTTGTTCATGGACGGTCAGTAATCTGCTGACATAGGGATTGTGAGGTTTTGTTCATGGGTTGATGGACTGTCAGAAATGTGATGAGAGAGGGATAGTGAGGTGGTGTTAATGGACTGTCAGAAATCTGATGACAGAGGGATAGTAAGGTGCTGTTCATGGACTGTCAGAAATCTGACGACAGAGGGATAGTGAGATGGTGTTAATGGACTGTAAGAAATCTGATGACAGAGGGATAGTGAGGTGCTGTTCATGGACAGTCAGAAATCTGATGACAGAGGGATAGTGAGGTATTTTTCATGGACCGTCAGAAATGTGATGACGGGGGATAGTGAGGTGGTGTTCAGGGACTGTCAGAAATCTGATGACAGAGGGATAGTGAGATGTTGTTCATGGACTGTCAGAAATCTGATGACAAAGGGATAGTGAGGTGTTGTTCGTGGGTTCATGGACTGTCAGAAATCTGATGACAGAGGGATAGTGATGTGGTGTTCGTGGGTTCATGGACTATCATAAATCTGATGACAGAGGGATAGTGAGTTGTTGTTCATGGACTGTCAGAAATCTGAGGACAGCGGGATAGTGAGCTGTTGTTCACGGACTGTCAGAAATCTGATGACAGAGGGATAGTGAGGTGGAGTTAGTGGGTTGATGTACTCAGAAATCTGATGACAGAGGGATTGTGAGGTGTTGTTCATGGGTTCATGGACTGTCAGAGATCTGATGACAGACGGATAGTGAGGTGTTGTTCATGGACTGTCAGAAATCTGATGACAGAGGGATGGATGAGGTGGTGTTCTTGGGTTCATGGACTCAGAAATCTGATGACAGAGGGATAGTGAGGTGATGTTCACGGACTGTCAGATATCTGATGACAGAGGGATAGTGAGGTGGTGTTCATCGGTTCATGGACTGTCAGAGATCTGATGACAGACGGATACTGAGGTGTTGTTCATAGACTGTCAGAAATCTCATGACAGAGGGATAGTGAGGTGTTGTTCATGGACTGTCAGAAATGTGATGACAGAGGGATAGTGAGGTGTTGTTCATGGACTGTCAGAAATCTGATGACAGAGGGATAGTGAGGTGTTGTTCATGGACTGTCAGAAATCTGATGGCAGAGGCAGAGTGAGGTGTTGTTTATGGGTTCATGTACTGTCAGAAATCTGATGACAGAGGGATGGTGAGTTGTTGTTCATGGACTGGCAGAAATCTGATGACAGTGTGATAGTGAGGTGTTGTTCATAGACTGTCAGAAATGTGATGACAGAGGGATAGTGAGGTGTTGTTCATGGACTGTCAGAAATCTGATGGCAGAGGGAGAGTGAGGTGTTGTTCATGGACTGTCAGAAATCTGATGACAGAGGGATAGTGAGGTGTTGTTCATAGACTGTCAGAAATGTGATGACAGAGGGATAGTGAGGTGTTGTTCATGGACTGTCAGAAATCTGATGGCAGAGGGAGAGTGAGGTGTTGTTCATAGACTGTCAGAAATCTGATGACAGAGGGATAGTGAGGTGTTGTTCATGGACTGTCAGAAATCTGATGGCAGAGGGAGAGTGAGGTGTTGTTTATGGGTTCATGGACTGTCAGAAATCTGATGTCAGAGGCATAGTGAGGTGGTGTTCATGGTTTGTCATAAATCTGATGACAGAGTGACAGTGAGTTGTTGTTCATGGACTATCAGAAATCTGATGACAAAGGGATAGTGAGGTGTTGATCGTTGGTTCATGGACCATCAGAAATGTGATGACGGGCGATAGTGAGGTGGTGTTCAGGGACTGTCAGAAATCTGATGACAGAGGGATAGTGAGATGTTGTTCATGGACTGTCAGAAATCTGAGGACAGCGGGATAGTTAGCTGTAGTTCATGGTCTGTCAGAAATCTGATGACAGAGTGATAGTGACGCGTTGTTCATGGGTTCATGGACTGTCAGAAATCTGATGTCAGAGGGATAGTGAGGCAGTGTTCATGTACTGTCATAAATCTGATGAAAGAGGGATAGTGATTTGTTGTTCACAGACTGTCAGAAATCTGATGACAGAGGGATAGTGAGGTGGTGTTCGTGGACTGTCATAAATCTGATGAAAGAGGGATAGTGAGTTGTTGTTCACGGACTGTCAGATATCAGATAACAGAGGGATAGTGAGGTGGTGATCGTGGTTTCATGTACTCTGAAATCTGATGACAGAGGGATAGTGAGGTGGTGTTCATGGACTGTCAGAAATCTGATGAAAGAGGGATAGTGAGTTGTTGTTCACGGACTGTCAGAAATCTGATGACAGAGGTATAGTGAGGTGGTGTTCGTGGGTTCATGGACTCAGAAATCTGATGACAGAGGGATAGTGAGGTGGTGTTCACGGACTGTCAGAAATCTGATGACAGAGGTATAGTGAGGTGCTGTTCGTGGATTCATGGACTCAGAAATCTGATGACAGACGGATACTGAGGTGTTATTCATAGACTATCAGAAATGTGATGACAGAGGGATAGTGAGGTGTTGTTCATGGACTGTCAGAAATCTGATGACAGAGGGATATTGAGGTGTTGTTCATGGACTGTCAGAAATCTGATGGCAGAGGCAGAGTGAGGTGTTGTTTATGGGTTCATGGACTGTCAGAAATCTGATGAAAGAGGGATGGTGAGTTGTTGTTCATGGACTGGCAGACATCTGATGACAGTGGGATAGTGAGGTGGTGATCGTGGTTTCATGTACTCTGAAATCTGATGACAGAGGGATTGTGAGGTGGTGTTCATGGACTGTCAAAAATCTGATGAAAGAGGGTTAGTGAGTTGTTGTTCACGGACTGTCAGAAATCTGATGACAGAGGTATAGTGAGGTGGTGTTCGTGGGTTCATGGACTCAGAAATCTGATGACAGAGGGATAGTGAGGTGGTGTTCACGGACTGTCAGATATCTGATGACAGAGGGATTGTGAGGTGTTGTTCATGTGTTCATGGACTGTCAGAGATCTGATGACAGACAGATACTGAGGTGTTGTTCATAGACTGTCAGAAATGTGATGACAGAGGGATAGTGAGGTGTTGTTCATGGACTGTCAGAAATCTGATGAGAGAGGGATAGTGAGGTGTTGTTCATGGACTGTCAGAAATCTGATGGCAGAGGCAGAGTGAGGTGTTGTTTATGGGTTCATGGACTGTCAGAAATCTGATGACAGAGGGATGGTGAGTTGTTGTTGATGGACTGGCAGAAATCTGATGGCAGAGGGAGAGTGAGGTGTTGTTTATGGGTTCATGGACTGTCAGATATCTGATGACAGAGGAATAGTGAGGTGGTGTTTGTGGGTTCATGTACACAGAAAACTGATGACAGAGGGAGAGTGAGGTGTTGTTCATGGACTGTCATAAATCTGATGAAAGAGGGATAGTGAGTTGTTGTTCATGGACGGTCAGTAATCTGCTGACATAGGGATTGTAATGTTTTGTTCATGGGTTGATGGACTGTCAGAAATGTGATGAGAGAGGGATAGTGAGGTGGTGTTAATGGACTGTCAGAAATCTGATGACAGAGGGATAGTGAGATGGTGTTAATGGAATGTCAGAAATCTGATGACAGAGGGATAGATGAGGAGGTGTTCGTGGGTTCATGGACTCAGAAATCCGATGACAGAAGGATAGTGATGTGGTGTTCACGGACTGTCAGATATCTGATGACAAAGGAATAGTGAGGTGGTTTTTGTGGGTTCATGTACACAGAAATCTGATGACAGAGGGATAGTGAGGTGTTGTTTATGGACTGTCAGAAATCTGATGACAGAGGGATAGTGAGGTGTTGTTCATAGACTGTCAGAAATGTGATGACAGAGGGATAGTGAGGTGTTGTTCATGGACTGTCAGAAATCTGATAACAGAGGGATAGTGAGGTGTTGTTCATAGACTGTCAGAAATCTGATGACAGAGCGATTGTGAGGTAATGTTAATGAAATGTCCGAAATCGGATGACAGAGGGATAGTGAGGTGATGTTAATGAACTGTCAGAAATCTGATGACAGAGGGATAGTGAGGTGTTGTTCATGGACTGTCAGAAATCTGATGGCAGAGGGAGAGTGAGGTGTTGTTTATGGGTTCATGGACTGTTAGAAATCTGATGTCAGAGGCATAGTGAGGTGGTGTTCATGGTTTGTCATAAATCTGATGACAGAGTGACAGTGAGTTGTTGTTCATGGACTATCAGAAATCTGATGACAGAGGGATAGTGAGGTGGTGTTCATGGACTGTCATAAATCTGATGAAAGAGGGATAGTGAGTTGTTGTTCATGGACTATCAGAAATCTGATGACAGAGGGATAGTGAGGTGGTGTTCATGGACTGTCATAAATCTGATGAAAGAGGGATAGTGAGTTGTTGTTCACGGACTGTCAGAAATCTGATGACAGAGGGATAGTGAGGTGGTGTTCACGGACTGTCAGATATCTGATGACAGAGGGATTGTGAGGTGTTGTTCATGGGTTCATGGACTGTCAGAGATCTGATGACAGACGGATACTGAGGTGTTGTTCATAGACTGTCAGAAATCTCATGACAGAGGGATAGTGAGGTGTTGTTCATGGACTGTCAGAAATGTGATCACAGAGGGATAGTGAGGTGTTGTTCATGGACTGTCAGAAATCTGATGACAGAGGGATAGTGAGGTGTTGTTCATGGACTGTCAGAAATCTGATGGCAGAGGCAGAGTGAGGTGTTGTTTATGGGTTCATGGACTGTCAGAAATCTGATGACAGAGGGATGGTGAGTTGTTGTTCATGGACTGGCAGAAATCTGATGACAGTGTGATAGTGAGGTGTTGTTCATAGACTGTCAGAAATGTGATGACAGAGGGATAGTGAGGTGTTGTTCATGGACTGTCAGAAATCTGATGGCAGAGGGAGAGTGAGGTGTTGATCATGGGTTGATGGACTGTTAGAAATATGATGTCAGAGGGATAGTGAGGTGTTGTTCATGGACTGTCATAAATCTGATGAAAGATGGATAGTGAGTTGTTGTTCATGGACGGTCAGTAATCTGCTGACATAGGGATTGTGAGGTTTTGTTCATGGGTTGATGGACTGTCAGAAATGTGATGAGAGAGGGATAGTGAGGTGGTGTTAATGGACTGTCAGAAATCTGATGACAGAGGGATTGTGAGATGTTGTTAATGGACTGTCAGAAATCTGATGACAGAGGGATAGTAAGGTGCTGTTCATGGACTGTCAGAAATCTGACGACAGAGGGATAGTGAGATGGTGTTAATGGACTGTAAGAAATCTGATGACAGAGGGATAGTGAGGTGCTGTTCATGGACAGTCAGAAATCTGATGACAGAGGGATAGTGAGGTATTTTTTATGGACCGTCAGAAATGTGATGACGGGGGATAGTGAGGTGGTGTTCAGGGACTGTCAGAAATCTGATGACAGAGGGATAGTGAGATGTTGTTCATGGACTGTCAGAAATCTGATGACAAAGGGATAGTGAGGTGTTGTTCGTGGGTTCATGGACTGTCAGAAATCTGATGACAGAGGGATAGTGATGTGGTGTTCGTGGGTTCATGGACTATCATAAATCTGATGACAGAGGGATAGTGAGTTGTTGTTCATGGACTGTCAGAAATCTGAGGACAGCGGGATAGTGAGCTGTTGTTCACGGACTGTCAGAAATCTGATGACAGAGGGATAGTGAGGTGGAGTTAGTGGGTTGATGTACTCAGAAATCTGATGACAGAGGGATTGTGAGGTGTTGTTCATGGGTTCATGGACTGTCAGAGATCTGATGACAGACGGATAGTGAGGTGTTGTTCATGGACTGTCAGAAATCTGATGACAGAGGGATGGATGAGGTGGTGTTCTTGGGTTCATGGACTCAGAAATCTGATGACAGAGGGATAGTGAGGTGATTTTCACGGACTGTCAGATATCTGATGACAGAGGGATAGTGAGGTGGTGTTCATCGGTTCATGTACACAGAAATCTGATGACAGAGAGATAGTGAGGTGTTGTTCATGGACTGTCAGAAATGTGATGACAGAGGGATAGTGAGGTGTTGTTCATGGACTGTCAGAAATCTGATGGCATAGGGAGAGTGAGGTGTTGTTCATGGGTTGATGGACTGTTAGAAATATGATGTCAGAGGGATAGTGAGGTGTTGTTCATGGACTGTCATAAATCTGATGAAAGATGGATAGTGAGTTGTTGTTCATGGACGGTCAGTAATCTGCTGACATAGGGATTGTGAGGTTTTGTTCATGGGTTGATGGACTGTCAGAAATGTGATGAGAGAGGGATAGTGAGGTGGTGTTAATGGACTGTCAGAAATCTGATGACAGAGGGATTGTGAGATGGTGTTAATGGACTGTCAGAAATCTGATGACAGAGGGATAGTAAGGTGCTGTTCATGGACTGTCAGAAATCTGACGACAGAGGGATAGTGAGATGGTGTTAATGGACTGTAAGAAATCTGATGACAGAGGGATAGTGAGGTGCTGTTCATGGACAGTCAGAAATCTGATGACAGAGGGATAGTGAGGTATTTTTCATGGACCGTCAGAAATGTGATGACGGGGGATAGTGAGGTGGTGTTCAGGGACTGTCAGAAATCTGATGACAGAGGGATAGTGAGATGTTGTTCATGGACTGTCAGAAATCTGATGACAAAGGGATAGTGAGGTGTTGTTCGTGGGTTCATGGACTGTCAGAAATCTGATGACAGAGGGATAGTGATGTGGTGTTCGTGGGTTCATGGACTATCATAAATCTGATGACAGAGGGATAGTGAGTTGTTGTTCATGGACTGTCAGAAATCTGAGGACAGCGGGATAGTGAGCTGTTGTTCACGGACTGTCAGAAATCTGATGACAGAGGGATAGTGAGGTGGAGTTAGTGGGTTGATGTACTCAGAAATCTGATGACAGAGGGATTGTGAGGTGTTGTTCATGGACTGTCAGAAATCTGATGACAGAGGGATGGATGAGGTGGTGTTCTTGGGTTCATGGACTCAGAAATCTGATGACAGAGGGATAGTGAGGTGATGTTCACGGACTGTCAGATATCTGATGACAGAGGGATAGTGAGGTGGTGTTCATCGGTTCATGTACACAGAAATCTGATGACAGAGAGATAGTGAGGTGTTGTTCATGGACTGTCAGAAATGTGATGACAGAGGGATAGTGAGGTGTTGTTCATGGACTGTCAGAAATCTGATGGCAGAGGGAGAATGAGGTGTTGTTCATGGGTTGATGGACTGTTAGAAATATGATGTCAGAGGGATAGTGAGGAGTTGTTCATGGACTGTCATAAATCTGATGAAAGAGGGATAGTGAGTTGTTGTTCATGGACGGTCAGTAATCTGCTGAAATAGGGATTGTGAGGTTTTGTTCATGGGTTGATGGACTGTCAGAAATGTGATGAGAGAGGGATAGTGAGGTGGTGTTAATGGACTGTCAGAAATCTGATGACAGAGGGATAGTAAGGTGCTGTTCATTGACTGTCAGAAATCTGACGACAGAGGGATAGTGAGATGGTGTTAATGGACTGTCAGAAATCTGATGACAGAGGGATAGTGAGGTGCTGTTCATGGACAGTCAGAAATCTGATGACAGAGGGATAGTGAGGTATTTTTCATGGACCATCAGAAATGTGATGACGGGGGATAGTGAGGTGGTGTTCAGGGACTGTCAGAAATCTGATGACCGAGGGATAGTGAGATGTTGTTTATGGACTGTCAGAAATCTGATGACAAAGGGATAGTGAGGTGTTGTTCGTGGGTTCATGGACTGTCAGAAATCTGATGACAGAGGGATAGTGATGTGGTGTTCGTGTGTTCATGGACTATCATAAATCTGATGACAGAGGGATATTGAGTTGTTGTTCATGGACTGTCAGAAATTTGAGGACAGCGGGATAGTGAGCTGTTGTTCACGGACTGTCAGAAATCTGATGACAGAGGGATAGTGAGGTGGAGTTAGTGGGTTGATGTACTCAGAAATCTGATGACAGAGGGATTGTGAGGTGTTGTTCATGGGTTCATGGACTGTCAGAGATCTGATGACAGACGGATACTGAGGTGTTGTTCATAGACTGTCAGAAATGTGATGACAGAGGGATAGTGAGGTGTTGTTCATGGACTGTCAGAAATCTGATGACAGAGGGATGGATGAGGTGGTGTTCTTGGGTTCATGGACTCAGAAATCTGATGACAGAGGGATAGTGAGGTGATGTTCACGGACTGTCAGATATCTGATGACATAGGGATAGTGAGGTGGTGTTCATGGGTTCATGTACACAGAAATCTGATGACAGAGAGATAGTGAGGTGTTGTTCATGGACTGTCAGAAATCTGATGACAGAGGGATAGTGAGGTGTTGTTCATAGACTGTCAGAAATGTGATGACAGAGGGATAGTGAGCTGTTGTTCATGGACTGTCAGAAATCTGATGACAGAGCGATTGTGAGGTAATGTTAATGAAATGTCAGAAATCTGATGACAGAGGGATAGTGAGGTGTTGTTCATGGACTGTCAGAAATCTGATGGCAGAGGGAGAGTGAGGTGTTGTTTATGGGTTCATGGACTGTCAGAAATCTGATGTCAGAGGCATAGTGAGGTGGTGTTCATGGTTTGTCATAAATCTGATGACAGAGTGACAGTGAGTTGTTGTTCATGGACTATCAGAAATCTGATGACAAAGGGATAGTGAGGTGTTGATCGTTGGTTCATGGACCATCAGAAATGTGATGACGGGCGATAGTGAGGTGGTGTTCAGGGACTGTCAGAAATCTGATGACAGAGGGATAGTGAGATGTTGTTCATGGACTGTCAGAAATCTGAGGACAGCGGGATAGTTAGCTGTAGTTCATGGTCTGTCAGAAATCTGATGACAGAGTGATAGTGACGCGTTGTTCATGGGTTCATGGACTGTCAGAAATCTGATGTCAGAGGGATAGTGAGGCAGTGTTCATGTACTGAAATAAATCTGATGAAAGAGGGATAGTGATTTGTTGTTCACAGACTGTCAGAAATCTGATGACAGAGGGATAGTGAGGTGGTGTTCGTGGACTGTCATAAATCTGATGAAAGAGGGATAGTGAGTTGTTGTTCACGGACTGTCAGATATCAGATAACAGAGGGATAGTGAGGTGGTGATCGTGGTTTCATGTACTCTGAAATCTGATGACAGAGGGATAGTGAGGTGGTGTTCATGGACTGTCAAAAATCTGATGAAAGAGGGATAGTGAGTTGTTGTTCACGGACTGTCAGAAATCTGATGACAGAGGTATAGTGAGGTGGTGTTCGTGGGTTCATGGACTCAGAAATCTGATGACAGAGGGATAGTGAGGTGGTGTTCACGGACTGTCAGAAATCTGATGACAGAGGTATAGTGAGGTGCTGTTCGTGGGTTCATGGACTCAGAAATCTGATGACAGACGGATACTGAGGTGTTATTCATAGACTATCAGAAATGTGATGACAGAGGGATAGTGAGGTGTTGTTCATGGACTGTCAGAAATCTGATGACAGAGGGATATTGAGGTGTTGTTCATGGACTGTCAGAAATCTGATGGCAGAGGCAGAGTGAGGTGTTGTTTATGGGTTCATGGACTGTCAGAAATCTGATGACAGAGGGATGGTGAGTTGTTGTTCATGGACTGGCAGAAATCTGATGACAGTGGGATAGTGAGGTGGTGATCGTGGTTTCATGTACTCTGAAATCTGATGACAGAGGGATTGTGAGGTGGTGTTCATGGACTGTCAAAAATCTGATGAAAGAGGGATAGTGAGTTGTTGTTCACGGACTGTCAGAAATCTGATGACAGAGGTATAGTGAGGTGGTGTTCGTGGGTTCATGGACTCAGAAATCTGATGACAGAGGGATAGTGAGGTGGTGTTCACGGACTGTCAGATATCTGATGACAGAGGGATTGTGAGGTGTTGTTCATGTGTTCATGGACTGTCAGAGATCTGATGACAGACAGATACTGAGGTGTTGTTCATAGACTGTCAGAAATGTGATGACAGAGGGATAGTGAGGTGTTGTTCATGGACTGTCAGAAATCTGATGAGAGAGGGATAGTGAGGTGTTGTTCATGGACTGTCAGAAATCTGATGGCAGAGGCAGAGTGAGGTGTTGTTTATGGGTTCATGGACTGTCAGAAATCTGATGACAGAGGGATGGTGAGTTGTTGTTGATGGACTGGCAGAAATCTGATGGCAGAGGGAGAGTGAGGTGTTGTTTATGGGTTCATGGACTGTCAGATATCTGATGACAGAGGAATAGTGAGGTGGTGTTTGTGGGTTCATGTACACAGAAAACTGATGACAGAGGGAGAGTGAGGTGTTGTTCATGGACTGTCATAAATCTGATGAAAGAGGGATAGTGAGTTGTTGTTCATGGACGGTCAGTAATCTGCTGACATAGGGATTGTAATGTTTTGTTCATGGGTTGATGGACTGTCAGAAATGTGATGAGAGAGGGATAGTGAGGTGGTGTTAATGGACTGTCAGAAATCTGATGACAGAGGGATAGTGAGATGGTGTTAATGGAATGTCAGAAATCTGATGACAGAGGGATAGATGAGGAGGTGTTCGTGGGTTCATGGACTCAGAAATCCGATGACAGAAGGATAGTGATGTGGTGTTCACGGACTGTCAGATATCTGATGACAGAGGAATAGTGAGGTGGTTTTTGTGGGTTCATGTGCACAGAAATCTGATGACAGAGGGATAGTGAGGTGTTGTTCATGGACTGTCAGAAATCTGATGACAGAGGGATAGTGAGGTGTTGTTCATAGACTGTCAGAAATGTGATGACAGAGGGATAGTGAGGTGTTGTTCATGGACTGTCAGAAATCTGATAACAGAGGGATAGTGAGGTGTTGTTCATAGACTGTCAGAAATCTGATGACAGAGCGATTGTGAGGTAATGTTAATGAAATGTCCGAAATCGGATGACAGAGGGATAGTGAGGTGATGTTAATGAACTGTCAGAAATCTGATGACAGAGGGATAGTGAGGTGTTGTTCATGGACTGTCAGAAATCTGATGGCAGAGGGAGAGTGAGGTGTTGTTTATGGGTTCATGGACTGTTAGAAATCTGATGTCAGAGGCATAGTGAGGTGGTGTTCATGGTTTGTCATAAATCTGATGACAGAGTGACAGTGAGTTGTTGTTCATGGACTATCAGAAATCTGATGACAGAGGGATAGTGAGGTGGTGTTCATGGACTGTCATAAATCTGATGAAAGAGGGATAGTGAGTTGTTGTTCATGGACTATCAGAAATCTGATGACAGAGGGATAGTGAGGTGGTGTTCATGGACTGTCATAAATCTGATGAAAGAGGGATAGTGAGTTGTTGTTCACGGACTGTCAGAAATCTGATGACAGAGGGATAGTGAGGTGGTGTTCACGGACTGTCAGATATCTGATGACAGAGGGATTGTGAGGTGTTGTTCATGGGTTCATGGACTGTCAGAGATCTGATGACAGACGGATACTGAGGTGTTGTTCATAGACTGTCAGAAATCTCATGACAGAGGGATAGTGAGGTGTTGTTCATGGACTGTCAGAAATGTGATCACAGAGGGATAGTGAGGTGTTGTTCATGGACTGTCAGAAATCTGATGACAGAGGGATAGTGAGGTGTTGTTCATGGACTGTCAGAAATCTGATGGCAGAGGCAGAGTGAGGTGTTGTTTATGGGTTCATGGACTGTCAGAAATCTGATGACAGAGGGATGGTGAGTTGTTGTTCATGGACTGGCAGAAATCTGATGACAGTGTGATAGTGAGGTGTTGTTCATAGACTGTCAGAAATGTGATGACAGAGGGATAGTGAGGTGTTGTTCATGGACTGTCAGAAATCTGATGGCAGAGGGAGAGTGAGGTGTTGATCATGGGTTGATGGACTGTTAGAAATATGATGTCAGAGGGATAGTGAGGTGTTGTTCATGGACTGTCATAAATCTGATGAAAGATGGATAGTGAGTTGTTGTTCATGGACGGTCAGTAATCTGCTGACATAGGGATTGTGAGGTTTTGTTCATGGGTTGATGGACTGTCAGAAATGTGATGAGAGAGGGATAGTGAGGTGGTGTTAATGGACTGTCAGAAATCTGATGACAGAGGGATTGTGAGATGGTGTTAATGGACTGTCAGAAATCTGATGACAGAGGGATAGTAAGGTGCTGTTCATGGACTGTCAGAAATCTGACGACAGAGGGATAGTGAGATGGTGTTAATGGACTGTAAGAAATCTGATGACAGAGGGATAGTGAGGTGCTGTTCATGGACAGTCAGAAATCTGATGACAGAGGGATAGTGAGGTATTTTTTATGGACCGTCAGAAATGTGATGACGGGGGATAGTGAGGTGGTGTTCAGGGACTGTCAGAAATCTGATGACAGAGGGATAGTGAGATGTTGTTCATGGACTGTCAGAAATCTGATGACAAAGGGATAGTGAGGTGTTGTTCGTGGGTTCATGGACTGTCAGAAATCTGATGACAGAGGGATAGTGATGTGGTGTTCGTGGGTTCATGGACTATCATAAATCTGATGACAGAGGGATAGTGAGTTGTTGTTCATGGACTGTCAGAAATCTGAGGACAGCGGGATAGTGAGCTGTTGTTCACGGACTGTCAGAAATCTGATGACAGAGGGATAGTGAGGTGGAGTTAGTGGGTTGATGTACTCAGAAATCTGATGACAGAGGGATTGTGAGGTGTTGTTCATGGGTTCATGGACTGTCAGAGATCTGATGACAGACGGATAGTGAGGTGTTGTTCATGGACTGTCAGAAATCTGATGACAGAGGGATGGATGAGGTGGTGTTCTTGGGTTCATGGACTCAGAAATCTGATGACAGAGGGATAGTGAGGTGATTTTCACGGACTGTCAGATATCTGATGACAGAGGGATAGTGAGGTGGTGTTCATCGGTTCATGTACACAGAAATCTGATGACAGAGGTATAGTGAGGTGGTGTTCGTGGGTTCATGGACTCAGAAATCTGATGACAGAGGGATAGTGAGGTGGTGTTCACGGACTGTCAGATATCTGATGACAGAGGGATTGTGAGGTGTTGTTCATGTGTTCATGGACTGTCAGAGATCTGATGACAGACAGATACTGAGGTGTTGTTCATAGACTGTCAGAAATGTGATGACAGAGGGATAGTGAGGTGTTGTTCATGGACTGTCAGAAATCTGATGAGAGAGGGATAGTGAGGTGTTGTTCATGGACTGTCAGAAATCTGATGGCAGAGGCAGAGTGAGGTGTTGTTTATGGGTTCATGGACTGTCAGAAATCTGATGACAGAGGGATGGTGAGTTGTTGTTGATGGACTGGCAGAAATCTGATGGCAGAGGGAGAGTGAGGTGTTGTTTATGGGTTCATGGACTGTCAGATATCTGATGACAGAGGAATAGTGAGGTGGTGTTTGTGGGTTCATGTACACAGAAAACTGATGACAGAGGGAGAGTGAGGTGTTGTTCATGGACTGTCATAAATCTGATGAAAGAGGGATAGTGAGTTGTTGTTCATGGACGGTCAGTAATCTGCTGACATAGGGATTGTAATGTTTTGTTCATGGGTTGATGGACTGTCAGAAATGTGATGAGAGAGGGATAGTGAGGTGGTGTTAATGGACTGTCAGAAATCTGATGACAGAGGGATAGTGAGATGGTGTTAATGGAATGTCAGAAATCTGATGACAGAGGGATAGATGAGGAGGTGTTCGTGGGTTCATGGACTCAGAAATCCGATGACAGAAGGATAGTGATGTGGTGTTCACGGACTGTCAGATATCTGATGACAGAGGAATAGTGAGGTGGTTTTTGTGGGTTCATGTGCACAGAAATCTGATGACAGAGGGATAGTGAGGTGTTGTTCATGGACTGTCAGAAATCTGATGACAGAGGGATAGTGAGGTGTTGTTCATAGACTGTCAGAAATGTGATGACAGAGGGATAGTGAGGTGTTGTTCATGGACTGTCAGAAATCTGATAACAGAGGGATAGTGAGGTGTTGTTCATAGACTGTCAGAAATCTGATGACAGAGCGATTGTGAGGTAATGTTAATGAAATGTCCGAAATCGGATGACAGAGGGATAGTGAGGTGATGTTAATGAACTGTCAGAAATCTGATGACAGAGGGATAGTGAGGTGTTGTTCATGGACTGTCAGAAATCTGATGGCAGAGGGAGAGTGAGGTGTTGTTTATGGGTTCATGGACTGTTAGAAATCTGATGTCAGAGGCATAGTGAGGTGGTGTTCATGGTTTGTCATAAATCTGATGACAGAGTGACAGTGAGTTGTTGTTCATGGACTATCAGAAATCTGATGACAGAGGGATAGTGAGGTGGTGTTCATGGACTGTCATAAATCTGATGAAAGAGGGATAGTGAGTTGTTGTTCATGGACTATCAGAAATCTGATGACAGAGGGATAGTGAGGTGGTGTTCATGGACTGTCATAAATCTGATGAAAGAGGGATAGTGAGTTGTTGTTCACGGACTGTCAGAAATCTGATGACAGAGGGATAGTGAGGTGGTGTTCACGGACTGTCAGATATCTGATGACAGAGGGATTGTGAGGTGTTGTTCATGGGTTCATGGACTGTCAGAGATCTGATGACAGACGGATACTGAGGTGTTGTTCATAGACTGTCAGAAATCTCATGACAGAGGGATAGTGAGGTGTTGTTCATGGACTGTCAGAAATGTGATCACAGAGGGATAGTGAGGTGTTGTTCATGGACTGTCAGAAATCTGATGGCAGAGGCAGAGTGAGGTGTTGTTTATGGGTTCATGGACTGTCAGAAATCTGATGACAGAGGGATGGTGAGTTGTTGTTCATGGACTGGCAGAAATCTGATGACAGTGTGATAGTGAGGTGTTGTTCATAGACTGTCAGAAATGTGATGACAGAGGGATAGTGAGGTGTTGTTCATGGACTGTCAGAAATCTGATGGCAGAGGGAGAGTGAGGTGTTGATCATGGGTTGATGGACTGTTAGAAATATGATGTCAGAGGGATAGTGAGGTGTTGTTCATGGACTGTCATAAATCTGATGAAAGATGGATAGTGAGTTGTTGTTCATGGACGGTCAGTAATCTGCTGACATAGGGATTGTGAGGTTTTGTTCATGGGTTGATGGACTGTCAGAAATGTGATGAGAGAGGGATAGTGAGGTGGTGTTAATGGACTGTCAGAAATCTGATGACAGAGGGATTGTGAGATGGTGTTAATGGACTGTCAGAAATCTGATGACAGAGGGATAGTAAGGTGCTGTTCATGGACTGTCAGAAATCTGACGACAGAGGGATAGTGAGATGGTGTTAATGGACTGTAAGAAATCTGATGACAGAGGGATAGTGAGGTGCTGTTCATGGACAGTCAGAAATCTGATGACAGAGGGATAGTGAGGTATTTTTTATGGACCGTCAGAAATGTGATGACGGGGGATAGTGAGGTGGTGTTCAGGGACTGTCAGAAATCTGATGACAGAGGGATAGTGAGATGTTGTTCATGGACTGTCAGAAATCTGATGACAAAGGGATAGTGAGGTGTTGTTCGTGGGTTCATGGACTGTCAGAAATCTGATGACAGAGGGATAGTGATGTGGTGTTCGTGGGTTCATGGACTATCATAAATCTGATGACAGAGGGATAGTGAGTTGTTGTTCATGGACTGTCAGAAATCTGAGGACAGCGGGATAGTGAGCTGTTGTTCACGGACTGTCAGAAATCTGATGACAGAGGGATAGTGAGGTGGAGTTAGTGGGTTGATGTACTCAGAAATCTGATGACAGAGGGATTGTGAGGTGTTGTTCATGGGTTCATGGACTGTCAGAGATCTGATGACAGACGGATAGTGAGGTGTTGTTCATGGACTGTCAGAAATCTGATGACAGAGGGATGGATGAGGTGGTGTTCTTGGGTTCATGGACTCAGAAATCTGATGACAGAGGGATAGTGAGGTGATTTTCACGGACTGTCAGATATCTGATGACAGAGGGATAGTGAGGTGGTGTTCATCGGTTCATGTACACAGAAATCTGATGACAGAGAGATAGTGAGGTGTTGTTCATGGACTGTCAGAAATGTGATGACAGAGGGATAGTGAGGTGTTGTTCATGGACTGTCAGAAATCTGATGGCATAGGGAGAGTGAGGTGTTGTTCATGGGTTGATGGACTGTTAGAAATATGATGTCAGAGGGATAGTGAGGTGTTGTTCATGGACTGTCATAAATCTGATGAAAGATGGATAGTGAGTTGTTGTTCATGGACGGTCAGTAATCTGCTGACATAGGGATTGTGAGGTTTTGTTCATGGGTTGATGGACTGTCAGAAATGTGATGAGAGAGGGATAGTGAGGTGGTGTTAATGGACTGTCAGAAATCTGATGACAGAGGGATTGTGAGATGGTGTTAATGGACTGTCAGAAATCTGATGACAGAGGGATAGTAAGGTGCTGTTCATGGACTGTCAGAAATCTGACGACAGAGGGATAGTGAGATGGTGTTAATGGACTGTAAGAAATCTGATGACAGAGGGATAGTGAGGTGCTGTTCATGGACAGTCAGAAATCTGATGACAGAGGGATAGTGAGGTATTTTTCATGGACCGTCAGAAATGTGATGACGGGGGATAGTGAGGTGGTGTTCAGGGACTGTCAGAAATCTGATGACAGAGGGATAGTGAGATGTTGTTCATGGACTGTCAGAAATCTGATGACAAAGGGATAGTGAGGTGTTGTTCGTGGGTTCATGGACTGTCAGAAATCTGATGACAGAGGGATAGTGATGTGGTGTTCGTGGGTTCATGGACTATCATAAATCTGATGACAGAGGGATAGTGAGTTGTTGTTCATGGACTGTCAGAAATCTGAGGACAGCGGGATAGTGAGCTGTTGTTCACGGACTGTCAGAAATCTGATGACAGAGGGATAGTGAGGTGGAGTTAGTGGGTTGATGTACTCAGAAATCTGATGACAGAGGGATTGTGAGGTGTTGTTCATGGGTTCATGGACTGTCAGAGATCTGATGACAGACGGATAGTGAGGTGTTGTTCATGGACTGTCAGAAATCTGATGACAGAGGGATGGATGAGGTGGTGTTCTTGGGTTCATGGACTCAGAAATCTGATGACAGAGGGATAGTGAGGTGATGTTCACGGACTGTCAGATATCTGATGACAGAGGGATAGTGAGGTGGTGTTCATCAGTTCATGTACACAGAAATCTGATGACAGAGAGATAGTGAGGTGTTGTTCATGGACTGTCAGAAATGTGATGACAGAGGGATAGTGAGGTGTTGTTCATGGACTGTCAGAAATCTGATGGCAGAGGGAGAGTGAGGTGTTGTTCATGGGTTGATGGACTGTTAGAAATATGATGTCAGAGGGATAGTGAGGAGTTGTTCATGGACTGTCATAAATCTGATGAAAGAGGGATAGTGAGTTGTTGTTCATGGACGGTCAGTAATCTGCTGAAATAGGGATTGTGAGGTTTTGTTCATGGGTTGATGGACTGTCAGAAATGTGATGAGAGAGGGATAGTGAGGTGGTGTTAATGGACTGTCAGAAATCTGATGACAGAGGGATAGTAAGGTGCTGTTCATTGACTGTCAGAAATCTGACGACAGAGGGATAGTGAGATGGTGTTAATGGACTGTCAGAAATCTGATGACAGAGGGATAGTGAGGTGCTGTTCATGGACAGTCAGAAATCTGATGACAGAGGGATAGTGAGGTATTTTTCATGGACCATCAGAAATGTGATGACGGGGGATAGTGAGGTGGTGTTCAGGGACTGTCAGAAATCTGATGACCGAGGGATAGTGAGATGTTGTTCATGTACTGTCAGAAATCTGATGACAAAGGGATAGTGAGGTGTTGTTCGTGGGTTCATGGACTGTCAGAAATCTGATGACAGAGGGATAGTGATGTGGTGTTCGTGTGTTCATGGACTATCATAAATCTGATGACAGAGGGATATTGAGTTGTTGTTCATGGACTGTCAGAAATCTGAGGACAGCGGGATAGTGAGCTGTTGTTCACGGACTGTCAGAAATCTGATGACAGAGGGATAGTGAGGTGGAGTTAGTGGGTTGATGTACTCAGAAATCTGATGACAGAGGGATTGTGAGGTGTTGTTCATGGGTTCATGGACTGTCAGAGATCTGATGACAGACGGATACTGAGGTGTTGTTCATAGACTGTCAGAAATGTGATGACAGAGGGATAGTGAGGTGTTGTTCATGGACTGTCAGAAATCTGATGACAGAGGGATGGATGAGGTGGTGTTCTTGGGTTCATGGACTCAGAAATCTGATGACAGAGGGATAGTGAGGTGATGTTCACGGACTGTCAGATATCTGATGACATAGGGATAGTGAGGTGGTGTTCATGGGTTCATGTACACAGAAATCTGATGACAGAGAGATAGTGAGGTGTTGTTCATGGACTGTCAGAAATCTGATGACAGAGGGATAGTGAGGTGTTGTTCATAGACTGTCAGAAATGTGATGACAGAGGGATAGTGAGCTGTTGTTCATGGACTGTCAGAAATCTGATGACAGAGGGATAGTGAGATGTTGTTCGTAGACTGTCAGAAATCTGATGACAGAGCGATTGTGAGGTAATGTTAATGAAATGTCAGAAATCGGATGACAGAGGGATAGTGAGGTGTTGTTCATGGACTGTCAGAAATCTGATGGCAGAGGGAGAGTGAGGTGTTGTTTATGGGTTCATGGACTGTCAGAAATCTGATGTCAGAGGCATAGTGAGGTGGTGTTCATGGTTTGTCATAAATCTGATGACAGAGGGACAGTGAGTTGTTGTTCATGGACTATCAGAAATCTGATGACAAAGGGATAGTGAGGTGTTGTTCGTTGGTTCATGGACTGTCAGAAATCTGATGACAGAGGGATAGTGAAGTATTTTTCATGGACCATCAGAAATGTGATGACGGGGGATAGTGAGGTGGTGTTCAGGGACTGTCAGAAATCTGATGACAGAGGGATAGTGTGATGTTGTTGATGGACTGTCAGAAATCTGATGACAAAGTGATAGTGTTATATTGTTCGTGGGTTCATGGACTGTCAGAAATCTGATGACAGAGGGATAGTGATGTGGTGTTCGTGGGTTCATGGACTATCATAAATCTGATGACAGAGGGATAGTGAGTTGTTGTTCACGGACTGTCAGAAATCTGATGTCAGAGGGATAGATGAGGTGGTGTTCGTGGGTTCATGGACTCAGAAATCTGATGACAGAGGGATAGTGAGGTGTTGTTCATGGACTGTCAGAAATCTGATGACAGAGGGATAGTGAGTTGGTGTTAATGGACTGTCAGAAATCTGATGACAGAGGGATAGTGAGGTGCTGTTCATGGACTGTCAGAAATCTGATGACAGAGGGATAGCGAGGCGTTGTTCATGGACTGTCAGAAATCTGATGACAACGGGATAGTGAGGTGTTTTTCGTGGGTTCATGGACTGTCAGAGATCTGATGACAGACGGATACTGAGGTGTTGTTCATAGACTGTCAGAAATGTGATGACAGAGGGATAGTGAGCTGTTGTTCATGGACTGTCAGAAATCTGATGACAGAGGGATAGTGAGGTATTTTTCATGGACCGTCAGAAATGTGATGACGGGGGATAGTGAGGTGGTGTTCAGGGACTGTCAGAAATCTGATGACAGAGGGATAGTGAGATGTTGTTCATGGACTGTCAGAAATCTGATGACAAAGGGATAGTGAGGTGTTGTTCGTGGGTTCATGGACTGTCAGAAATCTGATGACAGAGGGATAGTGATGTGGTGTTCGTGGGTTCATGGACTATCATAAATCTGATGACAGAGGGATAGTGAGTTGTTGTTCATGGACTGTCAGAAATCTGAGGACAGCGGGATAGTGAGCTGTTGTTCACGGACTGTCAGAAATCTGATGACAGAGGGATAGTGAGGTGGAGTTAGTGGGTTGATGTACTCAGAAATCTGATGACAGAGGGATTGTGAGGTGTTGTTCATGGGTTCATGGACTGTCAGAGATCGGATGACAGACGGATAGTGAGGTGTTGTTCATGGACTGTCAGAAATCTGATGACAGAGGGATGGATGAGGTGGTGTTCTTGGGTTCATGGACTCAGAAATCTGATGACAGAGGGATAGTGAGGTGATGTTCACGGACTGTCAGATATCTGATGACAGAGGGATAGTGAGGTGGTGTTCATCAGTTCATGTACACAGAAATCTGATGACAGAGAGTTAGTGAGGTGTTGTTCATGGACTGTCAGAAATGTGATGACAGAGGGATAGTGAGGTGTTGTTCATGGACTGTCAGAAATCTGATGGCAGAGGGAGAGTGAGGTGTTGTTTATGGGTTCATGGACTGTCAGAAATCTGATGTCAGAGGCATAGTGAGGTGGTGTTCATGGTTTGTCATAAATCTGATGACAGAGGGACAGTGAGTTGTTGTTCATGGACTATCAGAAATCTGATGACAAAGGGATAGTGAGGTGTTGTTCGTTGGTTCATGGACTGTCAGAAATCTGATGACAGAGGGATAGTGAAGTATTTTTCATGGACCATCAGAAATGTGATGACGGGGGATAGTGAGGTGGTGTTCAGGGACTGTCAGAAATCTGATGACAGAGGGATAGTGTGATGTTGTTGATGGACTGTCAGAAATCTGATGACAAAGTGATAGTGTTATATTGTTCGTGGGTTCATGGACTGTCAGAAATCTGATGACAGAGGGATAGTGATGTGGTGTTCGTGGGTTCATGGACTATCATAAATCTGATGACAGAGGGATAGTGAGTTGTTGTTCACGGACTGTCAGAAATCTGATGTCAGAGGGATAGATGAGGTGGTGTTCGTGGGTTCATGGACTCAGAAATCTGATGACAGAGGGATAGTGAGGTGTTGTTCATGGACTGTCAGAAATCTGATGACAGAGGGATAGTGAGTTGGTGTTAATGGACTGTCAGAAATCTGATGACAGAGGGATAGTGAGGTGCTGTTCATGGACTGTCAGAAATCTGATGACAGAGGGATAGCGAGGCGTTGTTCATGGACTGTCAGAAATCTGATGACAACGGGATAGTGAGGTGTTTTTCGTGGGTTCATGGACTGTCAGAGATCTGATGACAGACGGATACTGAGGTGTTGTTCATAGACTGTCAGAAATGTGATGACAGAGGGATAGTGAGCTGTTGTTCATGGACTGTCAGAAATCTGATGACAGAGGGATAGTGAGGTGCTGTTCATGGACAGTCAGAAATCTGATGACAGAGTGATAGTGAGGTATTTTTCATGGACCGTCAGAAATGTGATGACGGGGGATAGTGAGGTGGTGTTCAGGGACTGTCAGAAATCTGATGACAGAGGGATAGTGAGATGTTGTTCATGGACTGTCAGAAATCTGATGACAAAGGGATAGTGAGGTGTTGTTCGTGGGTTCATGGACTGTCAGAAATCTGATGACAGAGGGATAGTGATGTGGTGTTCGTGGGTTCATGGACTATCATAAATCTGATGACAGAGGGATAGTGAGTTGTTGTTCATGGACTGTCAGAAATCTGAGGACAGCGGGATAGTGAGCTGTTGTTCACGGACTGTCAGAAATCTGATGACAGAGGGATAGTGAGGTGGAGTTAGTAGGTTGATGTACTCAGAAATCTGATGACAGAGGGATTGTGAGGTGTTGTTCATGGGTTCATGGACTGTCAGAGATCTGATGACAGACGGATAGTGAGGTGTTGTTCATGGACTGTCAGAAATCTGATGACAGAGGGATGGATGAGGTGGTGTTCTTGGGTTCATGGACTCAGAAATCTGATGACAGAGGGATAGTGAGGTGATGTTCACGGACTGTCAGATATCTGATGACAGAGGGATAGTGAGGTGGTGTTCATCAGTTCATGTACACAGAAATCTGATGACAGAGAGATAGTGAGGTGTTGTTCATGGACTGTCAGAAATGTGATGACAGAGGGATAGTGAGGTGTTGTTCATGGACTGTCAGAAATCTGATGGCAGAGGGAGAGTGAGGTGTTGTTCATGGGTTGATGGACTGTTAGAAATATGATGTCAGAGGGATAGTGAGGAGTTGTTCATGGACTGTCATAAATCTGATGAAAGAGGGATAGTGAGTTGTTGTTCATGGACGGTCAGTAATCTGCTGAAATAGGGATTGTGAGGTTTTGTTCATGGGTTGATGGACTGTCAGAAATGTGATGAGAGAGGGATAGTGAGGTGGTGTTAATGGACTGTCAGAAATCTGATGACAGAGGGATAGTAAGGTGCTGTTCATTGACTGTCAGAAATCTGACGACAGAGGGATTGTGAGATGGTGTTAATGGACTGTCAGAAATCTGATGACAGAGGGATAGTGAGGTGCTGTTCATGGACAGTCAGAAATCTGATGACAGAGGGATAGTGAGGTATTTTTCATGGACCATAAGAAATGTGATGACGGGGGATAGTGAGGTGGTGTTCAGGGACTGTCAGAAATCTGATGACCGAGGGATAGTGAGATGTTGTTCATGGACTGTCAGAAATCTGATGACAAAGGGATAGTGAGGTGTTGTTCGTGGGTTCATGGACTGTCAGAAATCTGATGACAGAGGGATAGTGATGTGGTGTTCGTGTGTTCATGGACTATCATAAATCTGATGACAGAGGGATATTGAGTTGTTGTTCATGGACTGTCAGAAATCTGAGGACAGCGGGATAGTGAGCTGTTGTTCACGGACTGTCAGAAATCTGATGACAGAGGGATAGTGAGGTGGAGTTAGTGGGTTGATGTACTCAGAAATCTGATGACAGAGGGATTGTGAGGTGTTGTTCATGGGTTCATGGACTGTCAGAGATCTGATGACAGACGGATACTGCGGTGTTGTTCATAGACTGTCAGAAATGTGATGACAGAGGGATAGTGAGGTGTTGTTCATGGACTGTCAGAAATCTGATGACAGAGGGATGGATGAGGTGGTGTTCTTGGGTTCATGGACTCAGAAATCTGATGACAGAGGGATAGTGAGGTGATGTTCACGGACTGTCAGATATCTGATGACATAGGGATAGTGAGGTGGTGTTCATGGGTTCATGTACACAGAAATCTGATGACAGAGAGATAGTGAGGTGTTGTTCATGGACTGTCAGAAATCTGATGACAGAGGGATAGTGAGGTGTTGTTCATAGACTGTCAGAAATGTGATGACAGAGGGATAGTGAGCTGTTGTTCATGGACTGTCAGAAATCTGATGACAGAGGGATAGTGAGATGTTGTTCGTAGACTGTCAGAAATCTGATGACAGAGCGATTGTGAGGTAATGTTAATGAAATGTCAGAAATCGGATGACAGAGGGATAGTGAGGTGTTGTTCATGGACTGTCAGAAATCTGATGGCAGAGGGAGAGTGAGGTGTTGTTTATGGGTTCATGGACTGTCAGAAATCTGATGTCAGAGGCATAGTGAGGTGGTGTTCATGGTTTGTCATAAATCTGATGACAGAGGGACAGTGAGTTGTTGTTCATGGACTATCAGAAATCTGATGACAAAGGGATAGTGAGGTGTTGTTCGTTGGTTCATGGACTGTCAGAAATCTGATGACAGAGGGATAGTGAAGTATTTTTCATGGACCATCAGAAATGTGATGACGGGGGATAGTGAGGTGGTGTTCAGGGACTGTCAGAAATCTGATGACAGAGGGATAGTGTGATGTTGTTGATGGACTGTCAGAAATCTGATGACAAAGTGATAGTGTTATATTGTTCGTGGGTTCATGGACTGTCAGAAATCTGATTACAGAGGGATAGTGATGTGGTGTTCGTGGGTTCATGGACTATCATAAATCTGATGACAGAGGGATAGTGAGTTGTTGTTCACGGACTGTCAGAAATCTGATGTCAGAGGGATAGATGAGGTGGTGTTCGTTTGTTCATGGACTCAGAAATCTGATGACAGAGGGATAGTGAGGTGTTGTTCATGGACTGTCAGAAATCTGATGACATAGGGATAGTGAGTTGGTGTTAATGGACTGTCAGAAATCTGATGACAGAGGGATAGTGAGGTGCTGTTCATGGACTGTCAGAAATCTGATGACAGAGGGATAGCGAGGCGTTGTTCATGGACTGTCAGAAATCTGATGACAACGGGATAGTGAGGTGTTTTTCGTGGGTTCATGGACTGTCAGAGATCTGATGACAGACGGATACTGAGGTGTTGTTCATAGACTGTCAGAAATGTGATGACAGAGGGATAGTGAGCTGTTGTTCATGGACTGTCAGAAATCTGATTTCAGAGGGATAGTGAGGCGATGTTCATGGACTGTCATAAATCTGATGAAAGAGGGATAGTGAGGTGGTGTTCGTGGACTGTCAGAAATCTGAGGACAGCGGGATAGTGATCTGTAGTTCATGGACTATCAGAAATCTGATGACAGAGGGATAGTGAGTTGTTGTTCACGGACTGTCAGAAATCTGATGTCAGAGGGATAGATGAGGTGGTGTTCGTGGGTTCATGGACTCAGAAATCTGATGACAGAGGGATAGTGAGGTGGTGTTCACGGACTGTCAGATATCTGATGACAGAGGGATAGTGAGGTGGAGTTAGTGGGTTGATGTACTCAGAAATCTGATGACAGAGGGATTGTGAGGTGTTGTTCATGGGTTCATGGACTGTCAGAGATCTGATGATAGACGGATACTGAGGTGTTGTTCATAGACTGTCAGAAATCTGAGGACAGAGGCATAGTGATGTGGTGTTCGTGGGTTCATGGACTAACATAAATCTGATGAGAGAGTGATAGTGAGGTGTTGTTCATGGACTGTCAGAAATCTGATGACAGAGGGACTGTGAGGTGTTGTTCATGGGTTGATGGACTGTTAGAAATCTGATGTCAGAGGGATAGTGAGGTGTTGTTCATGGACTGTCATAAATCTGATGAAAGAGGGATAGTGAGTTGTAGTTCATGGTCGGTCAGTAATCTGCTGACATAGGGATTGTGAGGTTTTGTTCATGAGTTGATGGACTGTCAGAAATGTGATGAGAGAGGGATAGTGAGGTGGTGTTAATGGACTGTCAGAAATCTGATGACAGAGGGATAGTGAGGTGCTGTTCATGGACAGTCAGAAATCTGATGACAGAGGGATAGTGAGGTATTTTTCATGGACCATCAGAAATGTAATGACGGGGGATAGTGAGGTGGTGTTCAGGGACTGTCAGAAATCTGATGACAGAGGGATAGTGAGATGTTTTTCATGGACTGTCAGAAATCTGATGACAAAGGAATAGTGAGGTGTTGTTCGTGGGTTCATGGACTGTCAGAAATCTGATGACAGAGGGATAGTGATGTGGTGTTCGTGGGTTCATGGACTATCATAAATCTGATGACAGAGGGATAGTGAGTTGTTGTTCATGGACTGACAGAAATCTGAGGACAGCGGGATAGTGAGTTGTTGTTCACGGACTGTCAGAAATCTGATGACAGAGGGATAGTGAGGTGGAGTTAGTGGGTTAATGTACTCAGAAATCTGATGACAGAGGGATTGTGAGGTGTTGTTCATGGGTTCATGGACTGTCAGAGATCTGATGACAGACGGATTCTGAGGTGTTGTTCATAGACTGTCAGAAATGTGATGACAGAGGGATAGTGAGCTGTTGTTCATGGACTGTCAGAAATCTGATGACAGAGGGATGGATGAGGTGGTGTTCTTGGGTTCATGGACTCAGAAATCTGATGACAGAGGGATAGTGAGGTTGTGTTCACGGACTGTCAGATATCTGATGACAGAGGGATAGTGAGGAGGTGTTCATCTGTTCATGCACACAGAAATCTGATGTCAGAGGGATAGTGAGGTGTTGTTCATGGACTGTCATAAATCTGATGAAAGAGGGATAGTGAGTTGTAGTTCATGGTCGGTCAGTAATCTGCTGACATAGGGATTGTGAGGTTTTGTTCATGAGTTGATGGACTGTCAGAAATGTGATGAGAGAGGGATAGTGAGGTGGTGTTAATGGACTGTCAGAAATCTGATGACAGAGGGATAGTGAGGTGCTGTTCATGGACAGTCAGAAATCTGATGACAGAGGGATAGTGAGGTATTTTTCATGGACCATCAGAAATGTAATGACGGGGGATAGTGAGGTGGTGTTCAGGGACTGTCAGAAATCTGATGACAGAGGGATAGTGAGATGTTTTTCATGGACTGTCAGAAATCTGATGACAAAGGAATAGTGAGGTGTTGTTCGTGGGTTCATGGACTGTCAGAAATCTGATGACAGAGGGATAGTGATGTGGTGTTCGTGGGTTCATGGACTATCATAAATCTGATGACAGAGGGATAGTGAGTTGTTGTTCATGGACTGTCAGAAATCTGAGGACAGCGGGATAGTGAGTTGTTGTTCACGGACTGTCAGAAATCTGATGACAGAGGGATAGTGAGGTGGAGTTAGTGGGTTGATGTACTCAGAAATCTGATGACAGAGGGATTGTGAGGTGTTGTTCATGGGTTCATGGACTGTCAGAGATCTGATGACAGACGGATTCTGAGGTGTTGTTCGTAGACTGTCAGAAATGTGATGACAGAGGGATAGTGAGCTGTTGTTCATGGACTATCAGAAATCTGATGACAGAGGGATGGATGAGGTGGTGTTCTTGGGTTCATGGACTCAGAAATCTGATGACAGAGAGATAGTGAGGTTGTGTTCACGGACTGTCAGATATCTGATGACAGAGGGATAGTGAGGAGGTGTTCATCTGTTCATGCACACAGAAATCTGATGACAGAGAGATAGTGAGGTGTTGTTCATGGACTGTCAGAAATCTGATGACAGAGGGATAGTGAGGTGTTGTTCATAGACTGTCAGAAATGTGATGACAGAGGGATAGTGACGTGTTGTTCATGGACTGTCAGAAATCTGATCACAGAGGGATAGTGAGATGTTGTTCGTAGACTGTCAGAAATCTGATGACAGAGCGATTGTGAGGTAATGTTAATGAAATGTCAGAAATCGGATGACAGAGGGATAGTGAGGTGATGTTAATGAACTGTCAGAAATCTGATGACAGAGGGATAGTGAGGTGTTGTTCATGGACTGTCAGAAATCTGATGGCAGAGGGAGAGTGAGGTGTTGTTTATGGGTTCATGGACTGTCAGAAATCTGATGTCAGAGGCATAGTGAGGTGGTGTTCATGGTTTGTCATAAATCTGATGACAGAGGGACAGTGAGTTGTTGTTCATGGTCTATCAGAAATGTGATGACGGGGGATAGTGAGGTGGTGTTCAGGGACTGTCAGATATCTGATGACAGAGGGATAGTGTGATGTTGTTCATGGACTGTCAGAAATCTGATGACAAAGTGATAGTGTGGTATTGTTCGTGGGTTCATGGACCATCAGAAGTGTGATGACAGAGGGATAGTGAGGTGGTGTTCATGGCCTGTCAGAAAATTGGTGACAGAGGGATAGTGAGGTGTTGTTCATGGACTGTCAGAAATCTGATGTCAGAGGGATAGTGACGCGTTGTTCATGGGCTCATGGACTGTCAGAAATCTGATGACAGAGGGATAGTGAGGTGGTGTTCGTGGACTGTCAGAAATCTGAGGGCAGCGGGATAGTGACGCGTTGTTCATGGGCTCATGGACTGTCAGAAATCTGATGACAGAGGGATAGTGAAGTGGTGTTCGTGGACTGTCAGAAATCTGAGGGCAGCGGGATAGTGAGCTGTAGTTCATGCACTGTCAGAAATCTGATGACAGAGTGATAGTTACGCGTTGTTCATGGGTTCATGGTCTGTCAGAAATCTGATTTCAGAGGGATAGTGAGGCGATGTTCATGGACTGTCATAAATCTGATGAAAGAGGGATAGTGATTTGTTGTTCACAGACTGTCAGAAATCTGATGACAGAGGGATAGTGAGGTGTTGTTCATGGACTATCAGAAATCTGATGACAGAGGGATAGTGAGTTGTTGTTCACGGACTGTCAGAAATCTGATGTCAGAGGGATAGATGAGGTGGTGTTCGTGGGTTCATGGACTCAGAAATCTGATGACAGAGGGATAGTGAGGTGGTGTTCACGGACTGTCAGATATCTGATGACAGAGGGATAGTGAGGTGGAGTTAGTGGGTTGATGTACTCAGAAATCTGATGACAGAGGGATTGTGAGGTGTTGTTCATGGGTTCATGGACTGTCAGAGATCTGATGATAGACGGATACTGAGGTGTTGTTCATAGACTGTCAGAAATCTGAGGACAGAGGCATAGTGATGTGGTGTTCGTGGGTTCATGGACTAACATAAATCTGATGACAGAGTGATAGTGAGGTGTTGTTCATGGACTGTCAGAAATCTGATAACAAAGGGATAGTGAGGTGTTGTTCATGGACTGTCAGAAATCTGATGACAGAGGGACTGTGAGGTGTTGTTCATGGGTTGATGGACTGTTAGAAATCTGATGTCAGAGGGATAGTGAGGTGTTGTTCATGGACTGTCATAAATCTGATGAAAGAGGGATAGTGAGTTGTAGTTCATGGTCGGTCAGTAATCTGCTGACATAGAGATTGTGAGGTTTTGTTCATGAGTTGATGGACTGTCAGAAATGTGATGAGAGAGGGATAGTGAGGTGGTGTTAATGGACTGTCAGAAATCTGATGACAGAGGGATAGTGAGTTGTTGTTCACGGACTGTCAGAAATCTGATGACAGAGGGATAGTGAGGTGGAGTTAGTGGGTTGATGTACTCAGAAATCTGATGACAGAGGGATTGTGAGGTGCTGTTCATGGGTTCATGGACTGTCAGAGATCTGATGACAGACGGATACTGAGGTGTTGTTCATAGACTGTCAGAAATGTGATGACAGAGGGATAGTGAGCTGTTGTTCATGGACTGTCAGAAATCTGATGACAGAGGGATGGATGAGGTGGTGTTCTTGGGTTCATGGACTCAGAAATCTGATGACAGAGGGATAGTGAGGTTGTGTTCATCTGTTCATGCACACAGAAATCTGATGACAGAGAGATAGTGAGGTGTTGTTCATGGACTGTCAGAAATCTGATGACAGAGGGATAGTGAGGTGTTGTTCATAGACTGTCAGAAATGTGATGACAGAGGGATAGTGACGTGTTGTTCATGGACTGTCAGAAATCTGATCACAGAGGGATAGTGAGATGTTGTTCGTAGACTGTCAGAAATCTGATGACAAAGTGATAGTGTGGTATTGTTCGTGGGTTCATGGACTGTCAGAAATCTGATGACAAAGGGATAGTGAGGTGTTGTTGGTTGGTTCATGGACTGTCAGAAATCTGATGACAGAGGGATAGTGAAGTATTTTTCATGGACGATCAGAAATGTGATGACGGGGGATAGTGAGGTGGTGTTCAGGGACTCTCAGATATCTGATGACAGAGGGATAGTGTGATGTTGTTCATGGACTGTCAGAAATCTGATGACAAAGTGATAGTGTGGTATTGTTCGTGGGTTCATGGACTGTCAGAAATCTGATGACAGAGGGATAGTGATGTGGTGTTCGTGGGTTCATGGACTATCAGAAATCTGATGACAGAGGGATAGTGAGTTGTTGTTCACGGACTGTCAGAAATCTGATGTCAGAGGGATAGATGAGGTGGTGTTCGTGGGTTCATGGACTCAGAAATCTGATGACAGAGGGATAGTGAGGTGTTGTTCATGGACTGTCAGAAATCTGATGACAGAGGGATAGTGAGTTGGTGTTAATGGACTGTCAGAAATCTGATGACAGAGGGATAGTGAGGTGCTGTTCATGGACTGTCAGAAATCTGATGACAGAGGGATAGTGAGGTGTTGTTCATGGGTTCATGGACTGTCAGAAATCTGATGACAGAGGGATAGTGAGGTGCTGTTCATGGACAGTCAGAAATCTGATGACAGAGGGATAGTGAGGTATTTTTCATGGACCATCAGAAATGTGATGACGGGGGATAGTGAGGTGGTGTTCAGGGACTGTCAGAAATCTGATGACAGAGGGATAGTGAGATGTTTTTCATGGACTGTCAGAAATCTGATGACAAAGGAATAGTGAGGTGTTGTTCGAGGGTTCATGGACTGTCAGAAATCTGATGACAGAGGGATAGTGATGTGGTGTTCGTGGGTTCATGGACTATCATAAATCTGATGACAGAGGGATAGTGAGTTGATGTTCATGGACTGTCAGAAATCTGAGGACAGCGGGATAGTGAGCTGTTTTTCACGGACTGTCAGAAATCTGATGACAGAGGGATAGTGAGGTGGAGTTAGTGGGTTGATGTACTCAGAAATCTGATGACAGAGGGATTGTGAGGTGTTGTTCATGGGTTCATGGACTGTCAGAGATCTGATGACAGACGGATACTGAGGTGTTGTTCATAGACTGTCAGAAATGTGATGACAGAGGGATAGTGAGCTGTTGTTCATGGACTGTCAGAAATCTGATGACAGAGGGATAGTGAGGTGGTGTTCACGGACTGTCAGATATCTGATGACAGAGGGATAGTGAGGTGGTGTTCATCTGTTCATGCACACAGAAATCTGATGACAGAGAGATAGTGAGGTGTTGTTCATGGACTGTCAGAAATCTGATGAGAGAGGGATAGTGAGGTGTTGTTCATAGACTGTCAGAAATGTGATGACAGAAGGATAGTGACGTGTTGTTCATGGACTGTCAGAAATCTGATCACAGAGGGATAGTGAGATGTTGTTCGTAGACTGTCAGAAATCTGATGACAGAGCGATTGTGAGGTAATGTTAATGAAATGTCAGAAATCGGATGACAGAGGGATAGTGAGGTGATGTTAATGAACTGTCAGAAATCTGATGACAGAGGGATAGTGAGGTGTTGTTCATGGACTGTCAGAAATCTGATGGCAGAGGGAGAGTGAGGTGTTGTTTATGGGTTCATGGACAGTCAGAAATCTGATGTCAGAGGCATAGTGAGGTGGTGTTCATGGTTTGTCATAAATCTGATGACAGAGGGACAGTGAGTTGTTGTTCATGGACTATCAGAAATCTGATGACAAAGGGATAGTGAGGTGTTGTTCGTTGGTTCATGGACTGTCAGAAATCTGATGACAGAGGGATAGTGAAGTATTTTTCATGGACGATCAGAAATGTGATGACGGGGGATAGTGAGGTGGTGTTCAGGGACTGTCAGATATCTGATGACAGAGGGATAGTGTGATGTTGTTCATGGACTGTCAAAAAATCTGATGACAAAGTGATAGTGTGGTATTGTTCGTGGGTTCATGGACTGTCAGAAATCTGATGACAGAGGGATAGTGATGTGGTGTTCGTGGGTTCATGGACTATCAGAAATCTGATGACAGAGGGATAGTGAGTTGTTGTTCACGGACTGTCAGAAATCTGATGTCAGAGGGATAGATGAGGTGGTGTTCGTGGGTTCATGGACTCAGAAATCTGATGACAGAGGGATAGTGAGGTGTTGTTCATGGACTGTCAGAAATCTGATGACAGAGGGATAGTGAGTTGGTGTTAATGGACTGTCAGAAATCTGATGACAGAGGGATAGTGAGGTGCTGTTCATGGACTGTCAGAAATCTGATGACAGAGGGATAGTGAGGTGTTGTTCATGGGTTCATGGACTGTCAGAAATCTGATGACAGAGGGATAGGGAGATGGTGTTAATGGACTGTCAGAAATCTGATGACAGACGGATAGTGAGGTGCTGTTCATGGACTGTCAGAAATCTGATGACAGAGGGATAGCGAGGTGTTGTTCATGGACTGTCAGAAATCTCAGGACAGCGGGATAGTGAGCTGTTGTTCATGGACTGTCAGAAATCTGATGTCAGAGGGATAGTGAGGTATTGTTCATGGGTTCATGGACCATCAGAAGTGTGATGACAGAGGGATAGTGAGGTGGTGTTCATGGCCTGTCAGATATCTGATGACAGAGGGATAGTGAGGTGGTGTTCGTGGACTGTCAGAAATCTGATGTCAGAGGGATAGTGAGGTATTGTTCATGGGTTCATGGACTGTCAGAAATCTGATGTCAGAGGGAAAGTGAGGTGGTCATGGACTGTCATAAATCTGATGACAGAGGGATAGTGACGCGTTGTTCATGGGCTCATGGACTGTCAGAAATCTGATGACAGAGGGATAGTGAGGTGGTGTTCGTGGACTGTCAGAAATCTGAGGGCAGCGGGATAGTGAGCTGTAGTTCATGCACTGTCAGAAATCTGATGACAGAGTGATAGTTACGCGTTGTTCATGGGTTCATGGACTGTCAGAAATCTGATTTCAGAGGGATAGTGAGGCGATGTTCATGGACTGTCATAAATCTGATGACAGAGGGATAGTGAGGTGCTGTTCATGGACAGTCAGAAATCTGATGACAGAGGGATAGTGAGGTGTTGTTCATGGACCATCAGAAATGTGATGACGGGGGATAGTGAGGTGGTGTTCAGGGACTGTCAGAAATCTGATGACAGAGGGATAGTGAGGTATTTTTCATGGACCATCAGAAATGTGATGACGGGGGATAGTGAGGTGGTGTTCAGGGACTGTCAGAAATCTGATGACAGAGGGATAGTGAGATGTTTTTCATGGACTGTCAGAAATCTGATGACAAAGGAATAGTGAGGTGTTGTTCGAGGGTTCATGGACTGTCAGAAATCTGATGACAGAGGGATAGTGATGTGGTGTTCGTGGGTTCATAGACTATCATAAATCTGATGACAGAGGGATAGTGAGTTGATGTTCATGGACTGTCAGAAATCTGAGGACAGCGGGATAGTGAGCTGTTGTTCACGGACTGTCAGAAATCTGATGACAGAGGGATAGTGAGGTGGAGTTAGTGGGTTGATGTACTCAGAAATCTGATGACAGAGGGATTGTGAGGTGTTGTTCATGGGTTCATGGACTGTCAGAGATCTGATGACAGACGGATACTGAGGTGTTGTTCATAGACTGTCAGAAATGTGATGACAGAGGGATAGTGAGCTGTTGTTCATGGACTGTCAGAAATCTGATGACAGAGGGATAGTGAGGTGGTGTTCACGGACTGTCAGATATCTGATGACAGAGGGATAGTGAGGTGGTGTTCATCTGTTCATGCACACAGAAATCTGATGACAGAGAGATAGTGAGGTGTTGTTCATGGACTGTCAGAAATCTGATGAGAGAGGGATAGTGAGGTGTTGTTCATAGACTGTCAGAAATGTGATGACAGAAGGATAGTGACGTGTTGTTCATGGACTGTCAGAAATCTGATCACAGAGGGATAGTGAGATGTTGTTCGTAGACTGTCAGAAATCTGATGACAGAGCGATTGTGAGGTAATGTTAATGAAATGTCAGAAATCGGATGACAGAGGGATAGTGAGGTGATGTTAATGAACTGTCAGAAATCTGATGACAGAGGGATAGTGAGGTGTTGTTCATGGACTGTCAGAAATCTGATGGCAGAGGGAGAGTGAGGTGTTGTTTATGGGTTCATGGACAGTCAGAAATCTGATGTCAGAGGCATAGTGAGGTGGTGTTCATGGTTTGTCATAAATCTGATGACAGAGGGACAGTGAGTTGTTGTTCATGGACTATCAGAAATCTGATGACAAAGGGATAGTGAGGTGTTGTTCGTTGGTTCATGGACTGTCAGAAATCTGATGACAGAGGGATAGTGAAGTATTTTTCATGGACGATCAGAAATGTGATGACGGGGGATAGTGAGGTGGTGTTCAGGGACTGTCAGATATCTGATGACAGAGGGATAGTGTGATGTTGTTCATGGACTGTCAAAAAATCTGATGACAAAGTGATAGTGTGGTATTGTTCGTGGGTTCATGGACTGTCAGAAATCTGATGACAGAGGGATAGTGATGTGGTGTTCGTGGGTTCATGGACTATCAGAAATCTGATGACAGAGGGATAGTGAGTTGTTGTTCACGGACTGTCAGAAATCTGATGTCAGAGGGATAGATGAGGTGGTGTTCGTGGGTTCATGGACTCAGAAATCTGATGACAGAGGGATAGTGAGGTGTTGTTCATGGACTGTCAGAAATCTGATGACAGAGGGATAGTGAGTTGGTGTTAATGGACTGTCAGAAATCTGATGACAGAGGGATAGTGAGGTGCTGTTCATGGACTGTCAGAAATCTGATGACAGAGGGATAGTGAGGTGTTGTTCATGGGTTCATGGACTGTCAGAAATCTGATGACAGAGGGATAGGGAGATGGTGTTAATGGACTGTCAGAAATCTGATGACAGACGGATAGTGAGGTGCTGTTCATGGACTGTCAGAAATCTGATGACAGAGGGATAGCGAGGTGTTGTTCATGGACTGTCAGAAATCTCAGGACAGCGGGATAGTGAGCTGTTGTTCATGGACTGTCAGAAATCTGATGTCAGAGGGATAGTGAGGTATTGTTCATGGGTTCATGGACCATCAGAAGTGTGATGACAGAGGGATAGTGAGGTGGTGTTCATGGCCTGTCAGAAAACTGGTGACAGAGGGATAGTGACGCGTTGTTCATGGGCTCATGGACTGTCAGAAATCTGATGACAGAGGGATAGTGAGGTGGTGTTCGTGGACTGTCAGAAATCTGATGTCAGAGGGATAGTGAGGTATTGTTCATGGGTTCATGGACTGTCAGAAATCTGATGTCAGAGGGAAAGTGAGGTGGTCATGGACTGTCATAAATCTGATGACAGAGGGATAGTGACGCGTTGTTCATGGGCTCATGGACTGTCAGAAATCTGATGACAGAGGGATAGTGAGGTGGTGTTCGTGGACTGTCAGAAATCTGAGGGCAGCGGGATAGTGAGCTGTAGTTCATGCACTGTCAGAAATCTGATGACAGAGTGATAGTTACGCGTTGTTCATGGGTTCATGGACTGTCAGAAATCTGATTTCAGAGGGATAGTGAGGCGATGTTCATGGACTGTCATAAATCTGATGAAAGAGGGATAGTGATTTGTTGTTCACAGACTGTCAGAAATCTGATGACAGAGGGATAGTGAGGTGGTGTTCGTGGACTGTCAGAAATCTGAGGACAGCGGGATAGTGATCTGTAGTTCATGGACTATCAGAAATCTGATGACAGAGGGATAGTGAGTTGTTGTTCACGGACTGTCAGAAATCTGATGTCAGAGGGATAGATGAGGTGGTGTTCGTGGGTTCATGGACTCAGAAATCTGATGACAGAGGGATAGTGAGGTGTTGTTCATGGACTGTCAGAAATCTGATGACAGAGGGATAGTGAGTTGGTGTTAATGGACTGTCAGAAATCTGATGACAGAAGGATAGTGAGGTGCTGTTCATGGACTGTCAGAAATCTGATGACAGAGGGATAGTTAGGTGTTGTTCATGGGTTCATGGACTGTCAGAAATCTGATGACAGAGGGATAGTGAGGTGCTGTTCATGGACAGTCAGAAATCTGATGACAGAGGGATAGTGAGGTATTTTTCATGGACCATCAGAAATGTGATGACGGGGGATAGTGAGGTGGTGTTCAGGGACTGTCAGAAATCTGATGACAGAGGGATAGTGAGATGTTTTTCATGGACTGTCAGAAATCTGATGACAAAGGAATAGTGAGGTGTTGTTCGAGGGTTCATGGACTGTCAGAAATCTGATGACAGAGGGATAGTGATGTGGTGTTCGTGGGTTCATGGACTATCATAAATCTGATGACAGAGGGATAGTGAGTTGATGTTCATGGACTGTCAGAAATCTGAGGACAGCGGGATAGTGAGCTGTTGTTCACGGACTGTCAGAAATCTGATGACAGAGGGATAGTGAGGTGGAGTTAGTGGGTTGATGTACTCAGAAATCTGATGACAGAGGGATTGTGAGGTGTTGTTCATGGGTTCATGGACTGTCAGAGATCTGATGACAGACGGATACTGAGGTGTTGTTCATAGACTGTCAGAAATGTGATGACAGAGGGATAGTGAGCTGTTGTTCATCGACTGTCAGAAATCTGATGACAGAGGGATGGATGAGGTGGTGTACTTGGGTTCATGGACACAGAAATCTGATGACAGAGGGATAGTGAGGTGGTGTTCATTTGTTCATGCACACAGAAATCTGATGACAGAGAGATAGTGAGGTGTTGTTCATGGACTGTCAGAGATCTGATGACAGACGGATACTGAGGTGTTGTTCATAGACTGTCAGAAATGTGATGACAGAGGGATAGTGACGTGTTGTTCATGGACTGTCAGAAATCTGATCACAGAGGGATAGTGAGATGTTGTTCGTAGACTGTCAGAAATCTGATGACAGAGCGATTGTGAGGTAATGTTAATGAAATGTCAGAAATCGGATGACAGAGGGATAGTGAGGTGATGTTAATGAACTGTCAGAAATCTGATGACAGAGGGATAGTGAGGTGTTGTTCATGGACTGTCAGAAATCTGATGGCAGAGGGAGAGTGAGGTGTTGTTTATGGGTTCATGGACTGTCAGAAATCTGATGTCAGAGGCATAGTGAGGTGGTGTTCATGGTTTGTCATAAATCTGATGACAGAGGGACAGTGAGTTGTTGTTCATGGACTATCAGAAATCTGATGACAAAGGGATAGTGAGGTGTTGTTCGTTGGTTCATGGACTGTCAGAAATCTGATGACAGAGGGATAGTGAAGTATTTTTCATGGACGATCAGAAATGTGATGACGGGGGATAGTGAGGTGGTGTTCAGGGACTGTCAGATATCTGATGACAGAGGGATAGTGTGATGTTGTTCATGGACTGTCAGAAATCTGATGACAAAGTGATAGTGTGGTATTGTTCGTGGGTTCATGGACTGTCAGAAATCTGATGACAGAGGGATAGTGATGTGGTGTTCGTGGGTTCATGGACTATCAGAAATCTGATGACAGAGGGATAGTGAGTTGGTGTTAATGGACTGTCAGAAATCTGATGACAGAGGGATAGTGAGGTGTTGTTCATGGGTTCATGGACTGTCAGAAATCTGATGACAGAGGGATAGGGAGATGGTGTTAATGGACTGTCAGAAATCTGATGACAGACGGATAGTGAGGTGCTGTTCATGGACTGTCAGAAATCTGATGACAGAGGGATAGCGAGGTGTTGTTCATGGACTGTCAGAAATCTCAGGACAGCGGGATAGTGAGCTGTTGTTCATGGACTGTCAGAAATCTGATGTCAGCGGGATAGTGAGCTGTTGTTCATGGACTATCAGAAATCTGATGACAAAGGGATAGTGAGGTGTTGTTCGTTGGTTCATGGACTGTCAGAAATCTGATGACAGAGGGATAGTGAAGTATTTTTCATGGACGATCAGAAATGTGATGACGGGGGATAGTGAGGTGGTGTTCAGGGACTGTCAGATATCTGATGACAGAGGGATAGTGTGATGTTGTTCATGGACTGTCAGAAATCTGATGACAAAGTGATAGTGTGGTATTGTTCGTGGGTTCATGGACTGTCAGAAATCTGATGACAGAGGGATAGTGATGTGGTGTTCGTGGGTTCATGGACTATCAGAAATCTGATGACAGAGGGATAGTGAGTTGGTGTTAATGGACTGTCAGAAATCTGATGACAGAGGGATAGTGAGGTGTTGTTCATGGGTTCATGGACTGTCAGAAGTCTGATGACAGAGGGATAGGGAGATGGTGTTAATGGACTGTCAGAAATCTGATGACAGACGGATAGTGAGGTGCTGTTCATGGACTGTCAGAAATCTGATGACAGAGGGATAGCGTGGTGTTGTTCATGGACTGTCAGAAATC
The DNA here is from genome assembly GCF_048418815.1 of Hemitrygon akajei. NCBI lineage: Eukaryota > Metazoa > Chordata > Chondrichthyes > Myliobatiformes > Dasyatidae > Hemitrygon > Hemitrygon akajei. The sequence goes on from NC_133134.1 coordinate 79,568,980, forward strand.
TCAGGACAGCGGGATAGTGAGCTGTTGTTCATGGACTGTCAGAAATCTGATGTCAGAGGGATAGTGAGGTATTGTTCATGGGTTCATGGACCATCAGAAGTGTGATGACAGAGGGATAGTGAGGTGGTGTTCATGGCCTGTCAGAAAACTGGTGACAGAGGGATAGTGAGGTGTTGTTCATGGACTGTCAGAAATCTGATGTCAGAGGGAAAGTGAGGTGGTCATGGACTGTCATAAATCTGATGACAGAGGGATAGTGACGCGTTGTTCATGGGCTCATGGACTGTCAGAAATCTGATGACAGAGGGATAGTGAGGTGGTGTTCGTGGACTGTCAGAAATCTGAGGGCAGCGGGATAGTGAGCTGTAGTTCATGCACTGTCAGAAATCTGATGACAGAGTGATAGTTACGCGTTGTTCATGGGTTCATGGACTGTCAGAAATCTGATTTCAGAGGGATAGTGAGGCGATGTTCATGGACTGTCATAAATCTGATGAAAGAGGGATAGTGATTTGTTGTTCACAGACTGTCAGAAATCTGATGACAGAGGGATAGTGAGGTGGTGTTCGTGGACTGTCAGAAATCTGAGGACAGCGGGATAGTGAGCTGTAGTTCATGGACTGTCAGAAATCTGCTGACAGAGTGATAGTTACGCGTTGTTCATGGGTTCATGGACTGTCAGAAATCTGATTTCAGAGGGATAGTGAGGCGATGTTCATGGACTGTCATAAATCTGATGAAAGAGGGATAGTGATTTGTTGTTCACAGACTGTCAGAAATCTGATGACAGAGGGATAGTGAGGTGGTGTTCGTGGACTGTCATAAATCTGATGAAAGAGCGATAGTGAGTTGTTGTTCAGAGACTTTCAGAAATCTGATGACAGAGGGATAGTGAGGTGGTGTTCACGGACTGTCAGATATCTGATGACAGAGGGATAGTGAGGTGGAGTTAGTGGGTTGATGTACTCAGAAATCTGATGACAGAGGGATTGTGAGGTGTTGTTCATGGTTTCATGGACTGTCAGAGATCTGATGATAGACGGATACTGAGGTGTTGTTCATAGACTGTCAGAAATCTGAGGACAGAGGCATAGTGATGTGGTGTTCGTGGGTTCATGGACTAACATAAATCTGATGACAGAGGGATAGTGAGTTGTTGTTCATGGACGGTCAGAAATCTGATGTCAGAGGGAAAGACAGGTGGTCATTGACTGTCATAAATCTGATGACAGCGGGATAGTGAGCTGTTGTTCATGAACTGTCAGAAATCTGATGACAGAGGGACAGTGAGGTTTTGTTCATGGGTTGATGAACTGTCAGAAATCTGATGACAGAGGGATAGGGAGATGGTGTTAATGGACTGTCAGAAATCTGATGACAGAGGGATAGTGAGCTGTTGTTCATGGACTGTCAGAAATCTGATGACAGAGGGACTGTGAGGTGTTGTTCATGGGTTGATGGACTGTCAGAAATCTGATGACAGAGGGATAGTGATGTGGTGTTCGTGGGTTCATGGACTATCAGAAATCTGATGACAGAGGGATAGTGAAGTATTTTTCATGGACGATCAGAAATGTGATGACGGGGGATAGTGAGGTGGTGTTCAGGGACTGTCAGATATCTGATGACAGAGGTATAGTGTGATGTTGTTCATGGACTGTCAGAAATCTGATGACAAAGTGATAGTGTGGTATTGTTCGTGGGTTCATGGACTGTCAGAAATCTGATGACAGAGGGATAGTGATGTGGTGTTCGTGGGTTCATGGACTATCAGAAATCTGATGACAGAGGGATAGTGAGTTGTTGTTCACGGACTGTCAGAAATCTGATGTCAGAGGGATAGATGAGGTGGTGTTCGTGGGTTCATGGACTCAGAAATCTGATGACAGAGGGATAGTGAGGTGTTGTTCATGGACTGTCAGAAATCTGATGACAGAGGGATAGTGAGTTGGTGTTAATGGACTCTCAGAAATCTGATGACAGAGGGATAGTGAGGTGCTGTTCATGGACTGTCAGAAATCTGATGACAGAGGGATAGTGAGGTGTTGTTCATGGGTTCATGGACTGTCAGAAATCTGATGACAGAGGGATTGTGAGGTGCTGTTCATGGACAGTCAGAAATCTGATGACAGAGGGATAGTGAGGTATTTTTCATGGACCATCAGAAATGTGATGACGGGGGATAGTGAGGTGGTGTTCAGGGACTGTCAGAAATCTGATGACAGAGGGATAGTGAGATGTTTTTCATGGACTGTCAGAAATCTGATGACAAAGGAATAGTGAGGTGTTGTTCGAGGGTTCATGGACTGTCAGAAATCTGATGACAGAGGGATAGTGATTTGGTGTTCGTGGGTTCATGGACTATCATAAATCTGATGACAGAGGGATAGTGAGTTGTTGTTCATGGACTGTCAGAAATCTGAGGACAGCGGGATAGTGAGCTGTTGTTCACGGACTGTCAGAAATCTGATGACAGAGGGATAGTGAGGTGGAGTTAGTGGGTTGATGTACTCAGAAATCTGATGACAGAGGGATTGTGAGGTGTTGTTCATGGGTTCATGGACTGTCAGAGATCTGATGACAGACGGATACTGAGGTGTTGTTCATAGACTGTCAGAAATGTGATGACAGAGGGATAGTGAGCTGTTGTTCATGGACTGTCAGAAATCTGATGACAGAGGGATGGATGAGGTGGTGTTCTTGGGTTCATGGACTCAGAAATCTGATGACAGAGGGATAGTGAGGTGGTGTTCACGGACTGTCAGATATCTGATGACAGAGGGATAGTGAGGTGGTGTTCATCTGTTCATGCACACAGAAATCTGATGACAGAGAGATAGTGAGGTGTTGTTCATGGACTGTCAGAAATCTGATGAGAGAGGGATAGTGAGGTGTTGTTCATAGACTGTCAGAAATGTGATGACAGAGGGATAGTGACGTGTTGTTCATGGACTGTCAGAAATCTGATCACAGAGGGATAGTGAGATGTTGTTCGTAGACTGTCAGAAATCTGATGACAGAGCGATTGTGAGGTAATGTTAATGAAATGTCAGAAATCGGATGACAGAGGGATAGTGAGGTGATGTTAATGAACTGTCAGAAATCTGATGACAGAGGGATAGTGAGGTGTTGTTCATGGACTGTCAGAAATCTGACGGCAGAGGGAGAGTGAGGTGTTGTTTATAGGTTCATGGACTGTCAGAAATCTGATGTCACAGGCATAGTGAGGTGGTGTTCATGGTTTGTCATAAATCTGATGACAGAGGGACAGTGAGTTGTTGTTCATGGACTGTCAGAAATCTGTTGACAGAGAGATAGTGAAGTATTTTTCATGGACGATCAGAAATGTGATGACGGGGGATAGTGAGGTGGTGTTCAGGGACTGTCAGATATCTGATGACAGAGGGATAGTGTGATGTTGTTCATGGACTGTCAGAAATCTGATGACAAAGTGATAGTGTGGTATTGTTCGTGGGTTCATGGACTGTCAGAAATCTGATGACAGAGGGATAGTGATGTGGTGTTCGTGGGTTCATGGACTATCAGAAATCTGATGGCAGAGGGAAAGTGAGGTGGTCATGGACTGTCATGAATCTGATGACAGAGGGATAGTGACGCGTTGTTCGTGGGTTCATGGTCTGTCAGAAATCTGATGACAGAGGGATAGTGATGTGGTGTTCGTGGGTTCATGGACTATCATAAATCTGATGACAGAGGGATAGTGAGTTGTTGTTCATGGACTGTCAGAAATCTGAGGACAGCGGGATAGTGAGCTGTTGTTCACGGACTGTCAGAAATCTGATGACAGAGGGATAGTGAGGTGGAGTTAGTGGGTTGATGTACTCAGAAATCTGATGACAGAGGGATTGTGAGGTGTTGTTCATAGACTGTCAGAAATGTGATGACAGAGGGATAGTGAGTTGGTGTTAATGGACTGTCAGAAATCTGATGACAAAGGGATAGTGAGGTGTTGTTCATGGGCTGTCAGAAATCGGATTGACAGAGGGATAGTGAGGTATTGTTCATGGGTTCATGGACCAACAGAAGTGTGATGAGGTGGGATGGTGAGGTAGTGTTCATGGCCTGTCAGAAAACTGGTGACAGAGGGATAGTGAGGTGTTGTTCATGGACTGTCAGAAATCTGATGGCAGAGGGAAAGTGAGGTGGTCATGGACTGTCATGAATCTGATGACAGAGGGATAGTGACGCGTTGTTCGTGGGTTCATGGTCTGTCAGAAATCTGATGACAGAGGGATAGTGATGTGGTGTTCGTGGGTTCATGGACTATCATAAATCTGATGACAGAGGGATAGTGAGTTGTTGTTCATGGACTGTCAGAAATCTGAGGACAGCGGGATAGTGAGCTGTTGTTCACGGACTGTCAGAAATCTGATGGCAGAGGGATAGTGAGGTGGAGTTAGTGGGTTGATGTACTCAGAAATCTGATGACAGAGGGATAGTGAGGTGTTGTTCATAGACTGTCAGAAATGTGATGACAGAGGGATAGTGACGTGTTGTTCATGGACTGTCAGAAATCTGATCACAGAGGGATAGTGAGATGTTGTTCGTAGACTGTCAGAAATCTGATGACAGAGCGATTGTGAGGTAATGTTAATGAAATGTCAGAAATCGGATGACAGAGGGATAGTGAGGTGATGTTAATGAACTGTCAGAAATCTGATGACAGAGGGATAGTGAGGTGTTGTTCATGGACTGTCAGAAATCTGACGGCAGAGGGAGACTGAGGTGTTGTTCATGGACTGTCAGAAATCTGATGGCAGAGGGAAAGTGAGGTGGTCATGGACTGTCATGAATCTGATGACAGAGGGATAGTGACGCGTTGTTCGTGGGTTCATGGTCTGTCAGAAATCTGATGACAGAGGGATAGTGATGTGGTGTTCGTGGGTTCATGGACTATCATAAATCTGATGACAGAGGGATAGTGAGTTGTTGTTCATGGACTGTCAGAAATCTGAGGACAGCGGGATAGTGAGCTGTTGTTCACGGACTGTCAGAAATCTGATGACAGAGGGATAGTGAGGTGGAGTTAGTGGGTTGATGTACTCAGAAATCTGATGACAGAGGGATGGATGAGGTGGTGTTCTTGGGTTCATGGACTCAGAAATCTGATGACAGAGGGATAGTGAGGTGGTGTTCACGGACTGTCAGATATCTGATGACAGAGGGATAGTGAGGTGGTGTTCATCTGTTCATGTACACAGAAATCTGATGACAGAGAGATAGTGAGGTGTTGTTCATGGACTGTCAGAAATCTGATGACAGAGGGATAGTGAGATGTTGTTCGTAGACTGTCAGAAATCTGATGACAGAGCGATTGTGAGGTAATGTTAATGAAATGTCAGAAATCGGATGACAGAGGGATAGTGAGGTGATGTTAATGAACTGTCAGAAATCTGATGACAGAGGGATAGTGAGGTGCTGTTCATGGACTGTCAGAAATCTGATGGCAGAGGGAGAGTGAGGTGTTGTTTATGGGTTCATGGACTGTCAGAAATCTGATGTCAGAGGGATAGTGAGGTGGTGTTCATGGTTTGTCATAAATCTGATGACAGAGGGACAGTGAGTTGTTGTTCATGGACTACCAGAAATCTGATGACAAAGGGATAGTGAGGTGTTGTTCGTTGGTTCATGGACTGTCAGAAATCCGATGACAGAGGGATAGTGAAGTATTTTTCATGGACGATCAGAAATGTGATGACGGGGGATAGTGAGGTGGTGTTCAGGGACTGTCAGAAATCTGATGACAGAGGGATAGTGTGATGTTGTTCATGGACTGTCAGAAATCTGATGACAGAGGGATAGTGATGTGGTGTTCGTGGGTTCATGGACTATCAGAAATCTGATGACAGAGGGATAGTGAGTTGTTGTTCACGGACTGTCAGAAATCTGATATCAGAGGGATAGATGAGGTGGTGTTCGTGGGTTCATGGACTCAGAAATCTGCTGACAGAGGGATAGTGAGGTGTTGTTCATGGACTGTCAGAAATCTGATGACAGAGGGATAGTGAGTTGGTGTTAATGGACTGTCAGAAATCTGATGACAGAGGGATAGTGAGGTGCTGTTCATGGACTGTCAGAAATCTGATGACAGAGGGATAGTGAGGTGTTGTTCATGGGTTCATGGACTGTCAGAAATCTGATGACAGAGGGATAGGGAGATGGTGTTAATGGACTGTCAGAAATCTGATGACAGAGGGATAGTGAGGTGCTGTTCATAGACTGTCAGAAATCTGATGACAGAGGCATAGCGAGGTTTTGTTCATGGACTGTCAGAAATCTGATGACAAAGGGATAGTGAGGTGTTGTTCGTGGGTTCATGGACTGTCAGAAATCTGATGACAGAGGGATAGTGATGTGGTGTTCGTGGGTTTATGGACTAACATAAATGTGATGACAGAGGGATAGTGAGTTGTTGTTCATGGACTGTCAGAAATCTGAGGACAGCGGGATAGTGAGCTGTTGTTCATGGACTGTCAGAAATCTGATGTCAGAGGGATAGTGACGCGTTGTTCATGCGCTCATGGACTGTCATAAATCTGATGACAAAGGGATAGTGAGGTGTTGTTCATGGACTGTCAGAAATCGGATTGACAGAGGGATAGTGAGGTATTGTTCATGGGTTCATGGACCATCAGATGTGTGATGAGGTGGGATAGTGAGGTGGTGTTCATAGCCTGTCAGAAAACTGGTGACAGAGGGATAGTGAGGTGGTGTTCGTGGACTGTCAGAAATCTGAGGACAGCGGGATAGTGAGCTGTAGTTCATGGACTGTCAGAAATCTGATGACAGAGTGATAGTGACGCGTTGTTCATGGGTTCATGGACTGTCAGAAATCTGATTTCAGAGGGATAGTGAGGCGGTGTTCATGGACTGTCATAAATCTGATGAAAGAGGGATAGTGATTTGTTGTTCACAGACTGTCAGAAATCTGATGACAGAGGGATAGTGAGGTGGTGTTCGTGGACTGTCAGAAATCTGAGGACAGCGTGATAGTGAGCTGTAGTTCATGGACTGTCAGAAATCTGATGACAGAGTGATAATGACGCGTTGTTGATGGGTTCATGGACTGTCAGAAATCTGATTTCAGAGGGATAGTGAGGCGGTGTTCATGGACTGTCATAAATCTGATGAAAGAGGGATAGTGATTTGTTGTTCACGACTGTCAGAAATCTGATGTCAGAGGGATAGATGAGGTGGTGTTCGTGGGTTCATGGACTCAGAAATCTGATGACAGAGGGATAGTGAGGTGTTGTTCATGGACTGTCAGAAATCTGATGACAGAGGGATAGTGAGTTGGTGTTAATGGACTTTCAGAAATCTGATGACAGAGGGATAGTGAGGTGCTGTTCATGGACTGTCAGAAATCTGATGACAGAGGGATAGTGAGGTGTTGTTCATGGACTGTCAGAAATCTGATGACAACGGGATAGTGAGGTGTTGTTCGTGGGTTCATGGACTGTCAGAAATCTGATGACAGAGGGGTAGGGAGATGGTGTTAATGGACTGTCAGAAATCTGATGATAGAGGGATAGTGAGGTGCTGTTCATGGACTGTCAGAAATCTGATGACAGAGGGATAGTGAGGTGCTGTTCATGGACTGTCAGAAATCTGATGACAAAGGGATAGTGAGGTGTTGTTCGTGGGTTCATGGACTGTCAGAAATCTGATGTCAGAGGGATAGTGATGTGGTGTTCGTGGGTTTATGGACTAACATAAATTTGATGACAGAGGGATAGTGAGTTGTTCATGGACTGTCAGAAATCTGAGGACAGCGGGATAGTGAGCTGTTGTTCATGGACTGTCAGAAATCTGATGTCAGAGGGAAAGTTAGGTGGTCATTGTCTGTCATAAATCTGATGACAGCGGGATAGTGAGCTCTTGTTCATGAACTGTCAGAAATCTGATGACAGAGGGACAGTGAGGTATTGTTCATGGACTGTCAGAAATCTGATGACAGAGGGATAGTGACGCGTTGTTCATGGGCTCATGGACTGTCATAAATCTGATGACAAAGGGATAGTGAGGTGTTGTTCATGGTCTGTCAGAAATCGGATTGACAGAGGGATAGTGAGGTATTGTTCATGGGTTCATGGACCATCAGAAGTGTGATGAGGGGGGATAGTGAGGTGGTGTTCATGGCCTGTCAGAAAACTGGTGACAGAGGGATAGTGAGGTGTTGTTCATGGACTGTCAGAAATCTGATGTCAGAGGGAAAGTGAGGTGGTCATGGACTGTCATAAATCTGATGACAGAGGGATAGTGACGCGTTGTTCATGGGCTCATGGACTGTCAGAAATCTGATGACAGAGGGATAGTGAGGTGGTGTTCGTGGACTGTCAGAAATCTGAGGGCAGCGGGATAGTGAGCTGTTGTTCACAGACTGTCAGAAATCTGATGGCAGAGGGAAAGTGAGGTGGTCATGGACTGTCATGAATCTGATGACAGAGGGATAGTGACGCGTTGTTCGTGGGTTCATGGTCTGTCAGAAATCTGATGACAGAGGGATAGTGATGTGGTGTTCGTGGGTTCATGGACTATCATAAATCTGATGACAGAGGGATAGTGAGTTGTTGTTCATGGACTGTCAGAAATCTGAGGACAGCGGGATAGTGAGCTGTTGTTCACGGACTGTCAGAAATCTGATGACAGAGGGATAGTGAGGTGGAGTTAGTGGGTTGATGTACTCAGAAATCTGATGACAGAGGGATTGTGAGGTGTTGTTCATGGGTTCATGGACTGTCAGAGATCTGATGACAGACGGATACTGAGGTGTTGTTCATAGACTGTCAGAAATGTGATGACAGAGGGATGGATGAGGTGGTGTTCTTGGGTTCATGGACTCAGAAATCTGATGACAGAGGGATAGTGAGGTGGTGTTCACGGACTGTCAGATATCTGATGACAGAGGGATAGTGAGGTGGTGTTCATCTGTTCATGTACACAGAAATCTGATGACAGAGAGATAGTGAGGTGTTGTTCATGGACTGTCAGAAATCTGATGACAGAGGGATAGTGAGGTGTTGTTCATAGACTGTCAGAAATGTGATGACAGAGGGATAGTGAGGTGTTGTTCATGGACTGTCAGAAATCTGATGACAGAGGGATAGTGAGATGTTGTTCGTAGACTGTCAGAAATCTGATGACAGAGCGATTGTGAGGTAATGTTAATGAAATGTCAGAAATCGGATGACAGAGGGATAGTGAGGTGATGTTAATGAACTGTCAGAAATCTGATGACAGAGGGATAGTGAGGTGCTGTTCATGGACTGTCAGAAATCTGATGGCAGAGGGAGAGTGAGGTGTTGTTTATGGGTTCATGGACTGTCAGAAATCTGATGTCAGAGGCATAGTGAGGTGGTGTTCATGGTTTGTCATAAATCTGATGACAGAGGGACAGTGAGTTGTTGTTCATGGACTATCAGAAATCTGATGACAAAGGGATAGTGAGGTGTTGTTCGTTGGTTCATGGACTGTCAGAAATCCGATGACAGAGGGATAGTGAAGTATTTTTCATGGACGATCAGAAATGTGATGACGGGGGATAGTGAGGTGGTGTTCAGGGACTGTCAGAAATCTGATGACAGAGGGATAGTGTGATGTTGTTCATGGACTGTCAGAAATCTGATGACAGAGGGATAGTGATGTGGTGTTCGTGGGTTCATGGACTATCAGAAATCTGATGACAGAGGGATAGTGAGTTGTTGTTCACGGACTGTCAGAAATCTGATATCAGAGGGATAGATGAGGTGGTGTTCGTGGGTTCATGGACTCAGAAATCTGCTGACAGAGGGATAGTGAGGTGTTGTTCATGGACTGTCAGAAATCTGATGACAGAGGGATAGTGAGTTGGTGTTAATGGACTGTCAGAAATCTGATGACAGAGGGATAGTGAGGTGCTGTTCATGGACTGTCAGAAATCTGATGACAGAGGGATAGTGAGGTGTTGTTCATGGGTTCATGGACTGTCAGAAATCTGATGACAGAGGGATAGGGAGATGGTGTTAATGGACTGTCAGAAATCTGATGACAGAGGGATAGTGAGGTGCTGTTCATAGACTGTCAGAAATCTGATGACAGAGGGATAGCGAGGTGTTGTTCATGGACTGTCAGAAATCTGATGACAAAGGGATAGTGAGGTGTTGTTCGTGGGTTCATGGACTGTCAGAAATCTGATGACAGAGGGATAGTGATGTGGTGTTCGTGGGTTTATGGACTAACATAAATGTGATGACAGAGGGATAGTGAGTTGTTGTTCATGGACTGTCAGAAATCTGAGGACAGCGGGATAGTGAGCTGTTGTTCATGGACTGTCAGAAATCTGATGTCAGAGGGAAAGTTAGGTGGTCATTGACTGTCATAAATCTGATGACAGCGGGATAGTGAGCTGTTGTTCATGAACTGTCAGATATCTGATGACAGAGGGACAGTGAGGTATTGTTCATGGACTGTCAGAAATCTGATGACAGAGGGATAGTGACGCGTTGTTCATGGACTGTCAGAAATCGGATTGACAGAGGGATAGTGAGGTGGTGTTCATAGCCTGTCAGAAAACTGGTGACAGAGGGATAGTGAGGTGGTGTTCGTGGACTGTCAGAAATCTGAGGACAGCGGGATAGTGAGCTGTAGTTCATGGACTGTCAGAAATCTGATGACAGAGTGATTGTGACGCGTTGTTCATGGGTTCATGGACTGTCAGAAATCTGATTTCAGAGGGATAGTGAGGCGGTGTTCATGGACTGTCATAAATCTGATGAAAGAGGGATAGTGATTTGTTGTTCACAGACTGTCAGAAATCTGATGACAGAGGGATAGTGAGGTGGTGTTCGTGGACTCAGAAATCTGAGGACAGCGTGATAGTGAGCTGTAGTTCATGGACTGTCAGAAATCTGATGACAGAGTGATAATGACGCGTTGTTGATGGGTTCATGGACTGTCAGAAATCTGATTTCAGAGGGATAGTGAGGCGGTGTTCATGGACTGTCATAAATCTGATGAAAGAGGGATAGTGATTTGTTGTTCACGACTGTCAGAAATCTGATGTCAGAGGGATAGATGAGGTGGTGTTCGTGGGTTCATGGACTCAGAAATCTGATGACAGAGGGATAGTGAGTTGGTGTTAATGGACTGTCAGAAATCTGATGACAGAGGGATAGTGAGGTGCTGTTCATGGACTGTCAGAAATCTGATGACAGAGGGATAGTGAGGTGTTGTTCATGGACTGTCAGAATTCTGATGACAACGGGATAGTGAGGTGTTGTTCGTGGGTTCATGGACTGTCAGAAATCTGATGACAGAGGGATAGGGAGATGGTGTTAATGGACTGTCAGAAATCTGATGATAGAGGGATAGTGAGGTGCTGTTCATGGACTGTCAGAAATCTGATGACAGAGGGATAGTGAGGTGCTGTTCATGGACTGTCAGAAATCTGATGACAAAGGGATAGTGAGGTGTTGTTCGTGGGTTCATGGACTGTCAGAAATCTGATGTCAGAGGGATAGTGATGTGGTGTTCGTGGGTTTATGGACTAACATAAATTTGATGACAGAGGGATAGTGAGTTGTTCATGGACTGTCAGAAATCTGAGGACAGCGGGATAGTGAGCTGTTGTTCATGGACTGTCAGAAATCTGATGTCAGAGGGAAAGTTAGGTGGTCATTGTCTGTCATAAATCTGATGACAGCGGGATAGTGAGCTCTTGTTCATGAACTGTCAGAAATCTGATGACAGAGGGACAGTGAGGTATTGTTCATGGACTGTCAGAAATCTGATGACAGAGGGATAGTGACGCGTTGTTCATGAGCTCATGGACTGTCATAAATCTGATGACAAAGGGATAGTGAGGTGTTGTTCATGGTCTGTCAGAAATCGGATTGACAGAGGGATAGTGAGGTATTGTTCATGGGTTCATGGACCATCAGAAGTGTGATGAGGGGGGATAGTGAGGTGGTGTTCATGGCCTGTCAGAAAACTGTTGACAGAGGGATAGTGAGGTGTTGTTCATGGACTGTCAGAAATCTGATGTCAGAGGGAAAGTGAGGTGGTCATGGACTGTAAGATATCTGATGACAGTGGGATAGTGAGGTATTGTTCATGGGTTCATGGACTGTCATAAATCTGATGACAGAGGGATAGTGACGCGTTGTTCATGGGCTCATGGACTGTCAGAAATCTGATGACAGAGGGATAGTGAGGTGGTGTTCGTGGACTGTCAGAAATCTGATGACAGTGGGATAGTGAGGTATTGTTCATGGGTTCATGGACTGTCATAAATCTGATGACAGAGGGATAGTGACGCGTTGTTCATGGGCTCATGGACTGTCAGAAATCTGATGACAGAGGGATAGTGAGGTGGTGTTCGTGGACTGTCAGAAATCTGAGGGCAGCGGGATAGTGAGCTGTTGTTCACAGACTGTCAGAAATCTGATGACAGAGGGATAGTGAGGTGGTGTTCATGGACTGTCAGAAATCTGATGACAGAGTGATAGTGACGCGTTGTTCATGGGTTCATGGACTGTCAGAAATCTGATTTCAGAGGGATAGTGAGGCGGTGTTCATGGACTGTCATAAATCTGATGAAAGAGGGATAGTGAGCTGTTGTTCATGGACGGTCAGAAATCTGATGTCAGAGGGAAAGTTAGGTGGTCATTGACTTTCATAAATCTGATGACAGCGGGATAGTGAGCTGTTGTTCATGAACTGTCAGAAATCTGATGACAGAGGGACAGTGAGGTATAGTTCATGGACTGTCAGAAATCTGACGACAGAGGGATAGTGACGCGTTGTTCATGGGCTCATGGACTGTCATAAATCTGATGACAAAGGGATAGTGAGGTGTTGTTCATGGACTGTCAGAAATCGGATTGACAGAGGGATAGTGAGGTATTGTTCATGGGTTCATGGACCATCAGAAGTGTGATGTGGGGGGATAGTGAGGTGGTGTTCATGGCCTGTCAGAAAACTGGTGACAGAGGGATAGTGAGGTGTTGTTCATGGACTGTCAGAAATCTGATGTCAGAGGGAAAGTGAGGTGGTCATGGACTGTCATCAAACTGATGACAGCGGGATAGTGAGCTGTTGTTCATGAACTGTCAGAAATCTGATGACAGAGGGACAGTGAGGTGTTGTTCATGGACTGTCAGAAATCTGATGACAGAGGGATAGTGAGGTGGTGTTCGTGGACTGTCAGAAATCTGAGGACAGCGGGATAGTGAGCTGTAGTTCATGGACTGTCAGAAATCTGATGACAGTGTGATAGTGACGCGTTGTTCATGGGTTCATGGACTGTCAGAAATCTGATTCAGACGGATAGTGAGGCGGTGTTCATGGACTGTCATAAATCTGATGAAAGAGGGATAGTGATTTGTTGTTCACAGACAGTCAGAAATCTGATGACAGAGGGATAGTGAGGTGGTGATCGTGGTTTCAGGTACTCTGAAATCTGATGTCAGAGGGATAGTGAGGTGGTGTTCATGGACTGTCATAAATCTGATGAAATAGCGATAGTGAGTTGTTGTTCACAGACTGTCAGAAATCTGATGACAGAGGGATAGTGAGGTGGTGTTCGTGGGTTCATGGACTCAGAAATCTGATGACAGAGGGATTGTGAGGTGTTGTTCATGGGTTCATGGACTGTCAGAGATCTGATGACAGACGGATACTGAGGTGTTGTGCATAGACTGTCAGAAATGTGATGACAGAGGGATAGTGAGGTGTTGTTCATGGACTGTCAGAAATCTGATGACAGAGGGATGGATGAGGTGGTGTTCTTGGGTTCATGGACTCAGAAATCTGATGACAGAGGGATAGTGAGGTGGTGTTCACGGACTGTCAGATATCTCATGACAGAGGGATAGTGAGGTGGTGTTCATCGGTTCATGTACACAGAAATCTGATGACAGAGAGATTGTGAGGTGTTGTTCATGGACTGTCAGAAATCTGATGACAGAGGGATAGTGAGGTGTTGTTCATAGACTCTCAGAAATGTGATGACAGAGGGATAGTGAGGTGTTGTTCATGGACTGTCAGAAATCTGATGACAGAGGGATAGTGAGATGTTGTTCGTAGACTGTCAGAAATCTGATGACAGAGCGATTGTGAGGTAATGTTAATGAAATGTCAGAAATCGGATGACAGAGGGATAGTGAGGTGATGTTAATGAACTGTCAGAAATATGATGACAGAGGGATATTGAGGTGTTGTTCATGGACTGTCAGAAATCTGATGGCAGAGGGAGAGTGAGGTGTTTATGGGTTCATGGACTGTCAGAAATCTGATGTCAGAGGCATAGTGAGGTGGTGTTCATGGTTTGTCATAAATCTGATGACAGAGGGACAGTGAGTTGTTGTTCATGGACTATCAGAAATCTGATGACAAAGGGATAGTGAGGTGTTGTTCGTTGGTTCATGGACTGTCAGAAATCTGATGACAGAGGGATAGTGAAGTATTTTTCATGGACCATCAGAAATGTGATGACGGGGGATAGTGAGGTGGTGTTCAGGGACTGTCAGAAATCTGATGACAGAGGGATAGTGTGATGTTGTTCATGGACTGTCAGAAATCGGATTGACAGAGGGATAGTGAGGTATTGTTCATGGGTTCATGGACCATCAGAAGTGTGATGAGGGGGGATAGTGAGGTGGTGTTCATGGCCTGTCAGAAATCTGATGACAGAGGGATAGGGAGATGGTGTTAATGGACTGTCAGAAATCTGATGACAGAGGGATAGCGAGGTGTTGTTGATGGACTGTCAGAAATCTGATGACAGAGGGATAGCGAGGTGTTGTTCATGGACTGTCAGAAATCTGATGTCAGAGGGAAAGTGAGGTGGTCATGGACTGTCATAAATCTGATGACAGAGGGATAGTGACGCGTTGTTCATGGGCTCATGGACTGTCATAAATCTGATGACAAAGGGATAGTGAGGTGTTGTTCATGGACTGTCAGAAATCGGATTGACAGAGGTATAGTGAGGTATTGTTCATGGACTGTCAGAAATCTGATGACAAAGGGATAGTGAGGTGTTGTTCGTGGGTTCATGGACTGTCAGAAATCTGATGACAGAGGGATAGTGATGTGGTGTTCATGGACTGTCAGAAATCTGATGACAGAGGGATAGCGAGGTGCTGTTCATGGACTGTCAGAAATCTGATGACAGAGGGATAGCGAGGTGTTGTTCATGGACTGTCAGAAATCTGATGACAAAGGGATAGTGAGGTGTTGTTCGTGGGTTCATGGACTGTCAGAAATCTGATGACAGAGGGATAGTGATGTGGTGTTCGTGGGTTTATGGACTAACATAAATCTGATGACAGAGCTATAGTGAGTTGCTGTTCATGGACTGTCAGAAATCTGAGGACAGCGGGATAGTGAGCTGTTGTTCATGGACTGTCAGAAATCTGATGTTAGAGGGAAAGTGAGGTGGTCATGGACTGTCATAAATCTGATGACAACGGGATAGTGAGCTGTTGTTCATGAACTGTCAGAAATCTGATGACAGAGGGACAGTGAGGTGTTGTTCATGGACTGTCAGATATCTGATGACAGAGGGATAGTGAGGTGTTGTTCATGGACTGTAAGAAATCGGATGACAGAGGAATAGTGAGGTATTGTTCATGGGTTCATGGACCATCAGAAGTGTGATGAGGGGGGATAGTGAGGTGGTGTTCATGGCCTGTCAGAAAACTGGTGACAGATGGATACTGAGGTGTTGTTCATGGACTGTCAGAAATCTGATGACAGAGGGATAGTGAGGTGATGTTAATGAACTGTCAGAAATCTGATGACAGATGGATAGTGAGATGTTGTTCATGGACTGTCAGAAATCTGATGGCAGAGGGATTGTGAGGTGTTGTTTATGGGTTCATGTTCTTTCATAAATCTGATGTCAGAGGCATAGTGAGTTGTTGTTCATGGACTATCAGAAATCTGATGACAAAGGGATAGTGAGGTGTTGTTCATTGGTTCATGAACTGTCAGAAATATGATGACAGATGGACAGTGAGGTGTTGTTCATGGACTGTCAGAAATCTGATGACAGAGGGATAGTGACGCGTTGTTCATGGGTTCATGGACTGTCAGAAATCTGATGACAGAGGGATAGTGAGGTGGTGTTCGTGGACTGTCAGAAATCTGAGGACAGCGGGATAGTGAGCTGTAGTTCATGGACTGTCAGAAATCTGATGTCAGAGGGAAAGTGAGGTGGTGTTCATGGACTGTCATAAATCTGATGACAGCGGGATCGTGAGCTATTGTTCATGAACTGTCAGAAATCTGATGAGAGAGGGACAGTGAGGTGTTGTTCATGGACTGTCAGAAATCTGATGACAGAGTGATAGTGACGCGTTGTTCATGGGTTCATGGACTGTCAGAAATCTGATGACAGAGGGATAGTGAGGTGGTGTTCATGGGTTCATGGACTGTCAGAAATCTGATGAAAGAGGGATAGTGATTTGTTGTTCACAGACTGTCAGAAATCTGATGACAGAGGGATAGTGAGGTGGAGTTCGTGGACTGTCATAAATCTGATGAAAGAGGGATAGTGAGTTGTTCACGGACTGTCAGATATCTGATGACAGAGGGATAGTGAGGTGGTGATCGTGGGTTCATGTACTCTGAAATCTGATGACAGAGGGATAGTGAGGTGGTGTTCGTGGACTGTCAGAAATCTGATGACAGAGGGATAGTGAGGTGTTGTTCATGGACTGTCAGAAATCTGATGGCAGAGGGAGAGTGAGGTGTTGTTTTTGGGTTCATGGACTGTCAGAAATCTGATGACAGAGGGATGGTGAGTTGTTGTTCATGGACTGTCAGAAATCTGATTGCAGAGGGAGAGTGAGATGTTGTTTATGGGTTCATGGTCTGTCAGAAATCTGATGACAGAGGGATGGCGAGTTGTTGTTCTTAGACTGTCAGAAATGTGATGACAGAGGGATAGTGAGGTGTTGTTCATGGACTGTCAGAAATCTGATGACAGAGGGAGAGTGAGGTATTGTTTATGGGTTCATGGACTGTCAGAAATCTGATGACAGAGGGATAGTGACGCGTTGTTCATGGGTTCATGGACTGTCAGAAATCTGATGAAAGAGGGATAGTGATTTGTTGTTCACAGACTGTCAGAAATCTGATGACAGAGGGATAGTGAGGTGGAGTTCGTGGACTGTCATAAATCTGATGAAAGAGGGATCGTGAGTTGTTCACGGACTGTCAGATATCTGATGACAGAGGGATAGTGAGGTGGTGATCGTGGGTTCATGTACTCTGAAATCTGATGACAGAGGGATAGTGAGGTGGTGTTCGTGGACTGTCAGAAATCTGATGACAGAGGGATAGTGAGGTGTTGTTCATGGACTGTCAGAAATCTGATGGCAGAGGGAGAGTGAGGTGTTGTTTTTGGGTTCATGGACTGTCAGAAATCTGATGACAGAGGGATGGTGAGTTGTTGTTCATGGACTGTCAGAAATCTGATTGCAGAGGGAGAGTGAGGTGTTGTTTATGGGTTCATGGTCTGTCAGAAATCTGATGACAGAGGGATGGTGAGTTGTTGTTCTTAGACTGTCAGAAATGTGATGACAGAGGGATAGTGAGGTGTTGTTCATGGACTGTCAGAAATGTGATGACAGAGGGATAGTGAGGTGTTGTTCATGGACTGTCAGAAATCTGATGACAGAGGGATAGTGAGGTGGAGTTCGTGGACTGTCATAAATCTGATGAAAGAGGGATAGTGAGTTGTTCACGGACTGTCAGATAGTTGATGACAGAGGGATAGTGAGGTGGTGATCGTGGGTTCATGTACTCTGAAATCTGATGACAGAGGGATAGTGAGGTGGTGTTCGTGGACTGTCAGAAATCTGATGACAGAGGGATAGTGAGGTGTTGTTCATGGACTGTCAGAAATCTGATGGCAGAGGGAGAGTGAGGTGTTGTTTTTGGGTTCATGGACTGTCAGAAATCTGATGACAGAGGGATGGTGAGTTGTTGTTCATGGACTGTCAGAAATCTGATTGCAGAGGGAGAGTGAGGTGTTGTTTATGGGTTCATGGTCTGTCAGAAATCTGATGACAGAGGGATGGTGAGTTGTTGTTCTTAGACTGTCAGAAATTTGATGACAGAGGGATAGTGAGGTGTTGTTCATGGACTGTCAGAAATCTGATGACAGAGGGAGAGTGAGGTATTGTTTATGGGTTCATGGACTGTCAGAAATCTGATGACAGAGGGATGGTGAGTTGTTGTTCATGGACTGGCAGAAATCTGATGACAGTGGGATAGTGAGGTGTTGTTCATAGACTGTCAGAAATGTGATGGCAGAGTGATAGTGAGGTGTTGTTCATGGACTGTCAGAAATCTGATGGCAGAAGGAGAGTGAGGTGTTGTTCATGGGTTGATGGACTGTCAGAAATCTGATGTCAGAGGGATAGTGAGGTGGTGTTCATTGACTGTCATAAATCTGATTGAAAGAGGGATAGTGAGTTGTTGTTCATGGACTGTCAGTAATCTGCTGACATAGGGATTGTGAGGTGTTGTTCATGAGTTGATGGACTGTCAGAAATGTGATGACCGAGGGATAGTGAGGTGGTGTTAATGGACTGTCAGAAATCTGATGACAGAGGGATAGTGAGATGGTGTTAATGGACTGTCAGAAATCTGATGACAGAGGGATAGTAAGGTGCTGTTCATGGACTGTCAGAAATCTGATGACAGAGGGATAGTGAGGTGCTGTTCATGGACTGTCAGAAATCTGATCATAGAGGGATACTGAGGTATTTTTCTTGGACCATCAGAAATGTGATGACGGGGGATAGTGAGTTGGTGTTCAGGGACTGTCAGAAATCTGATGACAGAGGGATAGTGAGATGTTGATCATGGACTGTCAGAAATCTGATGACAAAGGGATAGTGAGGTGTTGTTCGTGGGTTCATGGACTGTCAGAAATCTGATGAGAGAGGGATAGTGATGTGGTGTTCGTGGGTTCATGGACTATCATAAATCTGATGACAGAGGGATAGTGAGTTGTTGTTCATGGACTGTCAGAAATCTGAGGACAGCGGGATGGATGAGGTGGTGTTGGTGGGTTCATGGACTCACAAATCTGATGACAGTGGGATAGTGAGGTGGCGTTCACGGACTGTCAGATATCTGATGACAGAGGGATAGTGAGGTGGTGTTCGAGGGTTCATGTACACAGAAATCTGATGACAGAGAGATAGTGAGGTGTTGTTCATGGACTGTCAGAAATCTGATGACAGAGGGATAGTGAGGTGTTGTTCATAGACTGTCAGAAATGTGATGACAGAGGGATAGTGAGGTGTTGTTCATGGACTGTCAGAAATCTGATGACAGAGGGATAGTGAGATGTTGTTCATAGACTGTCAGAAATCTGATGACAGAGCGATTGTGAGGTAATGTTAATGAAATGTCAGAAATCGGATGACAGAGGGATAGTGGGGTGATGTTAATGAACTGTCAGAAATCTGATGACAGAGGGATAGTGAGGTGTTGTTCATGGACTGTCAGAAATCTGATGACAGAGGGATAGTGAGGTGTTGTTCATAGACTGTCAGAAATGTGATGACAGAGGGATAGTGAGGTGTTGTTCATGGACTGTCAGAAATCTGATGACAGAGGGATAGTGAGATGTTGTTCATAGACTGTCAGAAATCTGATGACAGAGCGATTGTGAGGTAATGTTAATGAAATGTCAGAAATCGGATGACAGAGGGATAGTGGGGTGATGTTAATGAACTGTCAGAAATCTGATGACAGAGGGATAGTGAGGTGTTGTTCATGGACTGTCAGAAATCTGATGGCAGAAGGAGAGTGAGGTGTTGTTTATGGGTTCATGGACTGTCAGAAATCTGATGTCAGAGGCATAGAGAGGTGGTGTTCATGGTTTGTCATAAATCTGATGACAGAGGGACAGTGAGTTGTTGTTCATGGACTATCAGAAATCTGATGACAAAGGGATAGTGAGGTGTTGTTCGTTGGTTCATGGACTGTCAGAAATCTGAAGACAGAGGGATAGTGAGGTGGTGTTCATGGGTTCATGGACTGTCAGAAATCTGATGACAGAGGGATAGTGAGGTATTTTTCATGGACCATCAGAAATGTGATGACGGGGGATAGTGAGGTGGTGTTCAGGGACTGTCAGAAATCTGATGACAGAGGGATAGTGAGATGTTGTTCATGGACTGTCAGAAATCTGATGACAGAGGGATAGTGATGTGGTGTTCGTGGGTTCATGGACTATCATAAATCTGATGACAGAGCGATAGTGAGTTGCTGTTCATGGACTGTCAGAAATCTGTGGACAGCGGGATAGCGAGCTGTTGTTCATGGACTGTCAGAAGTCTGATGTCAGAGGGAAAGTGAGGTGGTCATGGACTGTCATAAATCTGATGACAACGGGATAGTGAGCTGTTGTTCATGAACTGTCAGAAATCTGATGACAGAGGGACAATGAGGTGTTGTTCATGGACTGTCAGAAATCTGATGACAGAGGGATAGATGAGTTGGTGTTCGTGGGTTGATGGACTCAGAAATCTGATGACAGAGGGATAGTGAGGTGATGTTCACTGACTGTCAGGAATCTGATGACAGAGGGATAGTGAGGTGGTGTTCATGGACTGTCAGATATCTGCTGACAGAGGGATTGTCAGGTGTTCATGGTTTCATGGTTTGTCAGAAATCTGATCACAGAGGGATAGTGAGGTGTTGTTCATGGGTTCATGGACTGTCAGAAATCTGATGACAGAGGGATAGTGAGGTGGTGTTCATGGGTTCATGGACCATCAGAAATCTGATGACACAGGGATAGTGAGGTGTTATTCATGGACTGTCAGAAATCTGATGACAGTGGGACAGTGAGTTGTTATTCATGGACTGTCAGAAATCTGATGAGAAATGGATAGTGAGGTGTTGTTCGTGGGTTCATGGACTGTCATACATCTGATGACGGAGGATAGTGAGTTGTTGTTCATGGACTGTCAGAAATCTGATGACAGAGGGATAGTGAGCAGTTGTTCATGGACTGTCAGAAATCTGATGACAGAGGGATAGTGAGGTGTTGTTCAAGGGTTCATGGACCATCAGAAATCTGATGACAGAGGGATAGTGAGGTGGTCATCATTGGCTGTCAGAAATCTGATGACAGAGGGATAGTGAAGTCGTGTTCATGGACTGTCAGAAATCTGATGTCAGAGGGATAGTGAGTTGTTTTTCATGGACTGTCAGAAATCTGATGTCAGAGGGATAGTGAGGTGTTGTTCATGGACTGTCAGAAATCTGATGACAGAGGGATAGTGAGGTGTTGTTCATGGACTGTCAGAAATCTGATGACAGAGGGATAGTGAGTTGGTGCTCATGGACTGTCAGAAATCTAATGACAGAGGGATAGTGAGGTGTTGTTCATGGACTGTCAGAAATCTGATGACAGAGGGATATTGAGTTGGTGCTCATGGACTGTCAGAAATCTAATGACAGAGGGATAGTGAGGTGTTGTTCATGGACGGTCAGAAATCTGATGACAGAGGGATAGTGAGGTGTTGATCATGGACTGTCAGAAGTTTGATGGCAGAGGGAGGGTGAGGTGGTGTTCATGGACTGTCAGAGATCTGATGACAGAGGGATAGTGAGGTATTGTTCATGGGTTCACAGACCAGTCAGAAATCTGCTGGTGGAGAGGAGAAACTGTTCCTGAATGAGTGACTGTGGATCCTCAGTCTTCCGTACCTCCTCCCTCATGGTGGTAATGAGAAGAGGACATGCATGGACTAAGTGGTTCTGTATGTGAGCATCAGGGCAGGTAACGACTATGAGGATAGAAGCCTGCAGTTTTTCATTCAGAGGGAAAGTCTCTGTTCTCAGCTGTGGTGTGGGGGGAGGGGAAAATGGAGGGGTTTCAGTCTGAGGGACGGTCAGTGAGACGTCTGTGTTCTCAGCTGTGTGGTGGGAGGAAGGGAAGGTGGAGGGGTTTCAGTCTGAGAGATGGTCAGTGAGACGTTTGTGTTCTCAGCTGTGGGGTGGGGTGAAGGGAAGGTGAAGGGGTTTCAGTCTGAGGGACAGTCAGTGAGACGTCTGTGTTCTCAGCTGTGGGGTGGGGGTGAGGGAAGGTGGATGGATTTAAGTCTGAGAGACCGTCAGTGAGACGTCTGTGTTCTCAGATGTGGCGTGGGGGGAAGGGAAGGTGGAAGGGTTTCAGTCTGAGGGACGGTCAGTGAGACGTCTGTGTTCTCAACTGTGGGGAGTGGGGGAAGGGAAGGTGGAAGTGTTTCAGTCTGAGGGACGGTCAGTGAGACGTCTGTGTTCTCAACTGTGGGGAGTGGGGGAAGGGAATGTGGAGGGGTTTCAGTCTGAGAGACCATCAGTGAGACGTCTGTGTTCTCAGCTGTGGGGTGGGGGAAAGGTAAGGTGGAGGGGTTTCAGTCTCTGGGTCGGACAGTGAGACGTCTGTGTTCTCAGCTGTGGGGTGTGGGGGAAGGGAAGATGGAGGGGTTTCATTCTGAGGGACGGTCGGTGATACGTCTGTGTTCTCAGCTGTGGGGTGGGGGGAAGCGAAGGTGGAGGGGTTTCTGTCTGAGAGACCATCAGTGAGACGTCTGTGTTCACAGTTGTGGGGTGTGGGGAAGGGAAGGTGGAGGGGTTTCATTCTGAGAGACAGTCAGTGAGACGTCTGTGTTCTCAGTTGTGGGGTGGGTGGGAAGGGAAGGTGGAGGGGTTTCAGTCTGAGGGACGGTTAGTGAGACGTCTGTGTTCTCAGCTGTGGGGTGGGGGGGAAGGGAAGGTGGAGGGGTTTCATTCTGAGAGACGGTCAGTGAGACGTCAGTGTTCTCAGCTGTGGGCTGGGGGGAAGGGAAGGTGGATGGGTTTCATTCTGAGAGACGGTCAGTGAGACGTCTGTGTTCTCAGCTGTGGTCTGGGGGGAAGGGAAGGTGGAGGGGTTTCAGTCTGAGGGACTGTATGTGAGACGTCTGTGTTTTCAGCTGTGGGGTGGGGGGGTAGGGAAGGTGGAGGGGTTTCATTCTGTGAGACGGTCAGTGAGATGTCTGTGTTCTCAGCTGTGGGGTGGGGGGGAAGGGACGGTGGAAGGGTTTAAGTCTGAGAGACGGTCAGTGAGGTGGTTGTGTTCTCCGCGGTGGGGTGGGGGGTGTAGGGAAGGTGGATGGGTTTCAGTCTGAGAGACGGTCTGTGAGACGTCTGTGTTCTCCGCTGTGGGGTGGGGTGTAGGGAAGGTAGAAGGGTTTCGGTCTGAGAGACTGTCAGTGAGGTGGTTGTGTTCTCCGCTGTTGGGTGGGGGGAAGGGAAGGTGGATGGGTTTCAGTCTGAGAGACGGTCTGTGAGACGTCTGTGTTCTCCGCTGTGGGGTGGCGTTGTAAGGGAATGTGGAGGGGTTTCATTCTGAGAGACGGTCAGTGAAACGTCTGTGTTCTCAGCTGTGGGGTGGGTATGAAGGGAAGGTGGAGTGGTTTCAGTCTGGGGGACGGTCAGTGAGACGTCTGTGTTCTCAGCTGTGGGGTGGGGGGAAGGGAAGGTGGAAGGGTTTCATTCAGAGGGACGGTCAGTGAGACATCTGTGTTCTCAGCTGTGGTCTGGGGGGAAGGGAAGGTGGAGGGGTTTCAGTCTGAGGGACTGTATGTGAGACGTCTGTGTTCTCAGCTGTGCGGTGGGGGGGAAGGGAAGGTGGAGGGGTTTCAGTCTGAGAGACGGTCAGTGAGACGTCTGTGTTCTCAGCTGTGGGGTGGGGGGAAGGGAAGGTGGAGGGGTTTCAGTCTGAGAGACGGTCAGTGAGACGTCTGTGTTCTCAGCTGTGGGGTGGGGGGAAGGGAAGGTGGAGGGGTTTCAGTCTGAGGGACGGTCAGTGAGACGTCTGTGTTCTCAGCTGTGGGGTGGTGGGGGAAGGGAAGGTGGAAGGGTTTAAGTCTGAGAGACGGTCAGTGAGGTGGTTGTGTTCTCCGCTGTTGGGTGGGGGTAAAGGAAGGTGGAGGGGTTTCAGTCTGAGGGACTGTCCGTGCGACCTCTGTGTTATCAGTTGTGGGGTGGTGGGGAAGGGAAGGTGGAGGGGTTTCAGTCTGTGGGACGGTCATTGAGACGTCTGTGTTCTCCGGTGGGGGGTGTAGGGAAGGTGGAGGGGTTTCAGTCTGAGGGACGGTCAGTGAGACGTCTGTATTCTCAGCTATGGGGTGGGGCGAAAGGAAGGTGGAGGGGTTTCGGTCTGAGAGACTGTCAGTGAGGTGGTTGTGTTCTCCGCTGTTGGGTGGGGGGAAGGGAAGGTGGAGGGGTTTCAGTCAGAGACACGGTCAGTGAGACGTCTGTGTTCTCAGCTGTGGGGTGGTGAAGGGAATGTGGAGGGGTTTCAGTCTGAGCGACGGACAGTGAGACGTCTGTGTTCTCAGCTGTGGGGTGTGGGTAGGGAAGGTGGAGGGGTTTCATTCTGAGAGACGGTCAGTGAGATGGCTGTGTTCTTAGCTGTGGGGTGGGGGGAAGGGAATGTGGAGGGGTTTCAGTCTGAGGGATGGTCAGTGAGACGTCTGTGTTGTCAGCTGTGGGGTGGGGGAAGGGAAGGTGGAGGGGTTTCAGTCTGGGAGACGGTCAGTGAGATGTCTGTGTTCTCAGCTGTGGGGTGGGGGAAAGGGAAGCTGGAGGGGTTTCAGTCTGAGAGACGGTCAGTGAGACGCCTGTGTTCTCAGCTGTGGGGTGGGGGAAAGGGAAGGTGGAGGGGTTTCAGACTGAGGGACGGTCAGTGAGACGTCTGTGTTCTCAGCTATGGGGTGGGGGGGAACGGAAGGTGGAGGGGTTTCAGTCTGTGTGACGGTCATTGAGACGTCTGTGTTCTCAGCTGTGGGCTGGGGGGAAGGGAAGGTGGTGGGCTTTCAGTCTGAGAGACTGTATGTGTGACTTTGTGTTCTCAGCTGTGGGCTGGGGGGAAGGGAAGGTGGAGGGGTTTCATTCTGAGAGACGGTCAGTGAGACGTCTGTGTTCTCAGCTGTGGGTTGGGGGGAAGGGAAGGTGGAGGGGTTTCAGTCTGTGGGACGGTCACTGAGACGTCTGTGTTCTCAGCTGTGGGGTGGGGGGTGTAGGGAAGGTGGAAGGGTTTCATTCTGAGGGACGGTCAGTGAGACGTCTGTGTTCTCCGCTGTGGGAAGGGGGGTGTAGGGAAGGTGGAGGGGTTTCAGTCTGAGGGACGGTCAGTGAGACGTCTGTATTCTCAGCTGTGGGGTGGGGCCAAGGGAAGGTGGAAGGGTTTCGGTCTGAGAGACTGTCAGTGAGGTGGTTGTGTTCTCCGCTGTTGGGTGGGGGAAAGGGAAGGTGGAGGGGTTTCAGTCTGATACACGGTAAGTGAGACGTCTGTGTTCTCAGCTGTGTGGTGGGGGGTAGGGAAGATGGAGGGGATTCAGGCCGAGGGACGGTCAGTGAGACGTCAGTGTTCTCAGCTGTTGGGTGGGGGGAAGGGAAGGTGGAGGGGTTTCAGTCTGAGAGACGGTCAGTGAGACGCCTGTTTTCTCATCTGTGGGGTGGTGGGGAAGGGAAGGTGGACGGGTTTCAGTCTGACGGAAGGTCAGTGAGACGTCAGTGTTCTCAGCTGTGGGGTGGGGGAAAGGGAAGGTGGAGGGGTTTCAGTCTGAGGGACGGTCAGTGAGATGTCTGTGTTCTCAGCTGTGGGCTGGGGGGAAGGGAAGGTGGAGGGGTTTCAGTCTGTGAGACTGTATGTGAGACGTCTGTGTTCTCAGGTGTGGGCTGGGGGGAAGGGAAGGTGGAGGGGTTTCAGTCTGAGGGACTGTATGTGAGACGTCTGTGTTCTCAGCTGTGGGCTGGGGGGAAGGGAAGGTGGAGGGGTTTCAGTCTGGGAGACGGTCAGTGAGACGTCTGTGTTCTCAGCTGTGGGGTGGGGGGGAAGGGAAGGTCGAGGGGTTTCAGTCAGAGACACGGTCAGTGAGATGTCTGTGTTCTCAGCTGTGGGGTGGGGGAAAGGGAAGCTGGAGGGGTTTCAGTCTGAGAGACGGTCAGTGAGACGCCTGTGTTCTCAGCTGTGGGGTGGGGGAAAGGGAAGGTGGAGGGGTTTCAGACTGAGGGACGGTCAGTGAGACGTCTGTGTTCTCAGCTGTGTGGTGGGGGGGAACGGAAGGTGGAGGGGTTTCAGTCTGTGTGACGGTCATTGAGACGTCTGTGTTCTCAGCTGTGGGCTGGGGGGAAGGGAAGGTGGAGGGCTTTCAGTCTGAGAGACTGTATGTGTGACTTTGTGTTCTCAGCTGTGGGCTGGGGGGAAGGGAAGGTGGAGGGGTTTCATTCTGAGAGACGGTCAGTGAAACGTCTGTGTTCTCAGCTGTGGGGTGGGTGTGAAGGGAAGGTGGAGTGGTTTCAGTCTGGGGGACGGTCAGTGAGACGTCTGTGTTCTCAGCTGTGGGCTGGGGGGAAGGGAAGGTTGAGGGGTTTCAGTCTGAGGGACGGTCAGTGAGACGTCTGTGTTCTCAGCTGTGGGCTGGGGGGAAGGGAAGGTGGAGGGGTTTCAGTCTGAGGGACTGTATGTGAGACGTCTGTGTTCTCAGCTGTGGGGTGGGGGGAAGGGAAGGTGGAGGGGTTTCAGTCTGAGAGATGGTCAGTGAGACGTCTGTGTTCTCAGCTGTGGGGTGGGGGTAAGGGAAGGTGGAGGGGTTTCAGTATGAGAGACGGTCAGTGAGATGTCTGTGTTCTCAGCTGTGGGGTGGGGGGGGAAGGGAAGGTGGAGGGGTTTCAGTCTGAGGGACGGTCAGTGAGACGTCTGTGTTCTCAGCTGTGGGGTGGGGGGGGGAAGGGAAGGTGGAAGGGTTTAAGTCTGAGGGATGGTCAGTGAGACGTCTGTGTTCTCAGCTGTGGGGTGGGGGGGGAAGGGAAGGTGGAGGGGTTTCATTCTGAGGGATGGTCAGTGAGATGTCTGTTTTCTCAGCTGTGGGGTGTGTGTGAAGGGAAGGTGGAGGGGTTTCATTCTGAGGGATGGTCAGTGAGACCTCTCTGTTATCAGCTGTGGGGTGGTGGGGAAGGGAAGGTCGAGGGGTTTCAGTCTGTGGGTCGGTCAGTGAGGTGGTTGTGTTCTCCGCTGTTGGGTGGGGGAAAGGGAAGGTGGAGGGGTTTCAGTCAGAGACACGGTCAGTGAGACGTCTGTGTTCTCAGCTGTGTGGTGGGGGGTAGGGAAGATGGAGGGGATTCAGGCCGAGGGACGGTCAGTGAGACGTCTGTGTTCTCAGCTGTGGGGTCGGGGAAAGGGAAGGTGGAGGGGTTTCATTCTGAGAGACTGTCAGTGAAACGTCTGTGTTCTCAGCTGTGGGGTGGATGTGAAGGGAAACTGGAGTGGTTTCAGTCTGGGAGACGGTCAGTGAGACGTCTGTGTTCTCAGCTGTGGGGTGGGGGGGAACGGAAGGTGGAGGGGTTTCAGTCTGTGTGACGGTCATTGAGACGTCTGTGTTCTCAGCTGTGGGCTGGGGGGAAGGGAAGGTGGAGGGCTTTCAGTCTGAGAGACTGTATGTGTGACTTTGTGTTCTCAGCTGTGGACTGGGGGGAAGGGAAGGTGGAGGGGTTTCATTCTGAGAGACGGTCAGTGAAACGTCTGTGTTCTCAGCTGTGGGGTGGGTGTGAAGGGAAGGTGGAGTGGTTTCAGTCTGGGGGACGGTCAGTGAGACGTCTGTGTTCTCAGCTGTGGGCTGGGGGGAAGGGAAGGTTGAGGGGTTTCAGTCTGAGGGACAGTCAGTGAGACGTCTGTGTTCTCAGCTGTGGGCTGGGGGGAAGGGAAGGTGGAGGGGTTTCAGTCTGAGGGACTGTATGTGAGACGTCTGTGTTCTCAGCTGTGGGGTGGGGGGTAAGGGAAGGTGGAGGGGTTTCAGTATGAGAGACGGTCAGTGAGATGTCTGTGTTCTCAGCTGTGGGGTGGGGGGGGAAGGGAAGGTGGAGGGGTTTCAGTCTGAGGGACGGTCAGTGAGGTGGTTGTGTTCTCAGTTGTGGGGTGGGGGGAAGGGAATGTGGAGGGGTTTCAGTCTGAGGGACGGTCAGTGAGACGTCTGTGTTCTCAGCTGTGGGTTGGGGGAAAGGGAAGGTGGAGGGGTTTCAGTCTGGGAGACGGTCAGTGAGACGTCTGTGTTCTCAGCTGTGGGGTGGGGGGGAACGGAAGGTGGAGGGGTTTCAGTCTGTGTGACGGTCATTGAGACGTCTGTGTTCTCAGCTGTGGGCTGGGGGGAAGGGAAGGTGGAGGGCTTTCAGTCTGAGAGACTGTATGTGTGACTTTGTGTTCTCAGCTGTGGACTGGGGGGAAGGGAAGGTGGAGGGGTTTCATTCTGAGAGACGGTCAGTGAAACGTCTGTGTTCTCAGCTGTGGGGTGGGTGTGAAGGGAAGGTGGAGTGGTTTCAGTCTGGGGGACGGTCAGTGAGACGTCTGTGTTCTCAGCTGTGGGCTGGGGGGAAGGGAAGGTTGAGGGGTTTCAGTCTGAGGGACAGTCAGTGAGACGTCTGTGTTCTCAGCTGTGGGCTGGGGGGAAGGGAAGGTGGAGGGGTTTCAGTCTGAGGGACTGTATGTGAGACGTCTGTGTTCTCAGCTGTGGGGTGGGGGGTAAGGGAAGGTGGAGGGGTTTCAGTATGAGAGACGGTCAGTGAGATGTCTGTGTTCTCAGCTGTGGGGTGGGGGGGGAAGGGAAGGTGGAGGGGTTTCAGTCTGAGGGACGGTCAGTGAGACGTCTGTGTTCTCAGCTGTGGGGTGGGGGGGGGAAGGGAAGGTGGAAGGGTTTAAGTCTGAGGGATGGTCAGTGAGACGTCTGTGTTCTCTGCTGTGGGGTGGGGGGGAAGGGAAGGTGGAGGGGTTTCATTCTGAGGGATGGTCAGTGAGATGTCTGTGTTCTCAGCTGTGGGGTGTGTGTGAAGGGAAGGTGGAGGGGTTTCATTCTGAGGGATGGTCAGTGAGACCTCTCTGTTATCAGCTGTGGGGTGGTGTGGAAGGGAAGGTCGAGGGGTTTCAGTCTGTGGGTCGGTCAGTGAGGTGGTTGTGTTCTCCGCTGTTGGGTGGGGGAAAGGGAAGGTGGAGGGGTTTCAGTCAGAGTCACGGTCAGTGAGACGTCTGTGTTCTCAGCTGTGTGGTGGGGGGTAGGGAAGATGGAGGGGATTCAGGCCGAGGGACGGTCAGTGAGACGTCTGTGTTCTCAGCTGTGGGGTCGGGGAAAGGGAAGGTGGAGGGGTTTCAGTCTGAGGGACGGTCAGTGAGACGTCTGTGTTCTCTGCTGTGGGGTGGCGTTGTAAGGGAATGTGGAGGGGTTTCATTCTGAGAGACGGTCAGTGAAACGTCTGTGTTCTCAGCTGTGGGGTGGGGGAAGGGAAACTGGAGTGGTTTCAGTCTGGGAGACGGTCAGTGAGATGTCTGTGTTCTCAGCTGTGGGCTGGGGGGAAGGGAAGGTGGAGGGGTTTCAGTCTGTGAGACTGTATGTGAGACGTCTGTGTTCTCAGCTGTAGGGTGGGGGGGAAGGGAAGGTGGAGGGGTTTCAGTTTGAGAGATGGTCAGTGAGATGTCTGTGTTCTCAGCTGTGGGGTGGGGGGAGGGAAGGTGGAGGGGTTTCAGTCTGAGGGACGGTCAGTGAGACGTCTGTGTTCTCAGCTGTGGGGTGGGGGGAAGGGAAGGTGGAGGGGTTTCAGTCTGAGGGACGGTCAGTGAGACGTCTGTGTTCTCAGCTGTGGGGTGGGGGGGAAGGGAAGGTGGAAGGGTTTCAGTCTGAGGACGGTCAGTGAGACGTCTGTGTTCTCAGCTGTGGGGTGGGGGGAAGGGAAGGTGGAGGGGTTTCAGTCTGAGAGACGGTCACTGAGACGTCTGTGTTCTCAGCTGTGGGGTGGGGGGAAGGGAAGGTGGAGGGGTTTCAGTCTGAGAGACGGTCACTGAGACGTCTGTGTTCTCAGCTGTGGGGTGGGGGGGAAGGGAAGGTGGAGGGGTTTCAGCCTGAGGGACAGTCAGTGAGACGTCTGTGTTCTCAGCTGTGGGGTGGGGGGGAAGGGAAGGTGGAAGGGTTTCAGTCTGAGGGACGGTCAGTGAGACGTCTGTGTTCTCAGCTGTGGGGTGGGGGGAAGGGAAGGTGGAGGGGTTTCAGTCTGAAAGACGGTCACTGAGACGTCTGTGTTCTCAGCTGTGGGGTGGGGGGAAGGGAAGGTGGAGGGGTTTCAGTCTGAGAGACGGTCACTGAGACGTCTGTGTTCTCCGCTGTTGGGTGGGGGTAAAGGAAGGTGGAGGGGTTTCAGTCTGAGGGACGATCAGTGCGACCTCTGTGTTATCAGTTGTGGGGTGGTGGGGAAGGGAAGGTGGAGGGGTTTCAGTCTGTGGGACGGTCATTGAGACGTCTGTGTTCTCCGGTGGGGGGTGTAGGGAAGATGGAGGGGTTTCAGTCTGAGGGACGGTCAGTGAGACGTCTGTATTCTCAGCTGTGGGGTGGGGCGAAAGGAAGGTGGAAGGGTTTCGGTCTGAGAGACTGTCAGTGAGGTGGTTGTGTTCTCCGCTGTTGGGTGGGGGAAAGGGAAGGTGGAGGGGTTTCAGTCAGAGACACGGTCAGTGAGACGTCTGTGTTCTCAGCTGTGGGGTGTGGGTAGGGAAGGTGGAGGGGTTTCATTCTGAGAGACGGTCAGTGAGATGGCTGTGTTCTTAGCTGTGGGGTGGGGGGAAGGGAATGTGGAGGGGTTTCAGTCTGAGGGATGGTCAGTGAGACGTCTGTGTTGTCAGCTGTGGTGTGGGGGAAGGGAAGGTGGAGGGGTTTCAGTCTGTGAGACGGTCAGTGAGATGTCTGTGTTCTCAGCTGTGGGGTGGGGGTGAAGGGACGGTGGAAGGGTTTAAGTCTGAGAGACGGTCAGTGAGGAGGTTGTGTTCTCCGCTGTGGGGTGGGGGGGAAGGGAAGGTGGATGGGTTTCAGTCTGAGAGACGGTCTGTGAGACGTCTGTGTTCTCCGCTGTGGGGTGGCGTTGTAAGGGAATGTGGAGGGGTTTCATTCTGAGAGACGGTCAGTGAAACGTCTGTGTTCTCAGCTGTGGGGTGGGTGTGAAGGGAAGGTGGAGTGGTTTCAGTCTGGGGGACGGTCAGTGAGACGTCTGTGTTCTCAGCTGTGGGCTGGGGGGAAGGGAAGTTGGAGGGCTTTCAGTCTGAGAGACTGTATGTGTGACTTCGGTGTTCTCAGCTGTGGTCTGGGGGGAAGGGAAGGTGGAGGGGTTTCAGTCTGAGAGACTGTATGTGTGACTTCGGTGTTCTCAGCTGTGGTCTGGGGGGATGGGAAGGTGGAGGGGTTTCATTCTGAGGGACTGTATGTGAGACGTCTGTGTTCTCAGCTGTGGGGTGGGGGAAAGGGAAGGTGGAAGCGTTTAAGTCTGAGAGACTGTCAGTGAGGTGGTTGTGTTCTCCGCTGTTGGGTGGGGGTAAAGGAAGGTGGAGGGGTTTCAGTCTGAGGGACGGTCAGTGAGACGTCTGTGTTCTCAGCTGTGGGTTGGGGGGAAGGGAAGGTGGAGGGGTTTCAGTCTGTGGGACGGTCATTGAGACGTCTGTGTTCTCCGCTGTGGGGAGGGGGGTGTAGGGAAGGTGGAGGGGTTTCAGTCTGAGGGACGGTCAGTGAGACGTCTGTATTCTCAGCTGTGGGGTGGGGCGAAGGGAAGGTGGAAGGGTTTCGGTCTGAGAGACTGTCAGTGAGGTGGTTGTGTTCTCCGCTGTTGGGTGGGGGAAAGGGAAGGTGGAGGGGTTTCAGTCTGAGACACGGTAAGTGAGACGTCTGTGTTCTCAGCTGTGTGGTGGGGGGTAGGGAAGATGGAGGGGATTCAGGCCGAGGGACGGTCAGTGAGACGTCAGTGTTCTCAGCTGTGGGGTGGTGGGGAAGGGAAGGTGGACGGGTTTCAGTCTGACGGAAGGTCAGTGAGACGTCAGTGTTCTCAGCTGTGGGGTGGAGGAAAGGGAAGGTGGAGGGGTTTCAGTCTGAGGGACGGTCAGTGAGACGTCTGTGTTCTCTGCCTTGGGGTGGCGGTGTAAGGGAATGTGGAGGGGTTTCATTCTGAGAGACGGTCAGTGAAACGTCTGTGTTCTCAACTGTGGGGTGGATGTGAAGGGAAACTGGAGTGGTTTCAGTCTGGGAGACGGTCAGTGGGATGTCTGTGTTCTCAGCTGTGGGCTGGGGGGAAGGGAAGGTGGAGGGGTTTCAGTCTGAGGGACTGTATGTGAGACGTCTGTGTTCTCAGCTGTGGGCTGGGGGGAAGGGAAGGTGGAGGGGTTTCAGTCTGGGAGACGGTCAGTGAGATGTCTGTGTTCTCAGCTGTGGGGTGGGGGAAAGGGAAGGTGGAGGGGTTTCAGTCTGAGAGACGGTCAGTGAGACGCCTGTGTTCTCAGCTGTGGGGTGGGGGAAAGGGAAGGTGGAGGGGTTTCAGTCTGAGGGACGGTCAGTGAGACGTCTGTGTTCTCAGCTGTGGGGTGGGGGGGAACGGAAGGTCGAGGGGTTTCAGTCTGTGTGACGGTCATTGAGACGTCTGTGTTCTCAGCTGTGGGCTGGGGGGAAGGGAAGGTGGAGGGCTCTCAGTCTGAGAGACTGTATGTGTGACTTTGTGTTCTCAGCTGTGGGCTGGGGGGAAGGGAAGGTGGAGGGGTTTCAGTCTGAGGGACTGTATGTGAGACGTCTGTGTTCTCAGCTGTGGGGTGGGGGGGAAGGGAAGGTGGAGGGGTTTCATTCTGAGAGACGGTCAGTGAAACGTCTGTGTTCTCAGCTGTGGGGTGGGTGTGAAGGGAAGGTGGAGTGGTTTCAGTCTGGGGGACGGTCAGTGAGACGTCTGTGTTCTCAGCTGTGGGCTGGGGGGAAGGGAAGGTTGAGGGGTTTCAGTCTGAGGGACGGTCAGTGAGACGTCTGTGTTCTCAGCTGTGGGCTGGGGGGAAGTGAAGGTGGAGGGGTTTCAGTCTGAGGGACTGTATGTGAGACGTCTGTGTTCTCAGCTGTGGGGTGGGGGGGAAGGGAAGGTGGAGGGGTTTCAGTCTGAGAGTCGGTCAGTGAGATGTCTGTGTTCTCAGCTGTGGGGTGGGGGGGAAGGGAAGGTGGAGGGGTTTCATTCTGAGGGATGGTCAGTGAGACGTCTGTGTTCTCAGCTGTGGGGTGGGGGGGGAAGGGAAGGTGGAGGGGTTTCATTCTGAGGGATGGTCAGTGAGACGTCTGTGTTCTCAGCTGTGGGGTGCGGGGGAAGGGAAGGTGGAGGTGTTTCATTCTGAGAGACGGTCAGTGAGGTGGTTGTGTTCTCCACTGTTGGGTGGGGGTAAAGGAAGGTGGAGGGGTTTTTGTCTGAGGGACGGTCAGTGAGACCTCTCTGTTATCAGCTGTGGGGTGGTGGGGAAGGGAAGGTCGAGGGGTTTCAGTCTGTGGGTCGGTCATTGAGACGTCTGTGTTCTCCGCTGTGGGGTGGGGGTTGTAGCGAAGGTGGAGGGGTTTCAGACTGAGGGACGGTCAGTGAGACGTCTGTATTCTCAGCTGTGGGGTGGGGCGAAAGGAAGGTGGAAGGGTTTCGTTCTGAGAGACTGTCAGTGAGGTGGTTGTGTTCTCCGCTGTTGGGTGGGGGAAAGGGAAGGTGGAGGGGTTTCAGTCAGAGACACGGTCAGTGAGACGTCTGTGTTCTCAGCTGTGTGGTGGGGGGTAGGGAAGATGGAGGGGATTCAGGCCGAGTGACGGTCAGTGAGACGTCTGTGTTCTCAGCTGTGGGTTGGGGGAAAGGGAAGGTGGAGGGGTTTCAGTCTGAGAGACGGTCAGTGAGACGTCTGTGTTCTCAGCTGTGGGGTGGGGGGAAGGGAAGGTGGAGGGGTTTCATTCTGAGGGACGGTCAGTGAGACTCCTGTATTCTCATCTGTGGGGTGGTGGGGAAGGGAAGGTGGACGGGTTTCAGTCTGACTGAAGGTCAGTGAGACGTCTGTGTTCTCAGCTGTGGGGTGGGGGAAAGGGAAGGTGGAGGGGTTTCAGTCTGAGGGACGGTCAGTGAGACGTCTGTGTTCTCTGCTGTGGGGTGGCGTTGTAAGGGAATGTGGAGGGGTTTCATTCTGAGAGACTGTCAGTGAAACGTCTGTGTTCTCAGCTGTGGGGTGGATGTGAAGGGAAACTGGAGTGGTTTCAGTCTGGGAGTCGGTCAGTGAGATGTCTGTGTTCTCAGCTGTGGGCTGGGGGGAAGGGAAGGTGGAGGGGTTTCAGTCTGTGAGACTGTATGTGAGACGTCTGTGTTCTCAGGTGTGGGCTGGGGGGAAGGGAAGGTGGAGGGGTTTCAGTCTGAGGGACTGTATGTGAGACGTCTGTGTTATCAGCTGTGGGCTGGGGGGAAGGGAAGGTGGAGGGGTTTCAGTCTGAGAGACGGTCTGTGAGACGTCTGTGTTCTCAGCTGTGGGGTGTGGGGGAAGGGAAGGTGGAGGGGTTTCATTCTGAGAGACGGTCAGTGAAACGTCTGTGTTCTCAGCTGTGGGGTGGGGGGAAAGGGAAGGTGGAGTGGTTTCAGTCTGGGGGATGGTCAGTGAGACGTCTGTGTTCTCAGCTGTGGGCTCGGGGGAAGGGAAGGTGGAGGGGTTTCAGTCTGAGAGACGGTCAGTGAGACGTCTGTGTTCTCAGCTGTTGGGTGGGGGGAAGGGAAGGTAGACGGGTTTCAGTCTGAGAGACGGTCAGTGAGACGCCTGTGTTCTCAGCTGTGGGGTGGGGGAAAGGGAAGGTGGAGGGGTTTCAGTCTGAGGGACGGTCAGTGAGACGTCTGTGTTCTCAGCTGTGTGGTGGGGGGTATGGAAGGTGGAGGGGATTCAGGCCGAGGGACGGTCAGTGAGACGTCTGTGTTCTCAGCTGTGGGGTGGGGGAAATGGAAGGTGGAGCGGTTTCAGTCTGAGAGACGGTCAGTGAGGTGGTTGTCTTCTCCGCTGTTGGGTGGGGGGAAGGGAAGGTGGACGGGTTTCAGTCTGAGGGACGGTCAGTGAGACGTCTGTGTTCTCAGCTGTGTGGTGGGGAGGAACGGAAGGTTGAGGGGTTTCAGTCTGAGGGACGGTCAGTGAGACGCCTGTGTTCTCAGCTGTGGGCTGGGGGAAAGGGAAGGTGGAGGGGTTTCAGTCTGAGGGACGGTCAGTGAGACGTCTGTGTTCTCAGCTGTGTGGTGGGGGGGAACGGAAGGTGGAGGGATTTCAGTCTGAGGGACGGTCAGTGAGGCGTCTGTGTTCTCCGCTGTGGGGTTGGGGGTGTAGGGAAGGTGGAAGGGTTTCGGTCTGAGAGACTGTCTGTGAGGTGGTTGTGTTCTCCGCTGTTGGGTGGGGGGAAGGGAAGGTGGATGGGTTTCACTCTGAGAGACGGTCTGTGAGACGTATGTGTTCTCAGCTGTGGGGTGGGGGGGAAGGGAAGGTGGAGGGGTTTCATTCTGAGAGACGGTCAGTGAAACGTCTGTGTTCTCAGCTGTGGGGTGGGGGGAAAGGGAAGGTGGAGTTGTTTCAGTCTGGGGGATGGTCAGTGAGACGTCTGTGTTCTCAGCTGTGGGCTGGGGTGAAGGGAAGGTGGAGGGGTTTCAGTCTGAGAGACGGTCAGTGAGACTTCTGTGTTCTCAGCTGTGGGGTGGGGGGGAAGGGAAGGTGGAGGGGTTTCAGTCTGAGAGACTGTCAGAGAGATGTCTGTGTTCTCAGCTGTGGGGTGGGGGGAAGGGATGGTGGTGGGGTTTCAGTCTGAGGGACGGTCAGTGAGACGTCTGTGTTCTCAGCTGTGGGGTGGGGGGGAAGGGAAGGTGGAAGGGTTTCAGTCTGAGGGACGGTCAGTGAGACGTCTGTATTCTCAGCTATGGGGTGGGGCGAAAGGAAGGTGGAAGGGTTTCGGTCTGAGAGACTGTCAGTGAGGTGGTTGTGTTCTCCACTGTTGGGTGGGGGAAAGGGAAGGTCGAGGGGTTTCAGTCTGAGACACGGTCAGTGAGATGTCTGTGTTCTCAGCTGTGTGGTGGGGGGTAGGGAAGGTGGAGGGGATTCAGGCCGAGGGATGGTCAGTGAGACGTCTGTGTTCTCAGCTGTGGGGTGGGGGAAAGGGAAGGTGGAGGGGTTTCAGTCTGAGACACGGTCAGTGAGATGTCTGTGTTCTCAGCTGTGTGGTGGGGGGTAGGGAAGGTGGAGGGGATTCAGGCCGAGGGATGGTCAGTGAGACGTCTGTGTTCTCAGCTGTGGGGTGGGGGAAAGGGAAGGTGGAGGGGTTTCAGACTGAGAGACGGTCAGTGAGACGTCTGTGTTCTCAGCTGTGGGGTGGGGGAAAGGGAAGGTGGAGGGGTTTCAGTCTGAGGGACGGTCAGTGAGACGTCTGTGTTCTCAGCTGTGTGGTGGGGGGGAACGGAAGGTGGAGGGGTTTCAGTCTGAGGGACGGTCAGTGAGACGTCTGTGTTCTCAGCTGTGGGCCTGGGGGAAGGGAAGGTGGAGGGGTTTCAGTCTGAGAGACGGTCTGTGAGACGTCTGTGTTCTCCGCTGTAGGGTGGCGTTGTAAGGGAATGTGGAGGGGTTTCATTCTGAGAGACGGTCAGTGAAACGTTTGTGTTCTCAGCTGTGGGGTGGGGGGGAAGGGAAGGTGGAGGGGTTTCAGTCTGAGGGACGGTCAGTGAGACGATGTGTTCTCAGCTGTGGGGTGGGGGGGAAGGGAAGGTGGAGGGATTTCAGTCTGAGGGACGTTCAGTGAGACGTCTGTATTCTCAGCTGCGGGGTGGGGCGAAGGGAAGGTGGAAGGGTTTCGGTCTGAGAGACTGTCAGTGAGGTGGTTGTGTTCTCCGCTGTTGGGTGGGGGAAAGGGAAGGTGGAGGGGTTTCAGTCTGAGACACGGTCAGTGAGACGTCTGTGTTCTCAGCTGTGGGGTGGGGGAAAGGGAAGGTGGAGGGGTTTCAGTCTGAGAGACGGTCAGCGAGACGTCTGTGTTCTCAGCTGTGTGGTGGGGGGTAGGGAAGGTGGAGGGGATTCAGGCCGAGGGACGGTCAGTGAGACGACTGTGTTCTCAGCTGTGAGGTGGGGGGAAGGGAAGGTGGAGGGGTTTCATTCTGAGAGACGGTCAGTGAGACGTCTGTGTTCTCAGAAGTTTGGTGGGAGGGAAGGGAAGGTGGAAGGGTTTCAGTCTGAGAGACGGTCAGTGAGACGTCTGTGTTCTCAGAAGTTTGGTGGGGGGGAAGGGAAGGTGGAAGGGTTTCAGTCTGAGAGACGGTCAGTGAGACGTCTGTGTTCTCAGCTGTGGGGTGGGGCGAAGGGAAGGTGGAGGGGTTTCGGTCTGAGAGACTGTCAGTGAGGTGGTTGTCTTCTCCGCTGTTGGGTGGGGGAAAGGGAAGGTGGAGGGGTTTCAGTCTGAGACACGGTCAGTGAGACGTCTGTGTTCTCAGCTGTGTGGTGGGGGGTAGGGAAGGTGGAGGGGATTCAGGCCGAGGGACGGTCAGTGAGACGTCTGTGATCTCAGCTGTGGGGTGGGGGAAAGGGAAGGTGGATGGGTTTCAGTCTGATGGAAGGTCAGTGAGACGTCTGTGTTCTCAGCTGTGGGGTGGGGGAAAGGGAAGGTGGAGGGGTTTCAGTCTGAGGGACGGTCAGTGAGACGTCTGTGTTCTCAGCTGTGGGGTGGGGGAAAGGGAAGGTGGAGGGGTTTCAGTCTGAGGGACGGTCAGTGAGACGTCTGTTTTCTCAGCTGTTGGGAGGGAGGGAACGGAAGGTGGAGTGGTTTCAGTCTGTGTGACGGTCATTGAGACGTCTGTGTTCTCCGCTGTGGGGTGGGGGTTGTAGGGAAGGTGAAAGGGTTTCGGTCTGAGAGACTGTCAGTGAGGTGGTTGTGTTCTCCGCTGTGGGGTGTGTGTGAAGGGAAGGTGGAGTGGTTTCAGTCTGGGGGACGGTCAGTGAGACGTCGGTGTTCTCAGCTGTGGGCTGGGGGGAAGGGAAGGTGGAGGGCTTTCAGTCTGAGAGACTGTATGTGTGACTTCTGTGTTCTCAGCTGAGAGCTGGGGGGAAGGGAAGGTGGAGGGGTTTCAGTCTTAGAGACTGTATGTGAGACGTCTGTGTTCTCAGCTGTGGGGTGGGGGGAAGGGAAGGTGGAGGGGTTTCAGTCTGAGAGACGGTCAGTGAGATGTCTGTGTTCTCAGCTGTGGGGTGGGGGGAAGGGAAGGTGGAGGGGTTTCAGTCTGAGGGACGGTCAGTGAGAGGTCTGTGTTCTCAGCTGTGGGGTGGGGGGGAATTGAAGGTGGAGGGGTTTCAGTCTGAGGGACGGTCAGTGAGACGTCTGTGTTCTCAGCGGTGGGGTGGGCGAAGGGAAGGTGGATGGGTTTCAGTCTGAGAGACTGTCTGTGAGACGTCTGCGTTCTCTGCTGTGAGGTGGCGTTGTAAGGGAATGTGGAGGGGTTTCATTCTGAGAGACGGTCAGTGAAACGTCTGTGTTCTCAGCTGTGGGCTGGGGGGAAGGGAAGGTGGAGTGCTTTCAGTCTGAGAGACTGTATGTGAGACGTCTGTGTTCTCAGCTGTGGGGTGAGGGGGAAGGGAAGGTGGAGTGGTTTCATTCTGAGAGACGGTCAGTGAGACGTCTGTGTTCTCAGCTGTGGGGTGGGGGGGAAGGGAAGGTGGAGGGGTTTCAGTCTGAGGGACGTTCATTGAGACGTCTGTGTTCTCCGCTGTGGGGTGGGGCGAAGGGAAGGTGGAGGGGTTTCGGTCTGAGAGACTGTCAGTGAGGTTGTTGTGTTCTCCGCTGTTGGGTGGGGGAAAGGGAAGATGGAGGAGTGTCAGTCTGAGACACGGTCAGTGAGACGTCTGTGTTCTCAGCTGTGTGGTGGGGGGTAGGGAAGGTGGAGGGGATTCAGGCCGAGGTACGGTCAGTGAGACGTCTGTGTTCTCAGCTGTGGGGTGGGGGGGAAGGGAAGTTGGAAGGGTTTCATTCTGAGGGATGGTCAGTGAGACGTCTGTGTTCTCTGCTGTGGGGTCGGGGGAAGGGAAGGTGGAGGGGTTTCAGTCTGAGGGACGGTCACTGAGACGTCTGTGTTCTCAGCTGTGGGGTGTGGGAAAGGGAAGGTGGAGGGGTTTCAGTCTGAGGGACGGTCAGTGAGACGTCTGTGTTCTCAGCTGTTGGGTGGGGGGAAGGGAAGGTTGAGGGGTTTCAGTCTGAGGGACTGTCAGTGAGACGTCTGTGTTCTCAGCTGTGGGGTGGGCGGAAGGGAAGGTGGAGGGGTTTCATTCTGAGGGACGGTCAGTGAGACGTCTGTGTTCTCAGCTGTGTGGTGGGAGGTAGCAAAGGTGGAGGGGATTCAGGCCGAGGGACGGTCAGTGAGACGTCTGTGTTCTCAGCTGTGGGGTGGGGGAAAGGGAAGGTGGAGGGGTTTCAGTCTGAGAGACGGTCAGTGAGACGTCTGTGTTCTCCGCTGTGGGGTGGGCGGAAGGGAAGGTGGAGGGGTTTCATTCTGAGGGACGGTCAGTGAGACGTCTGTGTTCTCAGCTGTGTGGTGGGGGGTAGCAAAGGTGGAGGGGATTCAGGCCGAGGGACGGTCAGTGAGACGTCTGTGTTCTCATCTGTGGGGTGGGGGAAAGGGAAGGTGGAGGGGTTTCAGTCTGAGAGACGGTCAGTGAGACGTCTGTGTTCTCCGCTGTTGGGTGGGGGTAAAGGAAGGTGGAGGGGTTTCAGTCTGAGGGACGGTCAGTGAGACCACTGTGTTCTCAGGTGTGGGGTGGGGTGGAAGGGAAGGTGGAGGGGTTTCAGTCTGTGGGACGGTCATTGAGACGTCTGTGTTCTCCGCTGTGGGGTGGGGGCTGTAGGGAAGGTGGAGGGGTTTCAGTCTGAGAGACAGTCAGTGAGACGTCTGTGTTCTCAGCTGTTGGGTTGGGGGAAGGGAAGGTGGAGGGGTTTCAGTCTGAGAGACGGTCAGTGAGACGCCTGTATTCTCATCTGTGTGTTGGTGGGGAAGGGAAGGTGGATGGGTTTCAGTCTGATAGAAGGTCATTGAGACGTCTGTGTTCTCAGCTGTGGAGTGGGGGGTGTAGGGAAGGTGGAGGGGTTTCAGTCTGAGACACGGTCAGTGAGACGTCTGTGTTCTCAGCTGTGTGGTGGGGGGTAGCAAAGGTGGAGGGGATTCAGGCCGAGGGACGGTCAGTGAGACGTCTGTGTTCTCAGCTGTGGGGTGGGGGAAAGGGAAGGTGGAGGGGTTTCAGTCTGAGAGACGGTCAGTGAGACGTCTGTGTTCTCAGCTGTGGGGTGGGGGGAAGGGAAGGTGGAGGGGTTTCATTCTGAGAGACGGTCAGTGAGACGTCTGTGTTCTCAGCTGTTGGGTTGGGGGAAGGGAAGGTGGAGGGGTTTCAGTCTGAGAGACGGTCAGTGAGACGCCTGTATTCTCATCTGTGGGTTGGTGGGGAAGGGAAGGTGGATGGGTTTCAGTCAGATAGAAGGTCATTGAGACGTCTGTGTTCTCAGCTGTGGGGTGGGGGGGGTAGGGAAGGTGGAGGGGTTTCATTCTGAGAGACGGTCAGTGAGATGACTTTGTTCTCAGCTGTTGGGTGGGGGGAAGGGAAGTTGGAGGGGTTTCAGTCTGAGGGACGGTCAGTGAGACGTCTGTGTTCTCAGAAGTGGGGTGGAGGGGAAGGGAAGGTGGAAGGGTTTAAGTCTGAGAGACGGTCAGTGAGGTGGTTGTGTTCTCCGCTGTTAGGTGGGGGAAATGAAGGTGGAGGGGTTTCAGTCTGTGGGACGGACAGTGAGACGTCTGTGTTCTCAGCTGTGGGGTGGGGGGAAGGGAAGGTGGAGGGGTTTCAGTATGAGAGATGGTCAGTGAGGTGGTTGTGTTCTCAGTTGTGGGGTGGGGGGAAGGGAATGTGGGGGGGTTTCAGTCTGAGGGACGGTGAGTGAGACGTCTGTGTTCTCAGCTGTGGGCTGGGGGGAAGGGAAGGTGGAGGGGTTTCAGTCTGTGGGACGGTCATTGAGACGTCTGTGTTCTCCGCTGTGGGGTGGGGGGTGTAGGGAAGGTGGAGGGTTTTCAGTCTGAGGGACGGTCAGTGAGACGTCTGTATTCTCAGCTGTGGTGTGGGGCGAGGGGAAGGTGGAAAGGTTTCGGTCTGAGAGACGGTCAGTGAGACGTCTGTGTTCTCAGCTGTGGGCTGGGGGGGAAGGGAAGGTGGAAGGGTTTCGGTCTGAGAGACGGTCAGTGAGACGTCTGTGTTCTCAGCTGTGGGCTGGGGGGGAAGGGAAGGTGGAAAGGTTTCGGATTCGGTTTCGGTCTGAGAGACTGTCAGTGAGGTGGTTGTGTTCTCCGCTGTTGGGTGGAGGAAAGGGAAGGTGGAGGGGTTT
The DNA here is from genome assembly GCF_048418815.1 of Hemitrygon akajei. Lineage (NCBI taxonomy): Eukaryota > Metazoa > Chordata > Chondrichthyes > Myliobatiformes > Dasyatidae > Hemitrygon > Hemitrygon akajei. The sequence goes on from NC_133134.1 coordinate 79,610,244, forward strand.
CAGTCTGAGACACGGTCAGTGAGACGTCTGTGTTTTCAGCTGTGGGCTGGGGGGGAAGGGAAGGTGGAAGGGTTTCGGTCTGAGAGACGGTCAGTGAGACGTCTGTGTTCTCAGCTGTGTGGTGGGGGGTAGGGAAGCTGGAGGGGATTCAGGCCGAGGGACGGTCAGTGAGACGTCTGTGTTCTCATCTGTGGGGTGGGGGAAAGGGAAGGTGGAGGGGTTTCAGTCTGAGAGACGGTCAGTGAGACGTCTGTGTTCTCCGCTGTTGGGTGGGGGTAAAGGAAGGTGGAGGGTTTTCAGTCTGAGAGACAGTCAGTGAGACGTCTGTGTTCTCAGCTGTTGGGTTGGGGGAAGGGAAGGTGGAGGGGTTTCAGTCTGAGAGACGGTCAGTGAGACGCCTGTATTCTCATCTGTGTGTTGGTGGGGAAGGGAAGGTGGATGGGTTTCAGTCTGATAGAAGGTCATTGAGACGTCTGTGTTCTCAGCTGTGGAGTGCGGGGTGTAGGGAAGTTGGAGGGGTTTCAGTCTGAGACACGGTCAGTGAGACGTCTGTGTTCTCAGCTGTGTGGTGGGGGGTAGCAAAGGTGGAGGGGATTCAGGCCGAGGGACGGTCAGTGAGACGTCTGTGTTCTCAGCTGTGGGGTGGGGGAAAGGGAAGGTGGAGGGGTTTCAGTCTGAGAGACGGTCAGTGAGACGTCTGTGTTCTCAGCTGTGGGGTGGGGGGAAGGGAAGGTGGAGGGGTTTCAGTCTGAGAGACGGTCAGTGAGACGTCTGTGTTCTCAGCTGTGGGGTGGGGGGAAGGGAAGGTGGAGGGGTTTCATTCTGAGAGACGGTCAGTGAGACGTCTGTGTTCTCAGCTGTTGGGTTGGGGGAAGGGAAGGTGGAGGGGTTTCAGTCTGAGAGACGGTCAGTGAGACGCCTGTATTCTCCTCTGTGGGTTGGTGGGGAAGGGAAGGTGGATGGGTTTCAGTCTGATAGAAGGTCATTGAGACGTCTGTGTTCTCAGCTGTGGGGTGGGGGGGGTAGGGAAGGTGGAGGGGTTTCAGTCTGAGGGACGGTCAGTGAGACCTCTGTGTTCTCAGCTGTGGGGTGGGGGGAAGGGAAGGTGGAGGGGTTTCAGTCTGTGGGACGGTCATTGAGACGTCTGTGTTCTCCGCTGTGGGGTGGGGGGTGTAGGGAAGGTGGAGGGGTTTCATTCTGAGGGACGGTCAGTGAGACGTCTGTATTCTCAGCTGTGGTGTGGGGCGAGGGGAAGGTGGAAGGGTTTCGCTCTGAGAGACTGTCAGTGAAACGTCTGTGTTCTCAGCTGTGGGCTTGGGGGGAAGGGAAGGTGGAAGGGTTTCGGTCTGAGAGACTGTCAGTGAGGTGGTTGTGTTCTCCGCTGTTGGGTGGGGGAAAGGGAAGGTGGAGGGGTTTCAGTCTGAGGGACGGTCAGTGAGACGTCTGTGTTCTCTGCTGTGGGGTGGCGGTGTAAGGGAACGTGGAGGGGTTTCATTCTGAGTGACTGTCAGTGAAACGTCTGTGTTCTCAGCTGTGGGGTGGATGTGAAGGGAAGGTCGAGGGGTTTCAGTCTGAGGGACGGTCAGTGAGACCTCTGTGTTCTCAGCTGTGGGGTGGGGGGGAAGGGAAGGTGGAGGTGTTTCAGTCTGAGAGACGGTCAGTGAGACGCCTGTATTCTCATCTGTGTGTTGGTGGGGAAGGGAAGGTGGATGGGTTTCAGTCTGATAGAAGGTCATTGAGACGTCTGTGTTCTCAGCTGTGGAGTGCGGGGTGTAGGGAAGGTGGAGGGGTTTCAGTCTGAGACACGGTCAGTGAGACGTCTGTGTTCTCAGCTGTGTGGTGGGGGGTAGCAAAGGTGGAGGGGATTCAGGCCGAGGGACGGTCAGTGAGACGTCTGTGTTCTCAGCTGTGGGGTGGGGGAAAGGGAAGGTGGAGGGGTTTCAGTCTGAGAGACGGTCAGTGAGACGTCTGTGTTCTCAGCTGTTGGGTTGGGGGAAGGGAAGGTGGAGGGGTTTCAGTCTGAGAGACGGTCAGTGAGACGCCTGTATTCTCCTCTGTGGGTTGGTGGGGAAGGGAAGGTGGATGGGTTTCAGTCTGATAGAAGGTCATTGAGACGTCTGTGTTCTCAGCTGTGGGGTGGGGGGGTAGGGAAGGTGGAGGGGTTTCATTCTGAGAGACGGTCAGTGAGATGACTTTGTTCTCAGCTGTTGGGTGGGGGGAAGGGAAGGTGGAAGGGTTTAAGTCTGAGAGACGGTCAGTGAGGTGGTTGTGTTCTCCGCTGTTAGGTGGGGGAAATGAAGGTGGAGGGGTTTCAGTCTGTGGGACGGACAGTGAGACGTCTGTGTTCTCAGCTGTGGGGTGGGGGGAAGGGAAGGTGGAGGGGTTTCAGTATGAGAGACGGTCAGTGAGGTGGTTGTGTTCTCAGTTGTGGGGTGGGGGGAAGGGAATGTGGAGGGGTTTCAGTCTGAGGGACGGTCAGTGAGACGTCTGTGTTCTCAGCTGTGGGCTGGGGGAAGGGAAGGTGGAGGGGTTTCAGTCTGAGGGACTGTATGTGAGACGTCTGTGTTCTCAGCTGTGGGGTGGGGGGGAAGGGAATGTGGAGGGGTTTCAGTCTGTGGGACGGTCATTGAGACGTCTGTGTTCTCCGCTGTGGGGTGGGGGGTGTAGGGAAGGTGGAGGGTTTTCAGTCTGAGGGACGGTCAGTGAGACGTCTGTATTCTCAGCTGTGGTGTGGGGCGAGGGGAAGGTGGAAAGGTTTCGGTCTGAGAGACGGTCAGTGAGACGTCTGTGTTCTCAGCTGTGGGCTGGGGGGGAAGGGAAGGTGGAGGGGTTTCCATCTGTGGGATGGTCAGTGAGACGTCTGTGTTCTCAGCTGTGGGGTGTGGGGGAAGGGAAGGTGGAGGGGTTTCATTCTGAGAGACGGTCAGTGAGATGACTTTGTTCTCAGCTGTTGGGTGGGGGGAAGGGAAGGTGGAGGGGTTTCAGTCTGAGGGACGGTCAGTGAGACGTCTGTGTTCTCAGAAGTTTGGTGGGGGGGAAGGGAAGGTGGAAGGGTTTCAGTCTGAGGGACGGTCAGTGAGACGTCTGTGTTCTCAGAAGTTTGGTGGGGGGGAAGGGAAGGTGGAAGGGTTTAAGTCTGAGAGACGGTCAGTGAGGTGGTTGTGTTCTCCGCTGTTGGATGGGGGTAAAGGAAGGTGGAGGCGTTTCAGTCTGAGTGACGGTCAGTGAGACATCTGTGTTCTCAGCTGTGGGGTGGGGGGTAGGGAAGGTGGAGGGGATTCAGGCCGAGGGACGGTCAGTGAGACGTCTGTGTTCTCAGCTGTGGGGTGGGGGAAAGGGAAGGTGGAGGGGTTTCAGTCTGAGAGACGGTCAGTGAGACGTCAGTGTTCTCAGCTGTTGGGTGGGGGGAAGGGAAGGTGGATGGGTTTCAGTCTGAGGGACGGTCAGTGAGACGTCTGTGTTCTCCGCTGTGGGGTGGCGGTGTAAGGGAATGTGGAGGGGTTTCATTCTGAGAGACGGTCAGAGAAACGTCTGTGTTCTCAGCTGTGGGGTGGATGTGAAGCGGAACTGGAGTGGTTTCAGTCTGGGAGACGGTCAGTGAGAGGTCTGTGTTCTCAGCTGTGGGCTGGGGGGAAGGGAAGGTGGAGGTGTTTCAGTCTGAGGGACTGTATGTGAGACGTCTGTGTTTTCAGCTGTGGGGTGGGGGGGAAGGGAAGGTGGAGGGGTTTCATTCTGAGAGACGGTCAGTGAGACGTCTGTGTTCTCAGCTGCGGGGTGGGTGGGTAGGGAAGGTGGAGGGGTTTCAGTCTGAGGGACGGTCAGTGAGACGACTGTGTTCTCCGCGGTGGAGTGGGGGGGAAGGGAAGGTGGAAGGGTTTAAGTCTGAGAGACTGTCAGTGAGGTGGTTGTGTTCTCCGCTGTTGGATGGGCGTAAAGGAAGGTGGAGGGGTTTCAGTCTGTGGGACGGTCATTGAGACGTCTGTGTTCTCCGCGGTGGGGTGGGGGGTGTAGGGAAGGTGGAAGGGTTTCGGTCTGAGAGACTGTCAGTGAGGTGGTTGTGTTCTCCGCTGTTGGGTGGGGGTAAGGGAAGGTGGAGGGGTTTCAGTCTGAGGGACGGTCAGTGAGACGTCTGTGTTCTCAGAAGTGGGGTGTGGGGGAAGGGAAGGTGGAAGGGTTTAAGTCTGAGAGACGGTCAGTGAAGTGGTTGTGTTCTCCGCTGTTGGATGGGCGTAAAGGAAGGTGGAGGGGTTTCAGTCTGAGGGACGGTCAGTGAGACGTCTGTGTTCTCAGCTGTGGGGTGGGGGGGAAGGGAAGTTGGAAGGGTTTCATTCTGAGGGATGGTCAGTGAGACGTCTGTGTTCTCAGCTGTGGGGTGGGGGAAGGGAAGGTGGAGGGGTTTCATTCTGAGAGACGGTCAATGAGAAGTCTGTGTTCTCAGCTGTGGGGTGGGGGGGCAGCATTGGTGGAGGGGTTTCAGTCTGAGGGATGGTTAGTGAGACATCTGTGTTCTCAGCTGTGGGGTGGGGGGAAGGGAATGTGGAAGGGTTTCATTCTGAGGGATGGTCAGTGAGACGTCTGTGTTCTTATCTGTGGGGTGGGGGAAGGGAAGGTGGAGGGGTTTCAGTCTGTGGGACGGACAGTGAGACGTCTGTGTTCTCAGCTGTGTGGTGGGGGGGAAGGGAAGGTGGAGGGGTTTCATTCTGAGGGACGGTCATTGAGACGTCTGTGTTTTCAGCTGTGGGGTGGGGGGAAGGGAATGTGGAGGTGTTTCAGTCTGAGGCACGGTCAGTGAGACGTCTGTGTTATCAGCTGTGGGGTGTGGGGGAAGGAAAGGTGCAGGGATTTCATTCTGAGGGACGGTCAGTGAGACGTCTGTGTTCTCAGAAGTGTGGTGGGGGGGAAGGGAAGTTGGATGGGTTTCAGTCTGTGGGACGGTCAGTGAGACGTCTGTGTTCTCAGCTGTGGGCTGGGGGGCTGTAGGTAATGTGGAGGGGTTTCAGTCTGTGGGACTGTCAGTGAGACTTCTGTGTTCTCAGCTGTGGGGTGGGAGGGTAGGGGAGGTGGAGGGGTTTCAGTCTGAGGGTCAGTGAGACGTCTGTGTTCTCAGCTGTGAAGTGGGGGGGAAGGGAAGTTGGAGGTGTTTCAGTCTGAGGGACGGTCAGTGAGACGTCTGTGTTCTCATCTGTGGGGTGGTGGGGAAGGGAAGGTGGATGGGTTTCAGTCTGAGGGATGGTCAGTGAGACGTCTGTGTTCTCAGCTGTGGGCTGGGGGGAAGGGAAGGTGTAGGGGTTTCAGTCTGAGGGACGGTCAGTGAGACGTCTGTGTTCTCAGCTGTGGGCTGGGGGGAAGGGAAGGTGGAGGGGTTTCAGTCTGAGGGACTGTATGTGAGACGTCTGTGTTCTCTGCTGTGTGGTGGGGGGAAGGGAAGGTGGAAGGGTTTCAGTCTGAGGGACGGTCAGTGAGACGTCTGTGTTCTCAGCTGTGGGCTGGGGGGAAGGGAAGGTGGAGGGGTTTCAGTCTGAGGGACTGTATGTGAGACGTCTGTGTTCTCAGCTGTGGGGTCGGGGGGAAGGGAAGGTGGAGGGGTTTCAGTCTGACAGACGGTCAGTGAGATGTCTGTGTTCTCAGCTGTGGGGTGGGGGGAAGGGAAGGTGGAGGGGTTTCAGTCTGACAGACGGTCAGTGAGATGTCTGTGTTCTCAGCTGTGGGGTGGGGGGAAGGGAAGGTGGAGGGGTTTCAGTCTGACAGACGGTCAGTGAGATGTCTGTGTTCTCAGCTGTGTGGTGGGGGAAGAGAAGGTGGAGGGGTTTCATTCTGAGAGACGGTCAGTGAGACGTCAGTGTTCTCAGTTGTGGGGTGGGGGGCAGGGTTGGTGGAGTGGTTTCAGTCTGAGGGACGGTCAGTGAGACGTCTGTGTTCTCCGCTGTGGGGTGGGGGGGAAGGGAAGGTGGAAGGGTGTCATTCTGAGGGACGGTGAGTGAGACGTCTGTGTTCTCAGCTGTGGGGTGGGGGGAAGGGTAGGTGGAGGGGTTTCAGTCTGAGGGACGGTCAGTGAGACGTCTGTGTTCTCCGCTGTGGGGTGTGGGGGAAGGGAAGGTGGAGGGGTTTCAGTCTGTGGGACGGTCATTGAGACGTCTGTGTTCTCCGCTGTGGGGTGGGGGGTGTAGGGAAGGTGGAGGGGTTTCAGTCTGAGGGACGGCCAGTGAGACGTCTGTATTCTCAGCTGTGGGGTGGGGGGGAAGGGAAGGTGGAGGGGTTTCAGTCTGTGGGACGGTCATTGAGACGTCTGTATTCTCAGCTGTGGGGTGGGGCGAAGGGAAGGTGGAGGGGTTTCGGTCTGAGAGACTGTCAGTGAGGTGGTTGTGTTCTCCGCTGTTGGGTGGGGGAAAGGGAATGTGGAGGATTTTCAGTCTGAGACACGGTCAGTGAGACGTCTGTGTTCTCAGCTGTGTGGTGGGGGGTAGGGAAGGTGGAGGGGATTCAGGCCGAGGGACGGTCAGTGAGACGTCTGTGTTCTCAGCTGTGGGGTGGGGTAAAGGGAAGGTGGAGGGGTTTCAGTCTGAGAGACGGTCAGTGAGACGTCTGTGTTCTCAGCTGTGGGGTGGGGGAAGAGAAGGTGGAGGGGTTTCATTCTGAGAGACGGTCAGTGAGACGTCAGTGTTCTCAGTTGTGGGGTGGGGGGAAGGGAATGTGGAGGGGTTTCATTCTGAGGGACGGTCATTGAGACGTCTGTGTTCTCAGCTGTGGGGTGGGGGGAAGGGAAGGTGGAGGTGTTTCAGTCTGAGGGACGGTCAGTGAGACGTCTGTGTTATCAGCTGTGGGGTGGGGGGTAAGGGAAGGTGGATGGGTTTCAGTCTGTGGGACGGTCAGTGAGACGTCTGTGTTCTCAGAAGTGGGTTGGGGGGGAAGGGAAGGTGGATGGGTTTCAGTCTGTGGGACGGTCAGTGAGACGTCTGTGTTCTCCGCTGTGGGGTGGGGGTCTGTAGGTAATGTGGAGGGGTTTCAGTCTGTGGGACTGTCAGTGAGACATCTGTGTTCTCAGCTGTGGGGTGGGAGGGTAGGGAAGGTGGAGGGGTTTCATTCTGAGGGTCAGTGAGACGTCTGTGTTCTCAGCTGTGAAGTGGGGGGGAAGGGAAGTTGGAGGTGTTTCAGTCTGAGGGACGGTCAGTGAAACGTCTGTGTTCTCAGCTGTGGGGTGGTGAGGAATGGAAGGTGGATGGGTTTCAGTCTGAGGGATGGTCAGTGAGACGTCTGTGTTCTTAGCTGTGGGGTGGGGGAAAGGGAACGTGGAGGGGTTTCAGTCTGGGGGACTGTCAGTGAGACGTCTGTGTTCTCCGCTGTGGGGTGGCGGTGTAAGGGAATGTGGAGGGGTTTCATTCTGAGAGACGGTCAGTGAGATGTCTGTGTTCTCAGCTGTGGGGTGGGTGTGAAGGGAAGGTGGAATGGTTTCAGTCTGGGGGACGGTCAGTGAGACGTCTGTGTTCTCAGCTGTGGGCTGGGGGGAAGGGAAGGTGGAGGGGTTTCAGTCTGAGAGACTGTATGTGTGACTTCTGTGTTCTCTCTTTCAATCTTTTTATTAATATTTAAAATATTATGAATGAGATACAATTCAAATAATGGTAAGGGATTACAAATATATAGACTCCCATTATACATAAAGAAATACATAAGCAATGAATACAGCATAAGTAAGTTTCCCAAAACATAAACCATATAGTATATATATGAAGAAGGTATGTTTAGATATTCCATAATATATAGTATAAAAAAGAGGAAAAAAAATAATAAATCTATCTAAGAAAGTTAGCTAATCTACTAATCTAGTATCAAGAAAAAGAAAAAAAAACAAAAAAGAAAAAAACTAAAAAAAACTTTTAAAAAAAAGAGAGAAAAAAAAAGGGCAGTTCATAGTATCTCACAAGCATACATAAACATCAATGACGACAACTCCGATCCTCTCAACATACATACGATTAAAGCTGAAAAAATCCGATAAGCCTGGCACAGGGCCATTACATCATATGAAAATATTGAATAAATGGTCTCCATATCTTTTCAAATTTAATAGAAGTATCAAATACAGCACTTCTAATTTTTTCTAAATTTAGACATAACATAGTTTGAGAAAGCCAATGAAATACCGTGGGAGGATTAATTTCCTTCCAATTCAACAAAATAGATCTTCTAGCCATCAAAGTGAGAAAAGCAATCATTCGACAGGCGGAAGGAGATAAGTGAAGTAAGTCCATCATCGGTAAACCAAAAATTGCGGTAATAGGATGGGGTTGTAAATCAATGTTCAGTACCGCCGAAATAATATAAAAAATATCTTTCCAATATTTTTTCAAAAGTGGACATGAACAAAACATATGAGTTAAAGAAGCGATTTCTAATTGACATCTGTCACAAATAGGGTTTATATGAGAATAAAAATGAGCTAATTTATCCTTGGACATATGGGCCCTATGTACAACCTTAAATTGTATTAATGAAAGTTTGGCACATATAGATGATGTATTAACTAATTTAAGAATTCTATCCCAATTCTCAATAGGAATAATAAGATTAAGTTCTCTTTCCGAATCATTTTTGGTCTTATCAAAGGGCACTGAACGTATCTTAATAATTATATTATAAAGTTTTGATATAAGCCCTTTTTGAAAAGGGTTTAATTCAAACAAACTTTCCAAAGTATCTGAAGACAGAGAATTTGGGAACGAAGGAAGACTTCTGTGTTCTCAGCTGTGGGCTGGGGGGAAGGGAAGGTGGAGGGGTTTCAGTCTGAGGGACTGTATGTGAGACGTCTGTGTTCTCAGCTGTGGGGTCGGGGGGATGGGAAGGTGGAGGGGTTTCAGTCTGAGAGACGGTCAGTGAGACGTCTGTGTTCTCAGCTGTGTGGTGGGGGGAAGGGAAGGTGGAGGGGTTTCAGTCTGACAGACGGTCAGTGAGATGTCTGTGTTCTCAGCTGTGGGGTGGGGGGAAGAGAAGGTGGAGGGGTTTCATTCTGAGAGACGGTCAGTGAGACGTCTGTGTTCTCAGTTGTGGGGTGGGGGGCAGGGTTGGTGGAGTGGTTTCAGTCTGAGGGACGGTCAGTGAGACGTCTGTGTTCTCAGCTGTGGGGTGGGGGGGAAGGGAAGGTGGAAGGGTGTCATTCTGAGGGACGGTGAGTGAGCCGTCTGTGTTCTCAGCTGTGGGGTGGGGGGAAGGGTAGGTGGAGGGGTTTCAGTCTGAGGGACGGTCAGTGAGACGTCAGTGTTCTCAGTTGTGGGGTGGGGGGATGGGAATGTGGAGGGGTTTCATTCTGAGGGACGGTCATTGAGACGTCTGTGTTCTCAGCTGTGGGGTGGGGGGAAGGGAAGGTGGAGGTGTTTCAGTCTGAGGGACGGTCAGTGAGACGTCTGTGTTATCAGCTGTGGGGTGGGGGGTAAGGGAAGGTGGATGGGTTTCAGTCTGTGGGACGGTCAGTGAGACGTCTGTGTTCTCAGAAGTGGGTTGGGGGGGAAGGGAAGGTGGATGGGTTTCAGTCTGTGGGACGGTCAGTGAGACGTCTGTGTTCTCCGCTGTGGGGTGGGGGTCTGTAGGTAATGTGGAGGGGTTTCAGTCTGTGGGACTGTCAGTGAGACATCTGTGTTCTCAGCTGTGGGATGGGAGGGTAGGGAAGGTGGAGGGGTTTCATTCTGAGGGTCAGTGAGACGTCTGTGTTCTCAGCTGTGAAGTGGGGGGGAAGGGAAGTTGGAGGTGTTTCAGTCTGAGGGACGGTCAGTGAAACGTCTGTGTTCTCAGCTGTGGGGTGGTGGGGAATGGAAGGTGGATGGGTTTCAGTCTGAGGGATGGTCAGTGAGACGTCTGTGTTCTTAGCTGTGGGGTGGGGGAAAGGGAACGTGGAGGGGTTTCAGTCTGGGGGACTGTCAGTGAGACGTCTGTGTTCTCCGCTGTGGGGTGGCGGTGTAAGGGAATGTGGAGGGGTTTCATTCTGAGAGACGGTCAGTGAGATGTCTGTGTTCTCAGCTGTGGGGTGGGTGTGAAGGGAAGGTGGAATGGTTTCAGTCTGGGGGACGGTCAGTGAGACGTCTGTGTTCTCAGCTGTGGGCTGGGGGGAAGGGAAGGTGGAGGGGTTTCAGTCTGAGAGACTGTATGTGTGACTTCTGTGTTCTCTCTTTCAATCTTTTTATTAATATTTAAAATATTATGAATGAGATACAATTCAAATAATGGTAAGGGATTACAAATATATAGACTCCCATTATACATAAAGAAATACATAAGCAATGAATACAGCATAAGTAAGTTTCCCAAAACATAAACCATATAGTATATATATGAAGAAGGTATGTTTAGATATTCCATAATATATAGTATAAAAAAGAGGAAAAAAAATAATAAATCTATCTAAGAAAGTTAGCTAATCTACTAATCTAGTATCAAGAAAAAGAAAAAAAAACAAAAAAGAAAAAAACTAAAAAAAACTTTTAAAAAAAAGAGAGAAAAAAAAAGGGCAGTTCATAGTATCTCACAAGCATACATAAACATCAATGACGACAACTCCGATCCTCTCAACATACATACGATTAAAGCTGAAAAAATCCGATAAGCCTGGCACAGGGCCATTACATCATATGAAAATATTGAATAAATGGTCTCCATATCTTTTCAAATTTAATAGAAGTATCAAATACAGCACTTCTAATTTTTTCTAAATTTAGACATAACATAGTTTGAGAAAGCCAATGAAATACCGTGGGAGGATTAATTTCCTTCCAATTCAACAAAATAGATCTTCTAGCCATCAAAGTGAGAAAAGCAATCATTCGACAGGCGGAAGGAGATAAGTGAAGTAAGTCCATCATCGGTAAACCAAAAATTGCGGTAATAGGATGGGGTTGTAAATCAATGTTCAGTACCGCCGAAATAATATAAAAAATATCTTTCCAATATTTTTTCAAAAGTGGACATGAACAAAACATATGAGTTAAAGAAGCGATTTCTAATTGACATCTGTCACAAATAGGGTTTATATGAGAATAAAAATGAGCTAATTTATCCTTGGACATATGGGCCCTATGTACAACCTTAAATTGTATTAATGAAAGTTTGGCACATATAGATGATGTATTAACTAATTTAAGAATTCTATCCCAATTCTCAATAGGAATAATAAGATTAAGTTCTCTTTCCGAATCATTTTTGGTCTTATCAAAGGGCACTGAACGTATCTTAATAATTATATTATAAAGTTTTGATATAAGCCCTTTTTGAAAAGGGTTTAATTCAAACAAACTTTCCAAAGTATCTGAAGACAGAGAATTTGGGAACGAAGGAAGACTTCTGTGTTCTCAGCTGTGGGCTGGGGGGAAGGGAAGGTGGAGGGGTTTCAGTCTGTGGGACTGTATGTGAGACGTCTGTGTTCTCAGCTGTGGGGTCGGGGGGATGGGAAGGTGGAGGGGTTTCAGTCTGAGAGACGGTCAGTGAGACGTCTGTGTTCTCAGCTGTGTGGTGGGGGGAAGGGAAGGTGGAGGGGTTTCAGTCTGAGAGACGGTCAGTGAGATGTCTGTGTTCTCAGCTGTGGGGTGGGGGGAAGGGAAGGTGGAGGGGTTTCAGTCTGAGGGACGGTCAGTGAGACGTCTGTGTTCTCAGCTGTGGGGTGGGGGGAAGGGAAGGTGGAAGGGTTTCATTCTGAGGGATGGTCAGTGAGACGTCTGTGTTCTCAGCTGTGGGGTGGGGGAAGGGAAGGTGGAGGGGTTTCATTCTGAGAGACGATCAATGAGAAGTCTGTGTTCTCAGCTGTGGGGTGGGGGGGCAGCGTTGGTGGAGGGGTTTCAGTCTGAGGGACGGTCAGTGAGACATCTGTGTTCTCAGCTGTGGGGTGGGGGGCAGGGTTGGTGGAGTGGTTTCAGTCTGTGGGATGGTCAGTGAGACGTCTGTGTTCTCAGTTGTGGGGTGGGGGGGAAGGGAAGGTGGTGGGGTTTCATTCTGAGGGATGGTCAGTGAGACGTCTGTGTTCTTATCGGTGGGGTAGGGGAAGGGAAGGTGGAGGGGTTTCAGTCTGTGGGACGGACAGTGAGACGTCTGTGTTCTCAGCTGTGGGGTGGGGGAAGGGAAGGTGGAGGGGTTGCAGTCTGAGGGACGGTCAGTGAGACGTCTGTGTTGTCAGCTGTGGGCTGGCGGGAAGGGAAAGTGGATGGGTTTCAGTCTGAGGGACGGTCAGTGAGGTGGTTGTGTTCTCAGCTGTGGGGTGGGGGGAAGGGAAGGTGGAGGGGTTTCAGTCTGAGAGACGGTCAGTGAGACGTCTGTGTTCTCAGCTGTGGGGTGGGGGGAAGGGAAGCTGGAGGTGCTTCATTCTGAGGGACGGTCAGTGAGACGTCTGTATTCTCAGCTGTGGGGTGGGGGGAAGGGTAGGTGGAGGGGCTTCATTCTGAGGGACGGTCTGTGAGACGTCTGTGTTCTCAGCTGTGGGGTGGGGGGAAGGGAAGGTGGAGGGGCTTCATTCTGAGGGACGGTCTGTGAGACGTCTGTGTTCTCAGCTGTGGGGTGGGCGGAAGGGAAGGTGGAGGGGTTTCAGTCTGAGGGACGGTCAGTGAGGCGTCTGTGTTCTCAGCTGTGGGGTGGGGGGAAGGGAAGGTGGAGGGGTTTCAGTCTGAGGGACGGTATGTGAGACGTCTGTGTTCTCAGCTGTGGGGTGGGCGGAAGGGAAGGTGGAGGGTTTTCAGTCGGAGAGACGGTCAGTGAGATGTCTGTGTTCTCATCTGTGGGATGGGGGGAAGGGAAGGTGGAGGGTTTTCAGTCGGAGAGACGGTCAGTGAGATGTCTGTGTTCTCATCTGTGGGATGGGGGGAAGGGAAGGTGGAGGGGATTCAGGCCGAGGGACGGACAGTGAGACGTCTGTGTTCGCAGCTGTGTGGTGGGGGGAAGGGAAGGTGGAGGGGTTTCAGTCTGAGGGACGTTCAGTGAGACGTCTGTGTTCTCAGCTGTGTGGTGGGGGGAAGGGTAGGTGGAGGGGTTTCAGTCTGAGGGACGGTCAGTGAGACGTCTGTGTTCTCAGCTGTGGGCTGGGGGGAAGGGAAGGTGGAAGGGTTTCATTCTGAGGGACGGTCAGTGAGACGTCTGTGTTCTCAGCTGTGGGCTGGGGGGAGGGAAGGTGGAGGGTTTTCATTCTGAGGGACGGTCAGTGAGACGTCTGTGTTCTCAGCTGTGGGGTGGGGGGAAGGGAAGGTGGAGGGTTTTCATTCTGAGGGACGGTCAGTGAGACGTCTGTGTTCTCAGCTGTGGGGTGGGGGGGGAAGGGAAGGTGGAAGGGTTTCATTCTGAGGGACGGTCTGTGAGACGTCTGTGTTCTCAGCTGTGGTGTGGGGGGAAGGGAAGGTGGAGGGGTTTCAGTCTGAGGGACAGTCGGTGAGACGTCTGAGTTCTCAGCTGTGGGGTGGGGGGGTATGGTAGGTCGAGGGGTTTCAGTCTGTGGGACGGACAGTGAGATGTCTGTGTTCTCAGCTGTGGGGTGGGGGGTATGTTAGGTTGAGGGGTTTCAGTCTGTGGGACCGACAGTGAGATGTCTGTGTTCTCAGCTGTGGTGTGGGGGGAGGGAACAGTGTTTGTATCTGTTTTCCATTGGCAAGTAAGCACCACTCAACCACACAATAGTTCAGTGCTGGGTGGGTCCCAGCGTTGGAATGGTTCTGCTAACTTTGGGACTCTAATATTCTGTGCCACCGTCTGAGCTGTCAACTTCCAGTCCTGGAGCGTTCCAGCCCCGAAACTGGTCCTTCAGCCCAGCAGCCCTGGCTAACCGTGTTGGACAGCGAGGTAGTCCCATGTGTACCATCGAACAGGGAACATTGCAGCACTTACTCCAAGATCAGTCTAACCCTTCCCTCCTGCATAACCCTCGATCAACCCTGTGAGTATCCCAGAGTTTCTTAAATCTCCCTGATGTACGTATCTTCCTCTGGCACCAACCCTGGCAGCAAGTTCTATGCACGATGCAAAAAAGAACTTACCTCTGACATTCCCCCCTATACTTTCCTCCAGTCACGTTAAACCTGCTCCCTTGTACCTGCTGTTTGGCCCAGGACACCCTCTCATCTCCTCTCCTCTGCTCTCCTCTCCTCTCCTCTGCTCTCCTCTCCTCTGCTTTCCTCTCCTCTCTGCTCTCCTCTCCTCTGCTCTCCTCTCCTCTCCTCTGCTCTCCTCTCCTCTGCTTTCCTCTCCTCTCCTCTGCTCTCCTCTCCTCTCATCTCTTCTCCTCTCCATCTACTTCTCCAAGTGGCCCTTGCTAATGTGCCCTTCCCAACCATTATTCCAAATTCGCACTGCCCTTTGCATGAATTAGCTCTTTGCCTTGGATCTTAGACCTATACCCTTTTGCCTTTAGTACCCCCTCCCTGGGGAAAAAGACTTGGCATTTTCACCCCATCTACACTCCTCATGATCTTGTAACCTCTATCAGGTCGCCCCTCAATCTCTTATGTTCTGGGAAGTAATTCAGAATCAAGCCCATTATCAATGGAGTATTCTTTTTTATTTGCACAGTTTGTCTGCTTTTGCACATTGGTTACTTGTCAGTCTTTGTTTACATATAGTTTTTCATAAATTCCATTATATTTCTTTACTTTCCTGTAAATGTCTGCAGGAAAGAGAATCTGAATGTAGTGCTATATACGGTAACGTAGACACTGAGCCTATGCTCATGGTCCTCTGCTGCTGTAGCCCATCCACTTCAAGGCTGGATGTGCTGTGCATTGAGAGATAACTCTTCTGCACACCACTGTGGTAACGTGTGGTTATTTTGAGTTACTGTTGCCTTCCTGTTAGCTTGAGCCATTTTGGCTATTTTCTCTCACGAACTAGGTGTTTTCATCCACAGAACTGCTGTTCACTGATGTGTGTTTTTGTTTATCACACCATTCTCTGTAAGCTCTACAGACTGTTGTGAGGTAAAATCTCAGGAGGGCAGCATTTTCTGAGAAACTCAAACCACCACGTCTGGCCACGGTCAAAGTCACAAGCCTTCCCCACTCTGAACAACATCAAGCTGCTGCCACATGATTGGCTGCTGGGACATCTGCAGCAACAAGCAGCTGTACCTAATATAGAGGCCACGGAGTACTTTGATAATATATTTACTTAGAGTTTGACTTTAAATATGCTGAGGAATTTGAAATTTTGTGCCAGCAGTACTCAAAAATTACTATAAATTACAATAAGCAATATAGAAAAATAAATTAGCAGTGCAAAACGGGAACAAAATAGTGAGGTGTTGTTCATGGGTTCATGGACTGTCAGAAATCTGATGACAGAGGGATAGTGAGGTGTTGTTCATGGACTGTCAGAAATCTGATGACAGAGGGATAGTGAGGTGTTGTTCATGGGTTCATGGACTGTCAGAAATCTGATGACAGAGGGATAGTGAGGTGTTGTTCACGGACTGTCAGAAATCTGATGACAGAGGGATAGTGAGGTGTTGTTCATGGACTGTCAGAAATCTGATGACAGAGGGATAGTGAGGTGTTGTTCATGGACTGTCAGAAATCTGATGACAGAGGGATAGTGAGGTGTTGTTCATGGACTGTCAGGAATCTGATGACAGAGGGATAGTGAGGTGTTGTTCATGGACTGTCAGAAATCTGATGACAGAGGGATAGTGAGGTGTTGTTCATGGACTGTCAGAAATCTGATGACAGAGGGATAGTGAGGTGTTGTTCATGGACTGTCAGAAATGTGATGACAGAGGGATAGTGAGGTGTTGTTCATGGACTGTCAGGAATCTGATGACAGAGGGATAGTGAGGTGTTGTTCATGGACTGTCAGAAATCTGATGACAGAGGGATAGTGAGGTGTTGTTCGTGTACTGTCAGAGATCTGATGACAGAGGGATAGTGAGGTGTTGTTCGTGTACTGTCAGAGATATGATGACAGAGGGATAGTGAGGTGTTGTTCGTGGGTTCATGAACTGTCAGAAATCTGATGACAGAGGGATAGTGAGGTGTTGTTCGTGGACTGTCAGAAATCTGATTTCAGAGGAATAGTGAGGTGGTGTTCATGGACTGTCAGAAATCTGATGACAGAGGGATAGTGAGGTGTTGTTCATGGACTGTCAGAAATCTGATGACAGAGGGATAGTGAGGTGTTGTTCATGGACTGTCAGGAATCTGATGACAGAGGGATAGTGAGGTGTTGTTCATGGACTGTCAGAAATCTGATGACAGAGGGATAGTGAGGTGTTGTTCATGGACTGTCAGAAATCTGATGACAGAGGGATAGTGAGGTGTTGTTCATGGACTGTCAGAAATCTGATGACAGAGGGATAGTGAGGTGTTGTTCATGGACTGTCAGAAATCTGATGACAGAGGGATAGTGAGGTGTTGTTCATGGACTGTCAGGAATCTGATGACAGAGGGATAGTGAGGTGTTGTTCATGGACTGTCAGAAATCTGATGACAGAGGGATAGTGAGGTGTTGTTCGTGTACTGTCAGAGATCTGATGACAGAGGGATAGTGAGGTGTTGTTCGTGGGTTCATGAACTGTCAGAAATCTGATGACAGAGGGATAGTGAGGTGTTGTTCGTGGACTGTCAGAAATCTGATTTCAGAGGAATAGTGAGGTGGTGTTCATGGACTGTCAGAAATCTGATGACAGAGGGATAGTGAGGTGTTGTTCATGGGTTCATGGACTGTCAGAAATCTGATGGCAGAGGGATAGTGAGGTGTTGTTCATGGGTTCATGGACTGTCAGAAATCTGATGACAGAGGGATAGTGAGGTGGTGTTCATGCGTTCATGGACTGTCAGAAATCTGATGACAGAGGGATAGTGAGGTGTTGTTCATGGACTGTCAGAAATCTGATGACAGAGGGATAGTGAGGTGTTGTTGATGGACTGTCAGAAATCTGATGACAGAGGGATAGTGAGGTGTTGTTCATGGACTGTCAGAAATCTGATGACAGAGGGATAGTGAGGTGTTGTTCATGGACTGTCAGATATCTGATGACAGAGGGATAGTGAGGTGGTGTTCATGGACTGTCAGAAATCTGATGACAGAGGGATAGTGAGGTGTTGTTGATGGACTGTCAGAAATCTGATGACAGAGGGATAGTGAGGTGTTGTTCATGGACTGTCAGAAATCTGATGACAGAGGGATAGTGAGGTGTTGTTCATGGACTGTCAGGAATCTGATGACAGAGGGATAGTGAGGTGTTGTTCATGGACTGTCAGAAATCTGATGACAGAGGGATAGTGAGGTGTTGTTCATGGACTGTCAGAAATCTGATGACAGAGGGATAGTGAGGTGTTGTTCATGGACTGTCAGAAATCTGATGACAGAGGGATAGTGAGGTGTTGTTCATGGACTGTCAGAAATCTGATGACAGAGGGATAGTGAGGTGTTGTTCATGGACTGTCAGGAATCTGATGACAGAGGGATAGTGAGGTGTTGTTCATGGACTGTCAGAAATCTGATGACAGAGGGATAGTGAGGTGTTGTTCGTGTACTGTCAGAGATCTGATGACAGAGGGATAGTGAGGTGTTGTTCGTGGGTTCATGAACTGTCAGAAATCTGATGACAGAGGGATAGTGAGGTGTTGTTCGTGGACTGTCAGAAATCTGATTTCAGAGGAATAGTGAGGTGGTGTTCATGGACTGTCAGAAATCTGATGACAGAGGGATAGTGAGGTGTTGTTCATGGGTTCATGGACTGTCAGAAATCTGATGACAGAGGGATAGTGAGGTGTTGTTCATGGGTTCATGGACTGTCAGAAATCTGATGACAGAGGGATAGTGAGGTGGTGTTCATGCGTTCATGGACTGTCAGAAATCTGATGACAGAGGGATAGTGAGGTGTTGTTGATGGACTGTCAGAAATCTGATGACAGAGGGATAGTGAGGTGTTGTTCATGGACTGTCAGAAATCTGATGACAGAGGGATAGTGAGGTGTTGTTGATGGACTGTCAGAAATCTGATGACAGAGGGATAGTGAGGTGTTGTTCATGGACTGTCAGAAATCTGATGACAGAGGGATAGTGAGGTGTTGTTCATGGACTGTCAGATATCTGATGACAGAGGGATAGTGAGGTGGTGTTCATGGACTGTCAGAAATCTGATGACAGAGGGATAGTGAGGTGGTGTTCATGGACTGTCAGAAATCTGATGACAGAGGGATAGTGAGGTGTTGTTCATGGACTGTCAGAAATCTGATGACAGAGGGATAGTGAGGTGTTGTTCATGGACTGTCAGAAATCTGATTATCTACCCATTTACTCAGACAGGAAATGGACAACACAAGAATAGGCCCTTCAGTCCACCGTTTCTTCTTGGTCAAATATAATGCCAATATAACTAATGCCATCGGCCTGGACATGATCCATATCTGCCTGTTCACTGGCTGTTCATATATCTGTCTAATTACCTCATAAACATTACTATTGTATATATTCATCATTAATCACAGTTTTTAAGAATTCTCTGCATATTCATATCATTTCTCCCTGCTTCTACCACTCGTCTACACACTGGGTAATTTACAGTAGACAATTAACATGCCAACTCTCATGGATGGAAGTCTTTCTTTTTCCAATATTTCTATTAAATTTCATATACACAAATACAGAGTTCATAAGGATACTTATTGTAAATCAAAATGATCTCAAAATGGCACTGGAGGCTCAAAGGGCCGAATGGTCTACTTCTGCACCTATTGTCTATTGTCTATTGTCTAAAATAAGAAAGCACAAAATGCATACAATCACGGTCACGGTATCCCATATTGATAATCAATCAAATAAAATATTTTGAGTGATCAAATACACTATAGACAATAGACAATAGGTGCAGAAGTAGACCATTTGGCCCTTCGAGCCTGCACCGCCATTTTGAGATCATGGCTGATCAACTACTATCAATACCTGGTTCCTGCCTTGTCCCCATATCCCTTGATTCCCCTATCCATAAGATACCTATCTAGCTCCTTCTTGAAAGCATCCAGAGAATTGGCCTCCACTACCTTCCAAGGCAGTGCATTCCAGACCCCCACAACTCTCTGGGAGAAGAAGTTTTTCCTTAACTCTGTCCTAAATGACCTACCACTTATTTTCAAACCATGCCCTCTGGTACTAGACTCTTCCAGCATCTGGAACATATTTCCTGCCCCTATCTTGTCCAATCCCCTAATATTCTTATACGTTTCAATCAGATCCCCTCTCAATCTCCTTAATTCCAGCGTGTACAAGCCCAGTCTCTCTAACCTCTCTGCGTAAGACAGTCCAGACATCCCAGGAATTAACCTCGTGAATCTACGCTGCACTTCCTCTACAGCCAGGATGTCCTTCCTTAACCCTGGAGACCAAAACTGTGCACAATACTCCAGGTGTGGTCTCACCAGGGCTCTGTACAAATGCAAGAGGATTTCCTTGCTCTTGTACTCAATTCCCTTTGTAATAAAGGCCAACATTCCATTAGCCTTCTTCACTGCCTGCTGCACTTGCTCATTCACCTTCAGTGACTGATGAACAAGGACTCCTAGATCTCTTTGTATTTCTCCCTTACCTAACTCTACACCATTCAGATAATAATCTGCCTTCCTGTTCTTACTCCCAAAGTGGCTAACCTCACACTTATTCACATTAAACGTCATCTGTCAAGTATCTGCCCACTCACCCAGCCTATCCAAGTCACCCTGAATTCTCTTAACATCCTCATCACATGTCACACTGCCACCCAGCTTAGTATCATCAGCAAATTTGCTGATGTTATTCTCAATGCCTTCATCTAAATCGTTGACGTTAATTGTAAACAGCTGTGGTCCCAATACCGAGCCCTGTGGCACCCCACTAGTCACCATCTGCCATTCCGAGAAACACCCATTCACCGCTACCCTTTGCTTTCTATCTGCCAACCAGTTTTCTATCCATGTCGATGTCTTCCCCCTGATGCTCTGAGCTTTGATTTTACCCACCAATCTCCTACGTGGGACCTTATCAAATGCTTTCTGAAAATCAAGGTACACTACATCCACTGGATCTCCCCCATCTAACTTCCTGGTTACATCCTCGAAAAACTCCAACAGATTAGTCAAGCATGATTTACCCTTGGTAAATCCATGCTGGCTTGGCCCAATCCTATCACTGCTATCTAGATATGCCACTATTTCATCCTTAATAATGGACTCTAGCATCTTCCCCACCACCGATGTCAGGCTGACAGGTCGAGAGTTCTCTGTTTTCTCCCTCCCTCCTTTCTTAAAAAGTGGGATAACATTAGCCATTCTCCAATCCTCAGGAACTGATCCTGAATCTAAGGAACATTGGAAAATGATTACCAATGCATCCACAATTTCCAGGGCCACCTCCTTTAGTACCCTAGGATGCAGACCATCTGGACCTGGGGATTTGTCAGCCTTCAGTCCCATCAGTCTACTCATCACCGTTTCCTTCCTAATGTCAATCTGTTTCATTTCCTCTGTTGCCCTATGTCCTTGGCCCATCCATACATCTGGGAGATTGCTTGTGTCTTCCTTAGTGAAAACAGATCTAAAGTACTCATTAAATTCTTCTGCCATTTCTCTGTTTCCCATAACAATTTCACCCAATTCATTCTTCAAGGGCCCAACATTGTTCTTAACTATCTTCTTTCTCTTCACATACCTAAAAAAGCTTTTGCTATCTTCCTTTATATTCCTGGCTAGCTTGCGTTCGTACCTCATTTTTTCTACCCGTATTGCCTTTTTAGTTAAGTTCTGTTGTTCCTTAAGAACTTCCCAATCATCTGTCCTCCCACTCACCTTAGCTCTGTCATACTTCCTTTTTTTTAATGCTATGCAATCTCTGACTTCCTTTGTCAACCACTGTGGCCCCTTTCCCCCCTTTGAATCCTTCCTTCTCTGGGGGATGAACTGATTTTGTACCTTGTGCATTATTCCCAAGAATACCTGCCATTGCTGTTCCACTGTCTTTTCTGCTAGGCTATCCGTCCAGTCAACTTTGGCCAGCTCCTCCTTCATGGCTCCATAGTTTCCCCTGTTCAACTGCAACACTGACACCTCCGAGCTGCCCTTATCCTTCTCAAATTGCAGATAAAAACTTATCATATTATAATCACTACCTCCTAATGGATCCTTTACTGCAAGATCGCTTATCAAATCCTGTTCATTACATAACACTAGTAGGGTTAATTATATTGTAAAAAAATATACACCCCCTACCAAGATAAAACTAGTTGGAAAAAAAGCAAGAGAAAAAAAAAGAGTACTTTACCATATAGTGTTTTATGATAATAGTCCAGATCTATGCTTTAATAACAATTCAAAGATTTTTAAAATAGTTCAGAATGGGTCCCCATAACATTTGAAAATCTTGGTTAGAATTAGAAATCCAACAACAAATCTTCTCTAGATTTAAACATGACATAACATCACATAACCATTGAGCATGTGTGGGGGTGCAACCTCCTTCCATTTAAGCAAGATCGCCCTCCTAGCCATAAGAGAAATAAAAGCCAGTACCCACGAAAGCGAAGGCTCCAAAATTATAACTCTTTCCTCAACAATGCCAAATAGGGCAGTTAAAGGATTGGGCTTAAAACTAACTTTAAAAAGTACAGAAAAGTTTGGAACACATCTTTCCAATATTTTTCAAGGCTTGAACATGACCAAAACATATGAATTAATGAACCCTCTCCATTATTACGTCTATCATAGTAAGGAGATATATCTGCAATATCGCGAGAAAGCTGTCTTTAGACATATGAGCCCTATGTACTACTTTAAATTGTAGGAGGGGATGATGATCACATAATGATGAAGAATTAACCATTTTGAAAATAATCCTCCAGGTCTCATCAGATAATGAAGTCTCTAAATCCTTTTCCCAATCTTTTTTAATTTTATCTAAATGAGCCATTCTCAATCCTTACAACAGACCATAAATATAAGATATTGAGCCATTTTCAAAAGGTTTCAAATTAGAAATTACATCTATTATGTTCTTATCCAGGCTAGTAGGAAATATATGTAGTTTAGATCTTTAAAAAATCTCTAATCTGTAGCTATCAAAAAAAGTGGGTATTTGATAGGTTATATTTGCAGGTTATATAAGCATGCAGGTACAACAGGCAGTGAAGAAAGCTAATGGCATGTTGGCATGATGAGTATAGGAGCAAAGAGGTCCTTCTGCAGTTGTACAAGGCCCTGGTGAGACCACACCTGGACTATCGTGTTCAGTTTTGATCTCCAAATTTGAGGAAGGACATTCTTGCTATTGAGGGAGTGCAATGTAGGTTCACAAGGTTGATTCCCAGGATGGCGGGACTGTCATATGTTGAAAGATTGGAGCGACTGGGCTTGTATACACTGGAATTTAGAAGGATGAGAGGGGACCTGATTGAAACATATAAGATTATTAAGGGATTGGACACTCTAGAGGCAGGAAACATACTCCCGATATTGGGGGAGTCCAGAACCAGAGGCCACAGTTTAAGAATAAGGGGTAGGCCATTTAGAACAGATTTGAGGAAAAACTTTTTCACCCAGAGAGTTGTGGATCTATAGAATGCTCTGCCTCAGAAGGCAGTGGAGGCCAATTCTCTGGATGCTTTCAAGGAAGAGTTAGATAAAGCTCTTAAAGATAGCGGAGTCAAGGGATATGGGGAGAAGGCATCGGGTTACCGATTGTGGATGATCAGCCATGATCACATTGAATGGCGGTGCTGGCTCAAAGGGCCGAATGGCCTACTCCTGCACCTATTGTCTATTGTCTATATTTCACTGAGAGCTGCTCAAAAGAAGAGAGATTCCCTCCAACAAACAGATGCTGAAATTGTTTAATGCCTAATCTATCCCATTCTCTAAAACACAGATCGGTCGTAGATGGTTTAAAAAAAAATTAGAAAAAATAGGACTGGAAAGAGAAAATCTCAATAAACTGAAATGTTTTCTAAACTGTGGCCAGATCCTCAAAGTGTGTTTAACCACCAAACTGTCAGTTAATTTATTTACAGATAAAGGAAGAGAGGATCCAAGAAGAGAAATAATAGAAAATTTCATAACAGAATTGGCTTCCAAAAAGACCCATATTGGACAATCCTCACAATTAATAGACTATAACCAGAACATAAGATTTCATATGTTAATTGCCCAATAATATAACCTAAAGCTGGGTAAAACAAGGCCACCATTCTTTTTCCTTTTTTGAAGGTGGGCTTTCTTTAATCAGGGTTTTCTGTTCTTTCATATGTAGGAAGAAAGAATCGAATCTAGAGAATCAAAAAAAAGACTTAGGAATAAAAACAGGTACAGCTTGAAAGAGGTATATAAATTTAGGTAAAATATTCATTTTAATAGAATTAATTCGACCAATCAATGATAAAGAGAGAGGCGACCAATTAGGAAGTGTCTTTTTCACATAATTCATTAAGGTTAAAACATTTTCTTTGAATAAATCTTTGTAATTCTTAGTGATTGCTATGCCCAAATATGTAAATTGTTTTCTTACAATTTTAAAAGGAAGGTTAATATCGGTTGGTATCAAATTATTTAAAGGAAACAATTCACTCTTATGTAACTTCAATTTATATCCTGAAAGACTGACTAAAATTAGTCAGTAAACGAAACACAGAGGGTAAAGAAGTTGTAACATTAGATATAAAAACAAAAGGTCATCAGCATAAAGCGAGACTTTATGAATAGTACCTTTCCTTAAGATACCGGTGATATCTTTAGACTCTCGAAAGGCAATTGCTAAAGGTTCTAGCACCAAATCATAAAGCAAAGGGCTCAACGGATATCCTTGTCTGGTTCCACATTGGAGTTTAATTGGTTTAGAAGTCTGAAAAATAGTAAGGACCCGAGCAGAGGGAGATAAATAAAGTAATTTAATCCAATGAATAAAATTGGGCCCAAAATTAAATTTTTCTAAGGATTTAAAATAGGTAATTCCATTCGACTCGATCAAAAGCCTTCTCCGCATCTAAAGAAATCACACATTCCAATATTTCCTTGGATGGAGAATGCATAACATTTAACAGCTGCTGTATATTAAAATGGGAATATTGATTTTTAATAAATCCAGTCTGATCATCAGATATTATAGAAGGTATAATATTTTCAAGCCTACGGGCCAGAACTTTAAATAGGATCTTAGCATCAATATTGAGTAAAGAGATTGGTCTATACGAAGAGCATTCAGTGGGAGTTTTATTCTTTTTGCTTTTCCATTGAGGGTAGGGGAGATTCAAACAAAAGGACATGAGTTGAGAGTTAGGGGGCAAAAGTTTAGGGGTAACACTAGTGGGAATTTCTTTACTCAGAGAGTGGTAGCTGCTGGAACGAGCTTCCAGTAGAAGTGGTAGAGGCAGGTTCGGTATTGTCATTTAAAGTAAAATTGGATAGGTATATGGACAGGAAAGGAATGGAGGGTTATGGGCTGAGTGCAGGTCAGTGGGACTAGGTGAGAGTAAGCATTCGGCACGGACTAGAAGGGCCGAGATGGCCTGTTTCCGTGCTGTAATTGTTATATGGTTATATGGTTAATAAGTGAAATGGAAGCTTAATAAAAAGACAACACTTTCCAGATACCCATCACTCTGTGTAAAAATGCCAGACAACAAATTACAGACAACCATTGCACGCTGCGATAATCCCAGACAACATATTCCAGACAGCTATCACACTCCGGAAAACCCCAGTCAACACATCCCAGACACCCATCACTCTCTTTGTAAAAACCTCAGGCCGTTTTATTTGAACAAATAACTGGAACACAACTTCTACGTAACCTAATATTACTTTTATTAGATGACATTGAAGGGATAAAAACTGAAACTTAAATTGAATAAATATCAGAAAGAATTTATAAAAATTGCATTGGCAGTAGCCAAAAAGGCTATTGCAGTTACTTGGAAATCAGATTCATATTTAAGTATGGATCATTGGAATAATGAAATATTCAGCTGTATTCCATTTGAAAAAAAAACTTATAATTTAAGGAATAAGTATGATACATATTTGAGTATTTGGCGCCCTTATTTACAAAAGATAGGATTGTATATAAAGATGTTGGTCCTCTGGGGAAAGAAACAAATACATATGTTAAATTTATTTCAAATCCCATGGAGCACGTGGAGACCTTCCGATAGCCAGGCAGTCTTTCTTTCTTTCTTTTTTTTCCTGTTTTTTTAGGTAGGGGTATGAAGGGTTAAGGGGAGGAGGGAGGGTAGATATTGTTCTATGTAATTAATTTGAAAATTGAATAAAAAATTTTATTAAAGCCCAGGCAACGAATTCCAGACACCAATCACTCTCTGTAGAAAGACCAGATAACATGTTACAGACACCCATCACTGGCTCTATCAAACCCACAGGCAAAACATTGCAGACACCCATCAATCTCTAAAAAGCCCAGACAACACATTCCAGACAAGCATCATTCTCTGTAAAAAGCCCAGGCAACACATTCCAGACAACCATCACTCCCTTTGTAAATATCGCAGAAAACACATTCCAGACAACAATCACTCTCTAAAAACCCCAAACAACGCAATCCAGACACCCATCATTCTCTGTAAAAATCCTAGAATAGACGTTCAAGAAACCCATCATTCTTTGTAAAAAGACCAGACAACACATTGCAGACACCCATCACACACTGCAATAATTCAAGACAACACATTCCAGACAAACATCACTCTCTAAAAATCCCAGACAACACATTGCAGACACCCATCACTCTCTGTAAAAAGCCCAGGCAACACATCCAAGATACATATCACTCGAGGGAAAAATGCCAGACAATACATTACAGAGACCCATCACACGCTGAAATTATCCCAGACATAATATTCCAGACATCGATCACTCTCTATAAAAATCCACAGACTACACATTCCAGACACCCATTACGATCTGTGAAAACCCCAAACAACACATTCCAGACACTGATCACGATCTGTGAAAACCCCAGTCAACACATTCCAGACACTCTTCGCTATCTATAAAAACCCAGGACAACACATTCTAGACACCAATCACTCTCTGTAAAACCCCAGACCGCACATTCCAGACACCTATCGCACTTCCTGTAAAACCACCACACAACACATCTCAGTCACCAATCCCTCTCTAAAAGTCCGAGACAACAGAATCCAGACACCCATCACTCTCTGTAAAAACCAGAGACAACTCATTCCAGACACCCATCATGATCTGTGAAAACCGGAGACAACATATTCCAGACACCCATCACTCTCTGTAAAAACCAGGGACAACATATTCCAGACACCAATCAGTCTCTTTAAAAACCAGAGACAGCATATTCCAGACTCCTATCACTCTCTTTAAAAACCAGAAACAACATATTCCAGACACCCATCATTCTCTGTAAAAACCAGACAACACATTCCAGGCACCCATCACTCTCAGTGTAGAATCCCCAGACAACACATTACAGACACACATCACTCTCTGTAAAAACCAGAGACAACATATTCCAGACACCCATCACTCTCTGTAAAAACCAGAGACAACATATTCCAGACACCCATCACTCTCTGTAAAAACCAGAGACAACATATTCCAGACACCCATCACTCCCTGTATAAACCAGACAACACATTCCAGACACCCATCACTCTCTGTCAAAACCCAAACTACACATTCCAGACACCCATCACTCTCTGTAAAAACCAGAGAAAACATATTCCAGACACCCATCACTCTCAGTGTAGAATCCCCAGACAACACATTACAGACACCCATCACTCTCTGTAAAAACCAGAGACAACATATTCCAGACACCCATCACTCCCTGTAAAAACCAGAGACAACATATTCCAGACACCCATCACTCTCTGTAAAAACCAGAGACAACATATTCCAGACACCCATCACTCTCTGTATAAACCAGACAACACATTCCAGACACCCATCACTCTCTGTCAAAACCCAAACCACACATTCCAGACACCCATCACTCTCTGTAAAAACCAGAGAAAACATATTCCAGACACCCATCACTCTCTGTAAAAGCCAGAGACAACATATTCCAGACATCCATCACTCTCTGTAAAAACCAGAGACAACATATTCCAGACACCCATCACTCTCTGTAAAATCCAGAGACATATTCCAGACACCCATCATTCTCAGTAAAAACCAGAGACAACATATTCCAGACACTCATCACTCTCTGTAAAAACCAGAGACAACATATCCCAGACACCCATCACTCTCTGTAAAAACCAGAGACAACATATTCCAGACACCCATCACTCTCTGTAAAAACCAGAGACAACTCATTCAGGACACCCATCACTCTCTGTAAAAACAAGAGACAACATATTCCAGACACCCATCACACTCTGTAAAAACCAGAGACAACATATTCCAGACACCTATCACTCTCTTTAAAAACCAGAGACAACATATTCCAGACACCTATCACTCTCTTTAAAAACCAGAGCCAACATATTCCAGACACCCATCAATCTCTTTAAAAACCAGAGACAACATATTCCAGACACCCATCATTCTCTGTAGAAACCCAGACCACACATTCCAGACACCCATCATTCTCTTTAAAAACCAGAGACAACATATTCCAGACACCCATCATTCTCTTGAAAAACCAGAGACAACATATTCCACACACTCATCACTCTCTGTAAAAACCAGAGACAACATATTCCAGACACCTATCACTCTCCTTAAAAACCAGAGACAACATATTCCAGCCAGCTATCACTCTCTTTAAAAACCAGAGACAACATATTCCAGACACCCATCATTCTGTGTAAAAACCAGACAACACATTCCAGGCACCCATCACTCTCTGTATAAACCAGACAACACATTCCAGTCACCCATCACTCTCTGTAAAAACCAGAGACAACATATTCCAGACACCCATCACTCTCTGTAAAAGCCAGAGACAACATATTCCAGACACCCATCACTCTCTGTAAAAACCAGAGACAACATATTCCAGACACCCATCACTCTCTGTAAAATCCAGAGACATATTCCAGACACCCATCATTCTCAGTAAAAACCAGAGATAACATATTCCAGACACTCATCACTCTCTGTAAAAACCAGAGACAACATATCCCAGACACCCATCACTCTCTGTAAAAACCAGAGACAACATATTCCAGACACCCATCACTCTCTGTAAAAACCAGAGACAACTCATTCAGGACACCCATCACTCTCTGTAAAAACCAGAGACAACATATTCCAGACACCCATCACTCTCTTTAAAAACCAGAGACAACATATTCCAGACACCTATCACTCTCTTTAAAAACCAGAGACAACATATTCCAGACACCCATCAATCTCTTTAAAAACCAGAGACAACATATTCCAGACACCCATCACTCTCTGTAAAATCCAGAGACATATTCCAGACACCCATCATTCTCAGTAAAAACCAGAGACAACATATTCCAGACACTCATCACTCTCTGTAAAAACCAGAGACAACATATCCCAGACACCCATCACTCTCTGTAAAAACCAGAGACAACATATTCCAGACACCCATCACTCTCTGTAAAAACCAGAGACAACTCATTCAGGACACCCATCACTCTCTGTAAAAACCAGAGACAACATATTCCAGACACCCATCACACTCTGTAAAAACCAGAGACAACATATTCCAGACACCTATCACTCTCTTTAAAAACCAGAGACAACATATTCCAGACACCTATCACTCTCTTTAAAAACCAGAGCCAACATATTCCAGACACCCATCAATCTCTTTAAAAACCAGAGACAACATATTCCAGACACCCATCATTCTCTGTAAAAACCCAGACCACACATTCCAGACACCCATCATTCTCTTTAAAAACCAGAGACAACATATTCCAGACACCCATCATTCTCTTGAAAAACCAGAGACAACATATTCCACACACTCATCACTCTCTGTAAAAACCAGAGACAACCTATTCCAGACACCTATCACTCTCCTTAAAAACCAGAGACAACATATTCCAGCCACCTATCACTCTCTTTAAAAACCAGAGACAACATATTCCAGACACCCATCATTCTCTGTAAAAACCAGACAACACATTCCAGGCACCCATCACTCTCTGTATAAACCAGACAACACATTCCAGTCACCCATCACTCTCTGTAAAAACCAGAGACAACATATTCCAGACACCCATCACTCTCTGTAAAAGCCAGAGACAACATATTCCAGACACCCATCACTCTCTGTAAAAACCAGAGACAACATATTCCAGACACCCATCACTCTCTGTAAAATCCAGAGACATATTCCAGACACCCATCATTCTCAGTAAAAACCAGAGATAACATATTCCAGACACTCATCACTCTCTGTAAAAACCAGAGACAACATATTCCAGACACCCATCACTCTCTGTAAAAACCAGAGACAACTCATTCAGGACACCCATCACTCTCTGTAAAAACCAGAGACAACATATTCCAGACACCCATCACTCTCTTTAAAAACCAGAGACAACATATTCCAGACACCTATCACTCTCTTTAAAAACCAGAGACAACATATTCCAGACACCCATCAATCTCTTTAAAAACCAGAGACAACATATTCCAGACACCCATCATTCTCTGTAAAAACCCAGACCACACATTCCAGACACCCATCATTCTCTTTAAAAACCAGAGACAACATATTCCAGACACCCATCATTCTCTTGAAAAACCAGAGACAACATATTCCAGACACTCATCACTCTCTGTAAAAACCAGAGACAACATATTCCAGACACCTATCACTCTCTTTAAAAACCAGAGACAACATATTCCAGCCACCTATCACTCTCTTTAAAAACCAGAGACAACATATTCCAGACACCCATCATTCTGTGTAAAAACCAGAGACAACATATTCCAGACCCCCATCACGATGTGTGAAAAACCAGAGACAACATATTCCAGACACCAATCATTCTCTGTAAAAACCAGAGACAACATATTCCAGACACCCATCACTCTCTGTGAAACACCAGATAACATGTTACAGATACCTATCACTGGCTCTATCAAACCCACAGGCAAAACATTGCAGACACCCATCACTCTCTGTAAAAAGCCTAGACAACACATTCCAGACAACTATCACTCTGTTAAAAACCCAAAACAACGCAATCCAGACACCCATCATTCTCTGTAAAAATCCTAGAATAGACATTCAAGACACCCATCATTCTCTGTGAAAATCCTAGAATAGTCGTTCAAGACACCCATAATTCTTTGTAAAAAGACCAGACAACATATTGCAGACACCCATCACACACTGCAATAATTCAAGACAACACATTCCAGACAAACATCACTCTCTAAAAATCCCAGACAACACATTGCAGACACCCATCACTCTCTGTAAAAAGCCCAGGCAACACATCCAAGATACATATCACTCGAGGGAAAAATGCCAGACAATACATTACAGAGACCCATCACACGCTGAAATTATCCCAGACATAATATTCCAGACATCGATCACTCTCTATAAAAATCCACAGACTACACATTCCAGACACCCATTACGATCTGTGAAAACCCCAAACAACACATTCCAGACACTGATCACGATCTGTGAAAACCCCAGTCAACACATTCCAGACACTCTTCGCTATCTATAAAAACCCAGGACAACACATTCTAGACACCTATCGCACTTCCTGTAAAACCCCCACACAACACATCTCAGTCACCAATCCCTCTCTAAAAGTCCGAGAAACAGAATCCAGACACCCATCACTCTCTGTAAAAACCAAAGACAACATAATCCAGACACACATCACTCTCTGTAAAAACCAGAGACAACATATTCCAGACACTCATCACTCTCTGTGAAAACCAGAGACAACACATTCCAGTCACCCATCACTCTCTGTAAAAACCAGAGACAACATATTCCAGACACCCATCACTCTCTGTAAAAGCCAGAGACAACATATTCCAGACACCCATCATTCTCTTTAAAAACCAGAGAAAACATATTCCAGACACCCATCATTCTCTTGAAAAACCAGAGACAACATATTCCACACACTCATCACTCTCTGTAAAAACCAGAGACAACATATTCCAGACACCTATCACTCTCCTTAAAAACCAGAGACAACATATTCCAGCCACCTATCACTCTCTTTAAAAACCAGAGACAACATATTCCAGACACCCATCATTCTCTGTAAAAACCAGACAACACATTCCAGGCACCCATCACTCTCTGTATAAACCAGACAACACATTCCAGTCACCCATCACTCTCTGTAAAAACCAGAGACAACATATCCCAGACACCCATCACTCTCTGTAAAAGCCAGAGACAACATATTCCAGACACCCATCACTCTCTGTAAAAACCAGAGACAACATATTCCAGACACCCATCACTCTCTGTAAAATCCAGAGACATATTCCAGACACCCATCATTCTCAGTAAAAACCAGAGATAACATATTCCAGACACTCATCACTCTCTGTAAAAACCAGAGACAACATATCCCAGACACCCATCACTCTCTGTAAAAACCAGAGACAACATATTCCAGACACCCATCACTCTCTGTAAAAACCAGAGACAACTCATTCAGGACACCCATCACTCTCTGTAAAAACCAGAGACAACATATACCAGAGACCCATCACACTCTGTAAAAACCAGAGACAACATATTCCAGACACCCATCAGTCGCTGTAAAAACCAGAGACAACATATTCCAGACACCTATCGCACTTCCTGTAAAACCCCCACACAACACATCTCAGTCACCAATCCCTCTCTAAAAGTCCGAGAAACAGAATCCAGACACCCATCACTCTCTGTAAAAACCAAAGACAACATAATCCAGACACACATCACTCTCTGTAAAAACCAGAGACAACATATTCCAGACACTCATCACTCTCCGTAAAAACCAGAGATAACATATTCCAGACACCCATCACTCTCTGTAAAAACCAGAGACAACTCATTCAGGACACCCATCACTCTCTGTAAAAACCAGAGACAACATATTCCAGACACCCATCACTCTCTTTAAAAACCAGAGACAACATATTCCAGACACCTATCACTCTCTTTAAAAACCAGAGACAACATATTCCAGACACCCATCAATCTCTTTAAAAACCAGAGACAACATATTCCAGACACCCATCATTCTCTGTAAAAACTCAGACCACACATTCCAGACACCCATCATTCTCTTTAAAAACCAGAGACAACATATTCCAGACACCCATCATTCTCTTGAAAAACCAGAGACAACATATTCCAGACACTCATCACTCTCTGTAAAAACCAGAGACAACATATTCCAGACACCTATCACTCTCTTTAAAAACCAGAGACAACATATTCCAGCCACCTATCACTCTCTTTAAAAACCAGAGACAACATATTCCAGACACCCATCATTCTCTGTAAAAACCAGAGACAACATATTCCAGACACCCATCACGATGTGTGAAAAACCAGAGACAACATATTCCAGACACCAATCATTCTCTGTAAAAACCAGAGACAACATATTCTAGACACCCATCACTCTCTGTGAAACACCAGATAACATGTTACAGATACCTATCACTGGCTCTATCAAACCCACAGGCAAAACATTGCAGACACCCATCACTCTCTGTAAAAAGCCTAGACAACACATTCCAGACAACTATCACTCTGTTAAAAACCCAAAACAACGCAATCCAGACACCCATCATTCTCTGTAAAAATCCTAGAATAGACATTCAAGACACCCATCATTCTCTGTAAAAATCCTAGAATAGTCGTTCAAGACACCCATAATTCTTTGTAAAAAGACCAGACAACATATTGCAGACACCCATCACACACTGCAATAATTCAAGACAACACATTCCAGACAAACATCACTCTCTAAAAATCCCAGACAACACATTGCAGACACCCATCACTCTCTGTAAAAAGCCCAGGCAACACATCCAAGATACATATCAATCGAGGGAAAAATGCCAGACAATACAATACAGAGACCCATCACACGCTGAAATTATCCCGGACAAAACATTCCAGACACCAATCACTCTCTATAAAAATCCACAGACTAGACATTCCAGACACCCATCACGATCTGTGAAAACCCCAAACAACACATTCCAGACACCCATCACAATCTGTGAAAACCCCAGTCAACACATTCCAGACACCCATCACACGCTGTAAAAACCAGAGACAACATATTCCAGACACCTATCGCACTTCCTGTAAAACCCCCACACAACACATCTCAGTCACCAATCCCTCTCTAAAAGTCCGAGAAACAGAATCCAGACACCCATCACTCTCTGTAAAAACCAAAGACAACATAATCCAGACACACATCACTCTCTGTAAAAACCAGAGACAACATATTCCAGACACTCATCACTCTCCGTAAAAACCAGAGATAACATATTCCAGACACCCATCACTCTCTGTAAAAACCAGAAACAACATATTCCAGACACCCATCATTCTCAGTAAAAACAAGAGGCAACATATTCCAGACACCCATCACTTTCTGTAAAAAGCAGAGAAAACATATTCCAGACACCCATCACTCTCTGTAAAAACCAGAGACAACATATACCAGAGACCCATCACACTCTGTAAAAACCAGAGACAACATATTCCAGACACCCATCAGTCGCTGTAAAAACCAGAGACAACATATTCCAGACACCCATCACTCTCTGTAAAATCCAGAGACATATTCCAGACACCCATCATTCTCAGTAAAAACCAGAGACAACATATTCCAGACACTCATCACTCTCTGTAAAAACCAGAGACAACATATCCCAGACACCCATCACTCTCTGTAAAAACCAGAGACAACATATTCCAGACACCCATCACTCTCTGTAAAAACCAGAGACAACATATTCCAGACACTCATCACTCTCTGTAAAAACCAGAGACAACATATTCCAGACACCCATCACTCTCTTTAAAAACCAGAGACAACATATTCCAGACACTTATCACTCTCTTTAAAAACCAGAGACAACATATTCCAGACACCCATCAATCTCTTTAAAAACCAGAGACAACATATTCCAGACACCCATCATTCTCTGTAAAAACCCAGACCACACATTCCAGACACCCATCATTCTCTTTAAAAACCAGAGACAACATATTCCAGACACCCATCATTCTCTTGAAAAACCAGAGACAACATATTCCAGACACTCATCACTCTCTGTAAAAACCAGAGACAACATATTCCAGACACCTATCACTCTCTTTAAAAACCAGAGACAACATATTCCAGCCACCTATCACTCTCTTTAAAAACCAGAGACAACATATTCCAGACACCCATCATTCTCTGTAAAAACCAGAGACAACATATTCCAGACACCCATCACGATGTGTGAAAAACCAGAGACAACATATTCCAGACACCCATCACTCTCTGTATAAACCAGACAACACATTCCAGACACCCATCACTCTCTGTAAAAACCAGAGACAACATATTCCAGACACCCATCACTCTCTGTAAAAGCCAGAGACAACATATTCCAGACACCCATCACTCTCTGTAAAAACCAGAGACAACATATTCCAGACACCCATCACTCTCTGTAAAATCCAGAGGCATATTCCAGACACCCATCATTCTCAGTAAAAACCAGAGACAACATATTCCAGACACTCATCACTCTCTGTAAAAACCAGAGACAACATATCCCAGACACCCATCACTCTCTGTAAAAACCAGAGACAACATATTCCAGACACCCATCACTCTCTGTAAAAACCAGAGACAACATATTCCAGACACCCATCACTCTCTTTAAAAACCAGAGACAACATATTCCAGACACCCATCACTCTCTGTAAAAGCCAGAGACAACATATTCCAGACACCCATCACTCTCTGTAAAAACCAGAGACAACATATTCCAGACACCCATCACTCTCTGTAAAATCCAGAGACATATTCCAGACACCCATCATTCTCAGTAAAAACCAGAGACAACATATTCCAGACACTCATCACTCTCTGTAAAAACCAGAGACAACATATCCCAGACACCCATCACTCTCTGTAAAAACCAGAGACAACATATTCCAGACACCCATCACTCTCTGTAAAAACCAGAGACAACATATTCCAGACACCCATCACTCTCTTTAAAAACCAGAGACAACATATTCCAGACACCTATCACTCTCTTTAAAAACCAGAGACAACATATTCCAGACACCCATCAATCTCTTTAAAAACCAGAGACAACATATTCCAGACACCCATCATTCTCTGTAAAAACCCAGACCACACATTCCAGACACCCATCATTCTCTTTAAAAACCAGAGACAACATATTCCAGACACCCATCATTCTCTTGAAAAACCAGAGACAACATATTCCAGACACTCCTCACTCTCTGTAAAAACCAGAGACAACATATTCCAGACACCTATCACTCTCTTTAAAAACCAGAGACAACATATTCCAGCCACCTATCACTCTCTTTAAAAACCAGAGACAACATATTCCAGACACCCATCATTCTCTGTAAAAACCAGAGACAACATATTCCAGACACCCATCACGATGTGTGAAAAACCAGAGACAACATATTCCAGACACCCATCACTCTCTGTATAAACCAGACAACACATTCCAGACACCCATCACTCTCTGTAAAAACCAGAGACAACATATTCCAGACACCCATCACTCTCTGTAAAAACCAGAGACAACATATTCCAGACACCCATCACTCTCTGTAAAATATAGAGACATATTCCAGACACCCATCATTCTCAGTAAAAACCAGAGACAACATATTCCAGACACTCATCACTCTCTGTAAAAACCAGAGACAACATATCCCAGACACCCATCACTCTCTGTAAAAACCAGAGACAACATATTCCAGACACCCATCACTCTCTGTAAAAACCAGAGACAACATATTCCAGACACCCATCACTCTCTTTAAAAACCAGAGACAACATATTCCAGACACCCATCACTCTCTGTAAAAGCCAGAGACAACATATTCCAGACACCCATCACTCTCTGTAAAAACCAGAGACAACATATTCCAGACACCCATCACTCTCTGTAAAATCCAGAGACATATTCCAGACACCCATCATTCTCAGTAAAAACCAGAGACAACATATTCCAGACACTCATCACTCTCTGTAAAAACCAGAGACAACATATCCCAGACACCCATCACTCTCTGTAAAAACCAGAGACAACATATTCCAGACACCCATCACTCTCTGTAAAAACCAGAGACAACATATTCCAGACACCCATCACTCTCTTTAAAAACCAGAGACAACATATTCCAGACACCTATCACTCTCTTTAAAAACCAGAGACAACATATTCCAGACACCCATCAATCTCTTTAAAAACCAGAGACAACATATTCCAGACACCCATCATTCTCTGTAAAAACCCAGACCACACATTCCAGACACCCATCATTCTCTTTAAAAACCAGAGACAACATATTCCAGACACCCATCATTCTCTTGAAAAACCAGAGACAACATATTCCAGACACTCATCACTCTCTGTAAAAACCAGAGACAACATATTCCAGAAACCTATCACTCTCTTTAAAAACCAGAGACAACATATTCCAGCCACCTATCACTCTCTTTAAAAACCAGAGACAACATATTCCAGACACCCATCATTCTGTGTAAAAACCAGAGACAACATATTCCAGACACCCATCACGATGTGTGAAAAACCAGAGACAACATATTCCAGACACCAATCATTCTCTGTAAAAACCAGAGACAACATATTCCAGACACCCATCACTCTCTGTGAAACACCAGATAACATGTTACAGATACCTATCACTGGCTCTATCAAACCCACAGGCAAAACATTGCAGACACCCATCACTCTCTGTAAAAAGCCTAGACAACACATTCCAGACAACTATCACTCTGTTAAAAACCCAAAACAACGCAATCCAGACACCCATCATTCTCTGTAAAAATCCTAGAATAGACATTCAAGACACTCATCATTCTCTGTAAAAATCCTAGAATAGTCGTTCAAGACACCCATAATTCTTTGTAAAAAGACCAG
This sequence comes from Hemitrygon akajei, assembly GCF_048418815.1. NCBI lineage: Eukaryota > Metazoa > Chordata > Chondrichthyes > Myliobatiformes > Dasyatidae > Hemitrygon > Hemitrygon akajei. Next base: position 79,647,347 of record NC_133134.1, read on the forward strand.
ACAACATATTGCAGACACCCATCACACACTGCAATAATTCAAGACAACACATTCCAGACAAACATCACTCTCTAAAAATCCCAGACAACACATTGCAGACACCCATCACTCTCTGTAAAAAGCCCAGGCAACACATCCAAGATACATATCAATCGAGGGAAAAATGCCAGACAATACAATACAGAGACCCATCACACGCTGAAATTATCCTGGACAAAACATTCCAGACACCAATCACTCTCTATAAAAATCCACAGACTAGACATTCCAGACACCCATCACGATCTGTGAAAACCAGAAAAAAAACACATTCCAGACACCCATCACAATCTGTGAAAACCCCAGTCAACACATTCCAGACACCCATCACTCGCTGTAAAAACCAGAGACAACATATTCCAGACACCCATCACTCTCTGTATAAACCAGACAACACATTCCAGACACCCATCACTCTCTGTCAAAACCCAAACCACACATTCCAGACACTCATCACTCTCTGTAAAAACCAGAGAAAACATATTCCAGACACCCATCACTCTCTGTAAAAGCCAGAGACATATTCCAGACACCCATCACTCTCTGTAAAAACCAGAGACAACATATTCCAGACACCCATCACTCTCTGTAAAAACCAGAGACAACATATTCCAGACACCCATCACGATGTGTGAAAAACCAGAGACAACATATTCCAGACACCAATCATTCTCTGTAAAAACCAGAGACAACATATTCTAGACACCCATCACTCTCTGTGAAACACCAGATAACATGTTACAGATACCTATCACTGGCTCTATCAAACCCACAGGCAAAACATTGCAGACACCCATCACTCTCTGTAAAAAGCCTAGACAACACATTCCAGACAACTATCACTCTGTTAAAAACCCAAAACAACGCAATCCAGACACCCATCATTCTCTGTAAAAATCCTAGAATAGACATTCAAGACACCCATCATTCTCTGTAAAAATCCTAGAATAGTCGTTCAAGACACCCATAATTCTTTGTAAAAAGACCAGACAACATATTGCAGACACCCATCACACACTGCAATAATTCAAGACAACACATTCCAGACAAACATCACTCTCTAAAAATCCCAGACAACACATTGCAGACACCCATCACTCTCTGTAAAAAGCCCAGGCAACACATCCAAGATACATATCAATCGAGGGAAAAATGCCAGACAATACAATACAGAGACCCATCACACGCTGAAATTATCCCGGACAAAACATTCCAGACACCAATCACTCTCTATGAAAATCCACAGACTAGACATTCCAGACACCCATCACGATCTGTGAAAACCCCAAACAACACATTCCAGACACCCATCACAATCTGTGAAAACCCCAGTCAACACATTCCAGACACCCATCACACGCTGTAAAAACCAGAGACAACATATTCCAGACACCTATCGCACTTCCTGTAAAACCCCCACACAACACATCTCAGTCACCAATCCCTCTCTAAAAGTCCGAGAAACAGAATCCAGACACCCATCACTCTCTGTAAAAACCAAAGACAACATAATCCAGACACACATCACTCTCTGTAAAAACCAGAGACAACATATTCCAGACACTCATCACTCTCCGTAAAAACCAGAGATAACATATTCCAGACACCCATCACTCTCTGTAAAAACCAGAAACAACATATTCCAGACACCCATCATTCTCAGTAAAAACAAGAGGCAACATATTCCAGACACCCATCACTTTCTGTAAAAAGCAGAGAAAACATATTCCAGACACCCATCACTCTCTGTAAAAACCAGAGACAACATATACCAGAGACCCATCACACTCTGTAAAAACCAGAGACAACATATTCCAGACACCCATCAGTAGCTGTAAAAACCAGAGACAACATATTCCAGACACCCATCACTCTCTGTAAAATCCAGAGACATATTCCAGACACCCATCATTCTCAGTAAAAACCAGAGACAACATATTCCAGACACTCATCACTCTCTGTAAAAACCAGAGACAACATATCCCAGACACCCATCACTCTCTGTAAAAACCAGAGACAACATATTCCAGACACCCATCACTCTCTGTAAAAACCAGAGACAACATATTCCAGACACTCATCACTCTCTGTAAAAACCAGAGACAACATATTCCAGACACCCATCACTCTCTTTAAAAACCAGAGACAACATATTCCAGACACTTATCACTCTCTTTAAAAACCAGAGACAACATATTCCAGACACCCATCAATCTCTTTAAAAACCAGAGACAACATATTCCAGACACCCATCATTCTCTGTAAAAACCCAGACCACACATTCCAGACACCCATCATTCTCTTTAAAAACCAGAGACAACATATTCCAGACACCCATCATTCTCTTGAAAAACCAGAGACAACATATTCCAGACACTCATCACTCTCTGTAAAAACCAGAGACAACATATTCCAGACACCTATCACTCTCTTTAAAAACCAGAGACAACATATTCCAGCCACCTATCACTCTCTTTAAAAACCAGAGACAACATATTCCAGACACCCATCATTCTCTGTAAAAACCAGAGACAACATATTCCAGACACCCATCACGATGTGTGAAAAACCAGAGACAACATATTCCAGACACCCATCACTCTCTGTATAAACCAGACAACACATTCCAGACACCCATCACTCTCTGTAAAAACTAGAGACAACATATTCCAGACACCCATCACTCTCTGTAAAAGCCAGAGACAACATATTCCAGACACCCATCACTCTCTGTAAAAACCAGAGACAACATATTCCAGACACCCATCACTCTCTGTAAAATCCAGAGACATATTCCAGACACCCATCATTCTCAGTAAAAACCAGAGACAACATATTCCAGACACTCATCACTCTCTGTAAAAACCAGAGACAACATATCCCAGACACCCATCACTCTCTGTAAAAACCAGAGACAACATATTCCAGACACCCATCACTCTCTGTAAAAACCAGAGACAACATATTCCAGACACCCATCACTCTCTTTAAAAACCAGAGACAACATATTCCAGACACCCATCACTCTCTGTAAAAGCCAGAGACAACATATTCCAGACACCCATCACTCTCTGTAAAAACCAGAGACAACATATTCCAGACACCCATCACTCTCTGTAAAATCCAGAGACATATTCCAGACACCCATCATTCTCAGTAAAAACCAGAGACAACATATTCCAGACACTCATCACTCTCTGTAAAAACCAGAGACAACATATCCCAGACACCCATCACTCTCTGTAAAAACCAGAGACAACATATTCCAGACACCCATCACTCTCTGTAAAAACCAGAGACAACATATTCCAGACACCCATCACTCTCTTTAAAAACCAGAGACAACATATTCCAGACACCTATCACTCTCTTTAAAAACCAGAGACAACATATTCCAGACACCCATCAATCTCTTTAAAAACCAGAGACAACATATTCCAGACACCCATCATTCTCTGTAAAAACCCAGACCACACATTCCAGACACCCATCATTCTCTTTAAAAACCAGAGACAACATATTCCAGACACCCATCATTCTCTTGAAAAACCAGAGACAACATATTCCAGACACTCATCACTCTCTGTAAAAACCAGAGACAACATATTCCAGACACCTATCACTCTCTTTAAAAACCAGAGACAACATATTCCAGCCACCTATCACTCTCTTTAAAAACCAGAGACAACATATTCCAGACACCCATCATTCTCTGTAAAAACCAGAGACAACATATTCCAGACACCCATCACGATGTGTGAAAAACCAGAGACAACATATTCCAGACACCCATCACTCTCTGTATAAACCAGACAACACATTCCAGACACCCATCACTCTCTGTAAAAACCAGAGACAACATATTCCAGACACCCATCACTCTCTGTAAAAGCCAGAGACAACATATTCCAGACACCCATCACTCTCTGTAAAACCAGAGACAACATATTCCAGACACCCATCACTCTCTGTAAAATATAGAGACATATTCCAGACACCCATCATTCTCAGTAAAAACCAGAGACAACATATTCCAGACACTCATCACTCTCTTTAAAAACCAGAGACAACATATCCCAGACACCCATCACTCTCTGTAAAAACCAGAGACAACATATTCCAGACACCCATCACTCTCTGTAAAAACCAGAGACAACATATTCCAGACACCCATCACTCTCTTTAAAAACCAGAGACAACATATTCCAGACACCCATCACTCTCTGTAAAAGCCAGAGACAACATATTCCAGACACCCATCACTCTCTGTAAAAACCAGAGACAACATATTCCAGACACCCATCACTCTCTGTAAAATCCAGAGACATATTCCAGACACCCATCATTCTCAGTAAAAACCAGAGACAACATATTCCAGACACTCATCACTCTCTGTAAAAACCAGAGACAACATATCCCAGACACCCATCACTCTCTGTAAAAACCAGAGACAACATATTCCAGACACCCATCACTCTCTGTAAAAACCAGAGACAACATATTCCAGACACCCATCACTCTCTTTAAAAACCAGAGACAACATATTCCAGACACCTATCACTCTCTTTAAAAACCAGAGACAACATATTCCAGACACCCATCAATCTCTTTAAAAACCAGAGACAACATATTCCAGACACCCATCATTCTCTGTAAAAACCCAGACCACACATTCCAGACACCCATCATTCTCTTTAAAAACCAGAGACAACATATTCCAGACACCCATCATTCTCTTGAAAAACCAGAGACAACATATTCCAGACACTCATCACTCTCTGTAAAAACCAGAGACAACATATTCCAGAAACCTATCACTCTCTTTAAAAACCAGAGACAACATATTCCAGCCACCTATCACTCTCTTTAAAAACCAGAGACAACATATTCCAGACACCCATCATTCTGTGTAAAAACCAGAGACAACATATTCCAGACACCCATCACGATGTGTGAAAAACCAGAGACAACATATTCCAGACACCAATCATTCTCTGTAAAAACCAGAGACAACATATTCCAGACACCCATCACTCTCTGTGAAACACCAGATAACATGTTACAGATACCTATCACTGGCTCTATCAAACCCACAGGCAAAACATTGCAGACACCCATCACTCTCTGTAAAAAGCCTAGACAACACATTCCAGACAACTATCACTCTGTTAAAAACCCAAAACAACGCAATCCAGACACCCATCATTCTCTGTAAAAATCCTAGAATAGACATTCAAGACACTCATCATTCTCTGTAAAAATCCTAGAATAGTCGTTCAAGACACCCATAATTCTTTGTAAAAAGACCAGACAACATATTGCAGACACCCATCACACACTGCAATAATTCAAGACAACACATTCCAGACAAACATCACTCTCTAAAAATCCCAGACAACACATTGCAGACACCCATCACTCTCTGTAAAAAGCCCAGGCAACACATCCAAGATACATATCAATCGAGGGAAAAATGCCAGACAATACAATACAGAGACCCATCACACGCTGAAATTATCCTGGACAAAACATTCCAGACACCAATCACTCTCTATAAAAATCCACAGACTAGACATTCCAGACACCCATCACGATCTGTGAAAACCAGAAAAAAAACACATTCCAGACACCCATCACAATCTGTGAAAACCCCAGTCAACACATTCCAGACACCCATCACTCGCTGTAAAAACCAGAGACAACATATTCCAGACACCCATCACTCTCTGTATAAACCAGACAACACATTCCAGACACCCATCACTCTCTGTCAAAACCCAAACCACACATTCCAGACACTCATCACTCTCTGTAAAAACCAGAGAAAACATATTCCAGACACCCATCACTCTCTGTAAAAGCCAGAGACATATTCCAGACACCCATCACTCTCTGTAAAAACCAGAGACAACATATTCCAGACACCCATCACTCTCTGTAAAAACCAGAGACAACATATTCCAGACACCTATCACTCTCTTTAAAAACCAGAGACAACATATTCCAGACACCTATCACTCTCTTTAAAAACCAGAGCCAACATATTCCAGACACCCATCAATCTCTTTAAAAACCAGAGACAACATATTCCAGACACCCATCATTCTCTGTAAAAACCCAGACCACACATTCCAGACACCCATAATTCTCTTTAAAAACCAGAGACAACATATTCCAGACACCCATCATTCTCTTGAAAAACCAGAGACAACATATTCCACACACTCATCACTCTCTGTAAAAACCAGAGACAACATATTCCAGACACCTATCACTCTCCTTAAAAACCAGAGACAACATATTCCAGCCACCTATCACTCTCTTTAAAAACCAGAGACAACATATTCCAGACACCCATCATTCTCTGTAAAAACCAGACAACACATTCCAGGCACCCATCACTCTCTGTATAAACCAGACAACACATTCCAGACACCCATCACTCTCTGTAAAAACCAGAGACAACATATTCCAGACACCCATCACTCTCTGTAAAAGCCAGAGACAACATATTCCAGACACCCATCACTCTCTGTAAAAACCAGAGACAACATATTCCAGACACCCATCACTCTCTGTAAAATCCAGAGACATATTCCAGACACCCATCATTCTCAGTAAAAACCAGAGACAACATATTCCAGACACTCATCACTCTCTGTAAAAACCAGAGACAACATATCCCAGACACCCATCACTCTCTGTAAAAACCAGAGACAACATATTCCAGACACCCATCACTCTCTGTAAAAACCAGAGACAACATATTCCAGACACTCATCACTCTCTGTAAAAACCAGAGACAACATATTCCAGACACCCATCACTCTCTTTAAAAACCAGAGACAACATATTCCAGACACTTATCACTCTCTTTAAAAACCAGAGACAACATATTCCAGACACCCATCAATCTCTTTAAAAACCAGAGACAACATATTCCAGACACCCATCATTCTCTGTAAAAACCCAGACCACACATTCCAGACACCCATCATTCTCTTTAAAAACCAGAGACAACATATTCCAGACACCCATCATTCTCTTGAAAAACCAGAGACAACATATTCCAGACACTCATCACTCTCTGTAAAAACCAGAGACAACATATTCCAGACACCTATCACTCTCTTTAAAAACCAGAGACAACATATTCCAGCCACCTATCACTCTCTTTAAAAACCAGAGACAACATATTCCAGACACCCATCATTCTCTGTAAAAACCAGAGACAACATATTCCAGACACCCATCACGATGTGTGAAAAACCAGAGACAACATATTCCAGACACCAATCATTCTCTGTAAAAACCAGAGACAACATATTCCAGACACCCATCACTCTCTGTGAAACACCAGATAACATGTTACAGATACCTATCACTGGCTCTATCAAACCCACAGGCAAAACATTGCAGACACCCATCACTCTCTGTAAAAAGCCTAGACAACACATTCCAGACAACTATCACTCTGTTAAAAACCCAAAACAACGCAATCCAGACACCCATCATTCTCTGTAAAAATCCTAGAATAGACATTCAAGACACCCATCATTCTCTGTAAAAATCCTAGAATAGTCGTTCAAGACACCCATAATTCTTTGTAAAAAGACCAGACAACATATTGCAGACACCCATCACACACTGCAATAATTCAAGACAACACATTCCAGACAAACATCACTCTCTAAAAATCCCAGACAACACATTGCAGACACCCATCACTCTCTGTAAAAAGCCCAGGCAACACATCCAAGATACATATCAATCGAGGGAAAAATGCCAGACAATACAATACAGAGACCCATCACACGCTGAAATTATCCCGGACAAAACATTCCAGACACCAATCACTCTCTATAAAAATCCACAGACTAGACATTCCAGACACCCATCACGATCTGTGAAAACCCCAAACAACACATTCCAGACACCCATCACAATCTGTGAAAACCTCAGTCAACACATTCCAGACACCCATCACACGCTGTAAAAACCAGAGACAACATATTCCAGACACCTATCGCACTTCCTGTAAAACCCCCACACAACACATCTCAGTCACCAATCCCTCTCTAAAAGTCCGAGAAACAGAATCCAGACACCCATCACTCTCTGTAAAAACCAAAGACAACATAATCCAGACACACATCACTCTCTGTAAAAACCAGAGACAACATATTCCAGACACTCATCACTCTCCGTAAAAACCAGAGATAACATATTCCAGACACCCATCACTCTCTGTAAAAACCAGAAACAACATATTCCAGACACCCATCATTCTCAGTAAAAACAAGAGGCAACATATTCCAGACACCCATCACTTTCTGTAAAAAGCAGAGAAAACATATTCCAGACACCCATCACTCTCTGTAAAAACCAGAGACAACATATACCAGAGACCCATCACACTCTGTAAAAACCAGAGACAACATATTCCAGACACCCATCAGTCGCTGTAAAAACCAGAGACAACATATTCCAGACACCCATCACTCTCTGTAAAATCCAGAGACATATTCCAGACACCCATCATTCTCAGTAAAAACCAGAGACAACATATTCCAGACACTCATCACTCTCTGTAAAAACCAGAGACAACATATTCCAGACACCCATCACTCTCTGTAAAAACCAGAGACAACATATTCCAGACACTCATCACTCTCTGTAAAAACCAGAGACAACATATTCCAGACACCCATCACTCTCTTTAAAAACCAGAGACAACATATTCCAGACACTTATCACTCTCTTTAAAAACCAGAGACAACATATTCCAGACACCCATCAATCTCTTTAAAAACCAGAGACAACATATTCCAGACACCCATCATTCTCTGTAAAAACCCAGACCACACATTCCAGACACCCATCATTCTCTTGAAAAACCAGAGACAACATATTCCAGACACTCATCACTCTCTGTAAAAACCAGAGACAACATATTCCAGACACCTATCACTCTCTTTAAAAACCAGAGACAACATATTCCAGCCACCTATCACTCTCTTTAAAAACCAGAGACAACATATTCCAGACACCCATCATTCTCTGTAAAAACCAGAGACAACATATTCCAGACACCCATCACGATGTGTGAAAAACCAGAGACAACATATTCCAGACACCCATCACTCTCTGTATAAACCAGACAACACATTCCCGACACCCATCACTCTCTGTAAAAACCAGAGACAACATATTCCAGACACCCATCACTCTCTGTAAAAGCCAGAGACAACATATTCCAGACACCCATCACTCTCTGTAAAAATCAGAGACAACATATTCCAGACACCCATCACTCTCTGTAAAATCCAGAGACATATTCCAGACACCCATCATTCTCAGTAAAAACCAGAGACAACATATTCCAGACACTCATCACTCTCTGTAAAAACCAGAGACAACATATCCCAGACACCCATCACTCTCTGTAAAAACCAGAGACAACATATTCCAGACACCCATCACTCTCTGTAAAAACCAGAGACAACATATTCCAGACACCCATCACTCTCTTTAAAAACCAGAGACAACATATTCCAGACACCCATCACTCTCTGTAAAAGCCAGAGACAACATATTCCAGACACCCATCACTCTCTGTAAAAACCAGAGACAACATATTCCAGACACTTATCACTCTCTTTAAAAACCAGAGACAACATATTCCAGACACCCATCAATCTCTTTAAAAACCAGAGACAACATATTCCAGACACCCATCATTCTCTGTAAAAACCCAGACCACACATTCCAGACACCCATCATTCTCTTTAAAAACCAGAGACAACATATTCCAGACACCCATCATTCTCTTGAAAAACCAGAGACAACATATTCCAGACACTCATCACTCTCTGTAAAAACCAGAGACAACATATTCCAGACACCTATCACTCTCTTTAAAAACCAGAGACAACATATTCCAGACACCCATCATTCTCTGTAAAAACCAGAGACAACATATTCCAGACACCCATCACGATGTGTGAAAAACCAGAGACAACATATTCCAGACACCCATCACTCTCTGTATAAACCAGACAACACATTCCAGACACCCATCACTCTCTGTAAAAACCAGAGACAACATATTCCAGACACCCATCACTCTCTGTAAAAGCCAGAGACAACATATTCCAGACACCCATCACTCTCTGTAAAAACCAGAGACAACATATTCCAGACACCCATCACTCTCTGTAAAATCCAGAGACATATTCCAGACACCCATCATTCTCAGTAAAAACCAGAGACAACATATTCCAGACACTCATCACTCTCTGTAAAAACCAGAGACAACATATCCCAGACACCCATCACTCTCTGTAAAAACCAGAGACAACATATTCCAGACACCCATCACTCTCTGTAAAAACCAGAGACAACATATTCCAGACACCCATCACTCTCTTTAAAAACCAGAGACAACATATTCCAGACACCCATCACTCTCTGTAAAAGCCAGAGACAACATATTCCAGACACCCATCACTCTCTGTAAAAACCAGAGACAACATATTCCAGACACCCATCACTCTCTGTAAAATCCAGAGACATATTCCAGACACCCATCATTCTCAGTAAAAACCAGAGACAACATATTCCAGACACTCATCACTCTCTGTAAAAACCAGAGACAACATATCCCAGACACCCATCACTCTCTGTAAAAACCAGAGACAACATATTCCAGACACCCATCACTCTCTGTAAAAACCAGAGACAACATATTCCAGACACCCATCACTCTCTTTAAAAACCAGAGACAACATATTCCAGACACCTATCACTCTCTTTAAAAACCAGAGACAACATATTCCAGACACCCATCAATCTCTTTAAAACCCAGAGACAACATATTCCAGACACCCATCATTCTCTGTAAAAACCCAGACCACACATTCCAGACACCCATCATTCTCTTTAAAAACCAGAGACAACATATTCCAGACACCCATCATTCTCTTGAAAAACCAGAGACAACATATTCCAGACACTCATCACTCTCTGTAAAAACCAGAGACAACATATTCCAGACACCTATCACTCTCTTTAAAAACCAGAGACAACATATTCCAGCCACCTATCACTCTCTTTAAAAACCAGAGACAACATATTCCAGACACCCATCATTCTCTGTAAAAACCAGAGACAACATATTCCAGACACCCATCACGATGTGTGAAAAACCAGAGACAACATATTCCAGACACCCATCACTCTCTGTATAAACCAGACAACACATTCCAGACACCCATCACTCTCTGTAAAAACCAGAGACAACATATTCCAGACACCCATCACTCTCTGTAAAAGCCAGAGACAACATATTCCAGACACCCATCACTCTCTGTAAAAACCAGAGACAACATATTCCAGACACCCATCACTCTCTGTAAAATCCAGAGACATATTCCAGACACCCATCATTCTCAGTAAAAACCAGAGACAACATATTCCAGACACTCATCACTCTCTGTAAAAACCAGAGACAACATATCCCAGACACCCATCACTCTCTGTAAAAACCAGAGACAACATATTCCAGACACCCATCTCTCTCTGTAAAAACCAGAGACAACATATTCCAGACACCCATCACTCTCTTTAAAAACCAGAGACAACATATTCCAGACACCCATCACTCTCTGTAAAAGCCAGAGACAACATATTCCAGACACCCATCACTCTCTGTAAAAACGAGAGACAACATATTCCAGACACCCATCACTCTCTGTAAAATCCAGAGACATATTCCAGACACCCATCATTCTCAGTAAAAACCAGAGACAACATATTCCAGACACTCATCACTCTCTGTAAAAACCAGAGACAACATATCCCAGACACCCATCACTCTCTGTTAAAACCAGAGACAACATATTCCAGACACCCATCACTCTCTGTAAAAACCAGAGACAACATATTCCAGACACCCATCACTCTCTTTAAAAACCAGAGACAACATATTCCAGACACCTATCACTCTCTTTAAAAACCAGAGACAACATATTCCAGACACCCATCAATCTCTTTAAAAACCAGAGACAACATATTCCAGACACCCATCATTCTCTGTAAAAACCCAGACCACACATTCCAGACACCCATCATTCTCTTTAAAAACCAGAGACAACATATTCCAGACACCCATCATTCTCTTGAAAAACCAGAGACAACATATTCCAGACACTCATCACTCTCTGTAAAAACCAGAGACAACATATTCCAGAAACCTATCACTCTCTTTAAAAACCAGAGACAACATATTCCAGCCACCTATCACTCTCTTTAAAAACCAGAGACAACATATTCCGGACACCCATCATTCTGTGTAAAAACCAGAGACAACATATTCCAGACACCCATCACGATGTGTGAAAAACCAGAGACAACATATTCCAGACACCAATCATTCTCTGTAAAAACCAGAGACAACATATTCCAGACACCCATCACTCTCTGTGAAACACCAGATAACATGTTACAGATACCTATCACTGGCTCTATCAAACCCACAGGCAAAACATTGCAGACACCCATCACTCTCTGTAAAAAGCGTAGACAACACATTCCAGACAACTATCACTCTGTTAAAAACCCAAAACAACGCAATCCAGACACCCATCATTCTCTGTAAAAATCCTAGAATAGACATTCAAGACACCCATCATTCTCTGTAAAAATCCTAGAATAGTCGTTCAAGACACCCATAATTCTTTGTAAAAAGACCAGACAACATATTGCAGACACCCATCACACACTGCAATAATTCAAGACAACACATTCCAGACAAACATCACTCTCTAAAAATCCCAGACAACACATTGCAGACACCCATCACTCTCTGTAAAAAGCCCAGGCAACACATCCAAGATACATATCAATCGAGGGAAAAATGCCAGACAATACAATACAGAGACCCATCACACGCTGAAATTATCCTGGACAAAACATTCCAGACACCAATCACTCTCTATAAAAATCCACAGACTAGACATTCCAGACACCCATCACGATCTGTGAAAACCAGAAAAAAAACACATTCCAGACACCCATCACAATCTGTGAAAACCCCAGTCAACACATTCCAGACACCCATCACTCGCTGTAAAAACCAGAGACAACATATTCCAGACACCCATCACTCTCTGTATAAACCAGACAACACATTCCAGACACCCATCACTCTCTGTCAAAACCCAAACCACACATTCCAGACACCCATCACTCTCTGTAAAAACCAGAGAAAACATATTCCAGACACCCATCACTCTCTGTAAAAGCCAGAGACATATTCCAGACACCCATCACTCTCTGTAAAAACCAGAGACAACATATTCCAGACACCCATCACTCTCTGTAAAAACCAGAGACAACATATTCCAGACACCTATCACTCTCTTTAAAAACCAGAGACAACATATTCCAGACACCTATCACTCTCTTTAAAAACCAGAGCCAACATATTCCAGACACCCATCAATCTCTGTAAAAGCCAGAGACATATTCCAGACACCCATCACTCTCTGTAAAAACCAGAGACAACATATTCCAGACACCCATCACTCTCTGTAAAAACCAGAGACAACATATTCCAGACACCTATCACTCTCTTTAAAAACCAGAGACAACATATTCCAGACACCTATCACTCTCTTTAAAAACCAGAGCCAACATATTCCAGACACCCATCAATCTCTTTAAAAACCAGAGACAACATATTCCAGACACCCATCATTCTCTGTAAAAACCCAGACCACACATTCCAGACACCCATAATTCTCTTTAAAAACCAGAGACAACATATTCCAGACACCCATCATTCTCTTGAAAAACCAGAGACAACATATTCCACACACTCATCACTCTCTGTAAAAACCAGAGACAACATATTCCAGACACCTATCACTCTCCTTAAAAACCAGAGACAACATATTCCAGCCACCTATCACTCTCTTTAAAAACCAGAGACAACATATTCCAGACACCCATCATTCTCTGTAAAAACCAGACAACACATTCCAGGCACCCATCACTCTCTGTATAAACCAGACAACACATTCCAGACACCCATCACTCTCTGTAAAAACCAGAGACAACATATTCCAGACACCCATCACTCTCTGTAAAAGCCAGAGACAACATATTCCAGACACCCATCACTCTCTGTAAAAACCAGAGACAACATATTCCAGACACCCATCACTCTCTGTAAAATCCAGAGACATATTCCAGACACCCATCATTCTCAGTAAAAACCAGAGACAACATATTCCAGACACTCATCACTCTCTGTAAAAACCAGAGACAACATATCCCAGACACCCATCACTCTCTGTAAAAACCAGAGACAACATATTCCAGACACCCATCACTCTCTGTAAAAACCAGAGACAACATATTCCAGACACTCATCACTCTCTGTAAAAACCAGAGACAACATATTCCAGACACCCATCACTCTCTTTAAAAACCAGAGACAACATATTCCAGACACTTATCACTCTCTTTAAAAACCAGAGACAACATATTCCAGACACCCATCAATCTCTTTAAAAACCAGAGACAACATATTCCAGACACCCATCATTCTCTGTAAAAACCCAGACCACACATTCCAGACACCCATCATTCTCTTTAAAAACCAGAGACAACATATTCCAGACACCCATCATTCTCTTGAAAAACCAGAGACAACATATTCCAGACACTCATCACTCTCTGTAAAAACCAGAGACAACATATTCCAGACACCTATCACTCTCTTTAAAAACCAGAGACAACATATTCCAGCCACCTATCACTCTCTTTAAAAACCAGAGACAACATATTCCAGACACCCATCATTCTCTGTAAAAACCAGAGACAACATATTCCAGACACCCATCACGATGTGTGAAAAACCAGAGACAACATATTCCAGACACCAATCATTCTCTGTAAAAACCAGAGACAACATATTCCAGACACCCATCACTCTCTGTGAAACACCAGATAACATGTTACAGATACCTATCACTGGCTCTATCAAACCCACAGGCAAAACATTGCAGACACCCATCACTCTCTGTAAAAAGCCTAGACAACACATTCCAGACAACTATCACTCTGTTAAAAACCCAAAACAACGCAATCCAGACACCCATCATTCTCTGTAAAAATCCTAGAATAGACATTCAAGACACCCATCATTCTCTGTAAAAATCCTAGAATAGTCGTTCAAGACACCCATAATTCTTTGTAAAAAGACCAGACAACATATTGCAGACACCCATCACACACTGCAATAATTCAAGACAACACATTCCAGACAAACATCACTCTCTAAAAATCCCAGACAACACATTGCAGACACCCATCACTCTCTGTAAAAAGCCCAGGCAACACATCCAAGATACATATCAATCGAGGGAAAAATGCCAGACAATACAATACAGAGACCCATCACACGCTGAAATTATCCCGGACAAAACATTCCAGACACCAATCACTCTCTATAAAAATCCACAGACTAGACATTCCAGACACCCATCACGATCTGTGAAAACCCCAAACAACACATTCCAGACACCCATCACAATCTGTGAAAACCTCAGTCAACACATTCCAGACACCCATCACACGCTGTAAAAACCAGAGACAACATATTCCAGACACCTATCGCACTTCCTGTAAAACCCCCACACAACACATCTCAGTCACCAATCCCTCTCTAAAAGTCCGAGAAACAGAATCCAGACACCCATCACTCTCTGTAAAAACCAAAGACAACATAATCCAGACACACATCACTCTCTGTAAAAACCAGAGACAACATATTCCAGACACTCATCACTCTCCGTAAAAACCAGAGATAACATATTCCAGACACCCATCACTCTCTGTAAAAACCAGAAACAACATATTCCAGACACCCATCATTCTCAGTAAAAACAAGAGGCAACATATTCCAGACACCCATCACTTTCTGTAAAAAGCAGAGAAAACATATTCCAGACACCCATCACTCTCTGTAAAAACCAGAGACAACATATACCAGAGACCCATCACACTCTGTAAAAACCAGAGACAACATATTCCAGACACCCATCAGTCGCTGTAAAAACCAGAGACAACATATTCCAGACACCCATCACTCTCTGTAAAATCCAGAGACATATTCCAGACACCCATCATTCTCAGTAAAAACCAGAGACAACATATTCCAGACACTCATCACTCTCTGTAAAAACCAGAGACAACATATTCCAGACACCCATCACTCTCTGTAAAAACCAGAGACAACATATTCCAGACACTCATCACTCTCTGTAAAAACCAGAGACAACATATTCCAGACACCCATCACTCTCTTTAAAAACCAGAGACAACATATTCCAGACACTTATCACTCTCTTTAAAAACCAGAGACAACATATTCCAGACACCCATCAATCTCTTTAAAAACCAGAGACAACATATTCCAGACACCCATCATTCTCTGTAAAAACCCAGACCACACATTCCAGACACCCATCATTCTCTTGAAAAACCAGAGACAACATATTCCAGACACTCATCACTCTCTGTAAAAACCAGAGACAACATATTCCAGACACCTATCACTCTCTTTAAAAACCAGAGACAACATATTCCAGCCACCTATCACTCTCTTTAAAAACCAGAGACAACATATTCCAGACACCCATCATTCTCTGTAAAAACCAGAGACAACATATTCCAGACACCCATCACGATGTGTGAAAAACCAGAGACAACATATTCCAGACACCCATCACTCTCTGTATAAACCAGACAACACATTCCCGACACCCATCACTCTCTGTAAAAACCAGAGACAACATATTCCAGACACCCATCACTCTCTGTAAAAGCCAGAGACAACATATTCCAGACACCCATCACTCTCTGTAAAAATCAGAGACAACATATTCCAGACACCCATCACTCTCTGTAAAATCCAGAGACATATTCCAGACACCCATCATTCTCAGTAAAAACCAGAGACAACATATTCCAGACACTCATCACTCTCTGTAAAAACCAGAGACAACATATCCCAGACACCCATCACTCTCTGTAAAAACCAGAGACAACATATTCCAGACACCCATCACTCTCTGTAAAAACCAGAGACAACATATTCCAGACACCCATCACTCTCTTTAAAAACCAGAGACAACATATTCCAGACACCCATCACTCTCTGTAAAAGCCAGAGACAACATATTCCAGACACCCATCACTCTCTGTAAAAACCAGAGACAACATATTCCAGACACTTATCACTCTCTTTAAAAACCAGAGACAACATATTCCAGACACCCATCAATCTCTTTAAAAACCAGAGACAACATATTCCAGACACCCATCATTCTCTGTAAAAACCCAGACCACACATTCCAGACACCCATCATTCTCTTTAAAAACCAGAGACAACATATTCCAGACACCCATCATTCTCTTGAAAAACCAGAGACAACATATTCCAGACACTCATCACTCTCTGTAAAAACCAGAGACAACATATTCCAGACACCTATCACTCTCTTTAAAAACCAGAGACAACATATTCCAGACACCCATCATTCTCTGTAAAAACCAGAGACAACATATTCCAGACACCCATCACGATGTGTGAAAAACCAGAGACAACATATTCCAGACACCCATCACTCTCTGTATAAACCAGACAACACATTCCAGACACCCATCACTCTCTGTAAAAACCAGAGACAACATATTCCAGACACCCATCACTCTCTGTAAAAGCCAGAGACAACATATTCCAGACACCCATCACTCTCTGTAAAAACCAGAGACAACATATTCCAGACACCCATCACTCTCTGTAAAATCCAGAGACATATTCCAGACACCCATCATTCTCAGTAAAAACCAGAGACAACATATTCCAGACACTCATCACTCTCTGTAAAAACCAGAGACAACATATCCCAGACACCCATCACTCTCTGTAAAAACCAGAGACAACATATTCCAGACACCCATCACTCTCTGTAAAAACCAGAGACAACATATTCCAGACACCCATCACTCTCTTTAAAAACCAGAGACAACATATTCCAGACACCCATCACTCTCTGTAAAAGCCAGAGACAACATATTCCAGACACCCATCACTCTCTGTAAAAACCAGAGACAACATATTCCAGACACCCATCACTCTCTGTAAAATCCAGAGACATATTCCAGACACCCATCATTCTCAGTAAAAACCAGAGACAACATATTCCAGACACTCATCACTCTCTGTAAAAACCAGAGACAACATATCCCAGACACCCATCACTCTCTGTAAAAACCAGAGACAACATATTCCAGACACCCATCACTCTCTGTAAAAACCAGAGACAACATATTCCAGACACCCATCACTCTCTTTAAAAACCAGAGACAACATATTCCAGACACCTATCACTCTCTTTAAAAACCAGAGACAACATATTCCAGACACCCATCAATCTCTTTAAAACCCAGAGACAACATATTCCAGACACCCATCATTCTCTGTAAAAACCCAGACCACACATTCCAGACACCCATCATTCTCTTTAAAAACCAGAGACAACATATTCCAGACACCCATCATTCTCTTGAAAAACCAGAGACAACATATTCCAGACACTCATCACTCTCTGTAAAAACCAGAGACAACATATTCCAGACACCTATCACTCTCTTTAAAAACCAGAGACAACATATTCCAGCCACCTATCACTCTCTTTAAAAACCAGAGACAACATATTCCAGACACCCATCATTCTCTGTAAAAACCAGAGACAACATATTCCAGACACCCATCACGATGTGTGAAAAACCAGAGACAACATATTCCAGACACCCATCACTCTCTGTATAAACCAGACAACACATTCCAGACACCCATCACTCTCTGTAAAAACCAGAGACAACATATTCCAGACACCCATCACTCTCTGTAAAAGCCAGAGACAACATATTCCAGACACCCATCACTCTCTGTAAAAACCAGAGACAACATATTCCAGACACCCATCACTCTCTGTAAAATCCAGAGACATATTCCAGACACCCATCATTCTCAGTAAAAACCAGAGACAACATATTCCAGACACTCATCACTCTCTGTAAAAACCAGAGACAACATATCCCAGACACCCATCACTCTCTGTAAAAACCAGAGACAACATATTCCAGACACCCATCTCTCTCTGTAAAAACCAGAGACAACATATTCCAGACACCCATCACTCTCTTTAAAAACCAGAGACAACATATTCCAGACACCCATCACTCTCTGTAAAAGCCAGAGACAACATATTCCAGACACCCATCACTCTCTGTAAAAACGAGAGACAACATATTCCAGACACCCATCACTCTCTGTAAAATCCAGAGACATATTCCAGACACCCATCATTCTCAGTAAAAACCAGAGACAACATATTCCAGACACTCATCACTCTCTGTAAAAACCAGAGACAACATATCCCAGACACCCATCACTCTCTGTTAAAACCAGAGACAACATATTCCAGACACCCATCACTCTCTGTAAAAACCAGAGACAACATATTCCAGACACCCATCACTCTCTTTAAAAACCAGAGACAACATATTCCAGACACCTATCACTCTCTTTAAAAACCAGAGACAACATATTCCAGACACCCATCAATCTCTTTAAAAACCAGAGACAACATATTCCAGACACCCATCATTCTCTGTAAAAACCCAGACCACACATTCCAGACACCCATCATTCTCTTTAAAAACCAGAGACAACATATTCCAGACACCCATCATTCTCTTGAAAAACCAGAGACAACATATTCCAGACACTCATCACTCTCTGTAAAAACCAGAGACAACATATTCCAGAAACCTATCACTCTCTTTAAAAACCAGAGACAACATATTCCAGCCACCTATCACTCTCTTTAAAAACCAGAGACAACATATTCCGGACACCCATCATTCTGTGTAAAAACCAGAGACAACATATTCCAGACACCCATCACGATGTGTGAAAAACCAGAGACAACATATTCCAGACACCAATCATTCTCTGTAAAAACCAGAGACAACATATTCCAGACACCCATCACTCTCTGTGAAACACCAGATAACATGTTACAGATACCTATCACTGGCTCTATCAAACCCACAGGCAAAACATTGCAGACACCCATCACTCTCTGTAAAAAGCGTAGACAACACATTCCAGACAACTATCACTCTGTTAAAAACCCAAAACAACGCAATCCAGACACCCATCATTCTCTGTAAAAATCCTAGAATAGACATTCAAGACACCCATCATTCTCTGTAAAAATCCTAGAATAGTCGTTCAAGACACCCATAATTCTTTGTAAAAAGACCAGACAACATATTGCAGACACCCATCACACACTGCAATAATTCAAGACAACACATTCCAGACAAACATCACTCTCTAAAAATCCCAGACAACACATTGCAGACACCCATCACTCTCTGTAAAAAGCCCAGGCAACACATCCAAGATACATATCAATCGAGGGAAAAATGCCAGACAATACAATACAGAGACCCATCACACGCTGAAATTATCCTGGACAAAACATTCCAGACACCAATCACTCTCTATAAAAATCCACAGACTAGACATTCCAGACACCCATCACGATCTGTGAAAACCAGAAAAAAAACACATTCCAGACACCCATCACAATCTGTGAAAACCCCAGTCAACACATTCCAGACACCCATCACTCGCTGTAAAAACCAGAGACAACATATTCCAGACACCCATCACTCTCTGTATAAACCAGACAACACATTCCAGACACCCATCACTCTCTGTCAAAACCCAAACCACACATTCCAGACACCCATCACTCTCTGTAAAAACCAGAGAAAACATATTCCAGACACCCATCACTCTCTGTAAAAGCCAGAGACATATTCCAGACACCCATCACTCTCTGTAAAAACCAGAGACAACATATTCCAGACACCCATCACTCTCTGTAAAAACCAGAGACAACATATTCCAGACACCTATCACTCTCTTTAAAAACCAGAGACAACATATTCCAGACACCTATCACTCTCTTTAAAAACCAGAGCCAACATATTCCAGACACCCATCAATCTCTTTAAAAACCAGAGACAACATATTCCAGACACCCATCATTCTCTGTAAAAACCCAGACCACACATTCCAGACACCCATCATTCTCTTTAAAAACCAGAGACAACATATTCCAGACACCCATCATTCTCTTGAAAAACCAGAGACAACATATTCCACACACTCATCACTCTCTGTAAAAACCAGAGACAACATATTCCAGATACCTATCACTCTCCTTAAAAACCAGAGACAACATATTCCAGCCACCTATCACTCTCTTTAAAAACCAGAGACAACATATTCCAGACACCCATCATTCTCTGTAAAAACCAGACAACACATTCCAGGCACCCATCACTCTCTGTATAAACCAGACAACACATTCCAGACACCCATCACTCTCTGTAAAAACCAGAGACAACATATTCCAGACACCCATCACTCTCTGTAAAAGCCAGAGACAACATATTCCAGACACCCATCACTCTCTGTAAAAACCAGAGACAACATATTCCAGACACCCATCACTCTCTGTAAAATCCAGAGACATATTCCAGACACCCATCATTCTCAGTAAAAACCAGAGACAACATATTCCAGACACTCATTACTCTCTGTAAAAACCAGAGACAACATATCCCAGACACCCATCACTCTCTGTAAAAACCAGAGACAACATATTCCAGACACCCATCACTCTCTGTAAAAACCAGAGACAACATATTCCAGACACTCATCACTCTCTGTAAAAACCAGAGACAACATATTCCAGACACCCATCACTCTCTTTAAAAACCAGAGACAACATATTCCAGACACTTATCACTCTCTTTAAAAACCAGAGACAACATATTCCAGACACCCATCAATCTCTTTAAAAACCAGAGACAACATATTCCAGACACCCATCATTCTCTGTAAAAACCCAGACCACACATTCCAGACACCCATCATTCTCTTTAAAAACCAGAGACAACATATTCCAGACACCCATCATTCTCTTGAAAAACCAGAGACAACATATTCCAGACACTCATCACTCTCTGTAAAAACCAGAGACAACATATTCCAGACACCTATCACTCTCTTTAAAAACCAGAGACAACATATTCCAGCCACCTATCACTCTCTTTAAAAACCAGAGACAACATATTCCAGACACCCATCATTCTGTGTAAAAACCAGAGACAACATATTCCAGACACCCATCACGATGTGTGAAAAACCAGAGACAACATATTCCAGACACCAATCATTCTCTGTAAAAACCAGAGACAACATATTCCAGACACCCATCACTCTCTGTGAAACACCAGATAACATGTTACAGATACCTATCACTGGCTCTATCAAACCCACAGGCAAAACATTGCAGACACCCATCACTCTCTGTAAAAAGCCTAGACAACACATTCCAGACAACTATCACTCTGTTAAAAACCCAAAACAACGCAATCCAGACACCCATCATTCTCTGTAAAAATCCTAGAATAGACATTCAAGACACCCATCATTCTCTGTAAAAATCCTAGAATAGTCGTTCAAGACACCCATAATTCTTTGTAAAAAGACCAGACAACATATTGCAGACACCCATCACACACTGCAATAATTCAAGACAACACATTCCAGACAAACATCACTCTCTAAAAATCCCAGACAACACATTGCAGACACCCATCACTCTCTGTAAAAAGCCCAGGCAACACATCCAAGATACATATCAATCGAGGGAAAAATGCCAGACAATACAATACAGAGACCCATCACACGCTGAAATTATCCCGGACAAAACATTCCAGACACCAATCACTCTCTATAAAAATCCACAGACTAGACATTCCAGACACCCATCACGATCTGTGAAAACCCCAAACAACACATTCCAGACACCCATCACAATCTGTGAAAACCTCAGTCAACACATTCCAGACACCCATCACACGCTGTAAAAACCAGAGACAACATATTCCAGACACCTATCGCACTTCCTGTAAAACCCCCACACAACACATCTCAGTCACCAATCCCTCTCTAAAAGTCCGAGAAACAGAATCCAGACACCCATCACTCTCTGTAAAAACCAAAGACAACATAATCCAGACACACATCACTCTCTGTAAAAACCAGAGACAACATATTCCAGACACTCATCACTCTCCGTAAAAACCAGAGATAACATATTCCAGACACCCATCACTCTCTGTAAAAACCAGAAACAACATATTCCAGACACCCATCATTCTCAGTAAAAACAAGAGGCAACATATTCCAGACACCCATCACTTTCTGTAAAAAGCAGAGAAAACAAATTCCAGACACCCATCACTCTCTGTAAAAACCAGAGACAACATATACCAGAGACCCATCACACTCTGTAAAAACCAGAGACAACATATTCCAGACACCCATCAGTCGCTGTAAAAACCAGAGACAACATATTCCAGACACCCATCACTCTCTGTAAAATCCAGAGACATATTCCAGACACCCATCATTCTCAGTAAAAACCAGAGACAACATATTCCAGACACTCATCACTCTCTGTAAAAACCAGAGACAACATATCCCAGACACCCATCACTCTCTGTAAAAACCAGAGACAACATATTCCAGACACCCATCACTCTCTGTAAAAACCAGAGACAACATATTCCAGACACTCATCACTCTCTGTAAAAACCAGAGACAACATATTCCAGACACCCATCACTCTCTTTAAAAACCAGAGACAACATATTCCAGACACTTATCACTCTCTTTAAAAACCAGAGACAACATATTCCAGACACCCATCAATCTCTTTAAAAACCAGAGACAACATATTCCAGACACCCATCATTCTCTGTAAAAACCCAGACCACACATTCCAGACACCCATCATTCTCTTTAAAAACCAGAGACAACATATTCCAGACACCCATCATTCTCTTGAAAAACCAGAGACAACATATTCCAGACACTCATCACTCTCTGTAAAAACCAGAGACAACATATTCCAGACACCTATCACTCTCTTTAAAAACCAGAGACAACATATTCCAGCCACCTATCACTCTCTTTAAAAACCAGAGACAACATATTCCAGACACCCATCATTCTCTGTAAAAACCAGAGACAACATATTCCAGACACCCATCACGATGTGTGAAAAACCAGAGACAACATATTCCAGACACCCATCACTCTCTGTATAAACCAGACAACACATTCCAGACACCCATCACTCTCTGTAAAAACCAGAGACAACATATTCCAGACACCCATCACTCTCTGTAAAAGCCAGAGACAACATATTCCAGACACCCATCACTCTCTGTAAAAACCAGAGACAACATATTCCAGACACCCATCACTCTCTGTAAAATCCAGAGACATATTCCAGACACCCATCATTCTCAGTAAAAACCAGAGACAACATATTCCAGACACTCATCACTCTCTGTAAAAACCAGAGACAACATATCCCAGACACCCATCACTCTCTGTAAAAACCAGAGACAACATATTCCAGACACCCATCACTCTCTGTAAAAACCAGAGACAACTCATTCAGGACACCCATCACTCTCTGTAAAAACCAGAGACAACATATTCCAGACACCCATCACTCTCTTTAAAAACCAGAGACAACATATTCCAGACACCCATCACTCTCTGTAAAAACCAGAGACAACATATTCCAGACACCCATCACTCTCTGTAAAATCCAGAGACATATTCCAGACACCCATCATTCTCAGTAAAAACCAGAGACAACATATTCCAGACACCCATCACTCTCTGTAAAAACCAGAGACAACATATTCCAGACACCCATCACTCTCTTTAAAAGCCAGAGACAACATATTCCAGACACCCATCACTCTCTGTAAAAACCAGAGACAACATATTCCAGACACCCATCACTCTCTGTAAAATCCAGAGACATATTCCAGACACCCATCATTCTCAGTAAAAACCAGAGACAACATATTCCAGACACTCATCACTCTCTGTAAAAACCAGAGACAACATATCCCAGACTCCCATCACTCTCTGTAAAAACCAGAGACAACATATTCCAGACACCCATCACTCTCTGTAAAAACCAGAGACAACATATTCCAGACACCCATCACTCTCTTTAAAAACCAGAGACAACATATTCCAGACACCCATCACTCTCTGTAAAAGCCAGAGACAACATATTCCAGACACCCATCACTCTCTGTAAAAACCAGAGACAACATATTCCAGACACCCATCACTCTCTGTAAAATCCAGAGACATATTCCAGACACCCATCATTCTCAGTAAAAACCAGAGACAACATATTCCAGACACTCATCACTCTCTGTAAAAACCAGAGACAACATATCCCAGACACCCATCACTCTCTGTAAAAACCAGAGACAACATATTCCAGACACCCATCACTCTCTGTAAAAACCAGAGACAACATATTCCAGACACCCATCACTCTCTTTAAAAACCAGAGACAACATATTCCAGACACCTATCACTCTCTTTAAAAACCAGAGACAACATATTCCAGACACCCATCAATCTCTTTAAAAACCAGAGACAACATATTCCAGACACCCATCATTCTCTGTAAAAACCCAGACCACACATTCCAGACACCCATCATTCTCTTTAAAAACCAGAGACAACATATTCCAGACACCCATCATTCTCTTGAAAAACCAGAGACAACATATTCCAGACACTCATCACTCTCTGTAAAAACCAGAGACAACATATTCCAGACACCTATCACTCTCTTTAAAAACCAGAGACAACATATTCCAGCCACCTATCACTCTCTTTAAAAACCAGAGACAACATATTCCAGACACCCATCATTCTCTGTAAAAACCAGAGACAACATATTCCAGACACCCATCACGATGTGTGAAAAACCAGAGACAACATATTCCAGACACCCATCACTCTCTGTATAAACCAGACAACACATTCCAGACACCCATCACTCTCTGTAAAAACCAGAGACAACATATTCCAGACACCCATCACTCTCTGTAAAAGCCAGAGACAACATATTCCAGACACCCATCACTCTCTGTAAAAACCAGAGACAACATATTCCAGACACCCATCACTCTCTGTAAAATCCAGAGACATATTCCAGACACCCATCATTCTCAGTAAAAACCAGAGACAACATATTCCAGACACTCATCACTCTCTGTAAAAACCAGAGACAACATATACCAGACACCCATCACTCTCTGTAAAAACCAGAGACAACATATTCCAGACACCCATCACTCTCTGTAAAAACCAGAGACAACATATTCCAGACACCCATCACTCTCTTTAAAAACCAGAGACAACATATTCCAGACACCCATCACTCTCTGTAAAAGCCAGAGACAACATATTCCAGACACCCATCACTCTCTGTAAAAACCAGAGACAACATATTCCAGACACCCATCACTCTCTGTAAAATCCAGAGACATATTCCAGACACCCATCATTCTCAGTAAAAACCAGAGACAACATATTCCAGACACTCATCACTCTCTGTAAAAACCAGAGACAACATATCCCAGACACCCATCACTCTCTGTAAAAACCAGAGACAACATATCCCAGACACCCATCACTCTCTGTAAAAACCAGAGACAACATATCCCAGACACCCATCACTCTCTGTAAAAACCAGAGACAACATATTCCAGACACCCATCACTCTCTGTAAAAACCAGAGACAACATATTCCAGACACCCATCACTCTCTTTAAAAACCAGAGACAACATATTCCAGACACCTATCACTCTCTTTAAAAACCAGAGACAACATATTCCAGACACCCATCATTCTCTGTAAAAACCCAGACCACACATTCCAGACACCCATCATTCTCTTTAAAAACCAGAGACAACATATTCCAGACACCCATCATTCTCTTGAAAAACCAGAGACAACATATTCCAGACACTCATCACTCTCTGTAAAAACCAGAGACAACATATTCCAGAAACCTATCACTCTCTTTAAAAACCAGAGACAACATATTCCAGCCACCTATCACTCTCTTTAAAAACCAGAGACAACATATTCCAGACACCCATCATTCTGTGTAAAAACCAGAGACAACATATTCCAGACACCCATCACGATGTGTGAAAAACCAGAGACAACATATTCCAGACACCAATCATTCTCTGTAAAAACCAGAGACAACATATTCCAGACACCCATCACTCTCTGTGAAACACCAGATAACATGTTACAGATACCTATCACTGGCTCTATCAAACCCACAGGCAAAACATTGCAGACACCCATCACTCTCTGTAAAAAGCCTAGACAACACATTCCAGACAACTATCACTCTGTTAAAAACCCAAAACAACGCAATCCAGACACCCATCATTCTCTGTAAAAATCCTAGAATAGACATTCAAGACACTCATCATTCTCTGTAAAAATCCTAGAATAGTCGTTCAAGACACCCATAATTCTTTGTAAAAAGACCAGACAACATATTGCAGACACCCATCACACACTGCAATAATTCAAGACAACACATTCCAGACAAACATCACTCTCTAAAAATCCCAGACAACACATTGCAGACACCCATCACTCTCTGTAAAAAGCCCAGGCAACACATCCAAGATACATATCAATCGAGGGAAAAATGCCAGACAATACAATACAGAGACCCATCACACGCTGAAATTATCCCGGACAAAACATTCCAGACACCAATCACTCTCTATAAAAATCCACAGACTAGACATTCCAGACACCCATCACGATCTGTGAAAACCAGAAAAAAAACACATTCCAGACACCCATCACAATCTGTGAAAACCCCAGTCAACACATTCCAGACACCCATCACTCGCTGTAAAAACCAGAGACAACATATTCCAGACACCCATCACTCTCTGTATAAACCAGACAACACATTCCAGACACCCATCACTCTCTGTCAAAACCCAAACCACACATTCCAGACACCCATCACTCTCTGTAAAAACCAGAGAAAACATATTCCAGACACCCATCACTCTCTGTAAAAGCCAGAGACATATTCCAGACACCCATCACTCTCTGTAAAAACCAGAGACAACATATTCCAGACACCCATCACTCTCTGTAAAAACCAGAGACAACATATTCCAGACACCTATCACTCTCTTTAAAAACCAGAGACAACATATTCCAGACACCTATCACTCTCTTTAAAAACCAGAGCCAACATATTCCAGACACCCATCAATCTCTTTAAAAACCAGAGACAACATATTCCAGACACCCATCATTCTCTGTAAAAACCCAGACCACACATTCCAGACACCCATCATTCTCTTTAAAAACCAGAGACAACATATTCCAGACACCCATCATTCTCTTGAAAAACCAGAGACAACATATTCCACACACTCATCACTCTCTGTAAAAACCAGAGACAACATATTCCAGACACCTATCACTCTCCTTAAAAACCAGAGACAACATATTCCAGCCACCTATCACTCTCTTTAAAAACCAGAGACAACATATTCCAGACACCCATCATTCTCTGTAAAAACCAGACAACACATTCCAGGCACCCATCACTCTCTGTATAAACCAGACAACACATTCCAGACACCCATCACTCTCTGTAAAAACCAGAGACAACATATTCCAGACACCCATCACTCTCTGTAAAAGCCAGAGACAACATATTCCAGACACCCATCACTCTCTGTAAAAACCAGAGACAACATATTCCAGACACCCATCACTCTCTGTAAAATCCAGAGACATATTCCAGACACCCATCATTCTCAGTAAAAACCAGAGACAACATATTCCAGACACTCATCACTCTCTGTAAAAACCAGAGACAACATATCCCAGACACCCATCACTCTCTGTAAAAACCAGAGACAACATATTCCAGACACCCATCACTCTCTGTAAAAACCAGAGACAACATATTCCAGACACTCATCACTCTCTGTAAAAACCAGAGACAACATATTCCAGACACCCATCACTCTCTTTAAAAACCAGAGACAACATATTCCAGACACTTATCACTCTCTTTAAAAACCAGAGACAACATATTCCAGACACCCATCAATCTCTTTAAAAACCAGAGACAACATATTCCAGACACCCATCATTCTCTGTAAAAACCCAGACCACACATTCCAGACACCCATCATTCTCTTTAAAAACCAGAGACAACATATTCCAGACACCCATCATTCTCTTGAAAAACCAGAGACAACATATTCCAGACACTCATCACTCTCTGTAAAAACCAGAGACAACATATTCCAGACACCTATCACTCTCTTTAAAAACCAGAGACAACATATTCCAGCCACCTATCACTCTCTTTAAAAACCAGAGACAACATATTCCAGACACCCATCACGATGTGTGAAAAACCAGAGACAACATATTCCAGACACCAATCATTCTCTGTAAAAACCAGAGACAACATATTCCAGACACCCATCACTCTCTGTGAAACACCAGATAACATGTTACAGATACCTATCACTGGCTCTATCAAACCCACAGGCAAAACATTGCAGACACCCATCACTCTCTGTAAAAAGCGTAGACAACACATTCCAGACAACTATCACTCTGTTAAAAACCCAAAACAACGCAATCCAGACACCCATCATTCTCTGTAAAAATCCTAGAATAGACATTCAAGACACCCATCATTCTCTGTAAAAATCCTAGAATAGTCGTTCAAGACACCCATAATTCTTTGTAAAAAGACCAGACAACATATTGCAGACACCCATCACACACTGCAATAATTCAAGACAACACATTCCAGACAAACATCACTCTCTAAAAATCCCAGACAACACATTGCAGACACCCATCACTCTCTGTAAAAAGCCCAGGCAACACATCCAAGATACATATCAATCGAGGGAAAAATGCCAGACAATACAATACAGAGACCCATCACACGCTGAAATTATCCCGGACAAAACATTCCAGACACCAATCACTCTCTATAAAAATCCACAGACTAGACATTCCAGACACCCATCACGATCTGTGAAAACCCCAAACAACACATTCCAGACACCCATCACAATCTGTGAAAACCTCAGTCAACACATTCCAGACACCCATCACACGCTGTAAAAACCAGAGACAACATATTCCAGACACCTATCGCACTTCCTGTAAAACCCCCACACAACACATCTCAGTCACCAATCCCTCTCTAAAAGTCCGAGAAACAGAATCCAGACACCCATCACTCTCTGTAAAAACCAAAGACAACATAATCCAGACACACATCACTCTCTGTAAAAACCAGAGACAACATATTCCAGACACTCATCACTCTCCGTAAAAACCAGAGATAACATATTCCAGACACCCATCACTCTCTGTAAAAACCAGAAACAACATATTCCAGACACCCATCATTCTCAGTAAAAACAAGAGGCAACATATTCCAGACACCCATCACTTTCTGTAAAAAGCAGAGAAAACATATTCCAGACACCCATCACTCTATGTAAAAACCAGAGACAACATATACCAGAGACCCATCACACTCTGTAAAAACCAGAGACAACATATTCCAGACAC
The DNA here is from genome assembly GCF_048418815.1 of Hemitrygon akajei. NCBI lineage: Eukaryota > Metazoa > Chordata > Chondrichthyes > Myliobatiformes > Dasyatidae > Hemitrygon > Hemitrygon akajei. The sequence continues at coordinate 79,678,120 of NC_133134.1, forward strand.
CCATCAGTCGCTGTAAAAACCAGAGACAACATATTCCAGACACCCATCACTCTCTGTAAAATCCAGAGACATATTCCAGACACCCATCATTCTCAGTAAAAACCAGAGACAACATATTCCAGACACTCATCACTCTCTGTAAAAACCAGAGACAACATATCCCAGACACCCATCACTCTCTGTAAAAACCAGAGACAACATATTCCAGACACCCATCACTCTCTGTAAAAACCAGAGACAACATATTCCAGACACTCATCACTCTCTGTAAAAACCAGAGACAACATATTCCAGACACCCATCACTCTCTTTAAAAACCAGAGACAACATATTCCAGACACTTATCACTCTCTTTAAAAACCAGAGACAACATATTCCAGACACCCATCAATCTCTTTAAAAACCAGAGACAACATATTCCAGACACCCATCATTCTCTGTAAAAACCCAGACCACACATTCCAGACACCCATCATTCTCTTTAAAAACCAGAGACAACATATTCCAGACACCCATCATTCTCTTGAAAAACCAGAGACAACATATTCCAGACACTCATCACTCTCTGTAAAAACCAGAGACAACATATTCCAGACACCTATCACTCTCTTTAAAAACCAGAGACAACATATTCCAGCCACCTATCACTCTCTTTAAAAACCAGAGACAACATATTCCAGACACCCATCATTCTCTGTAAAAACCAGAGACAACATATTCCAGACACCCATCACGATGTGTGAAAAACCAGAGACAACATATTCCAGACACCCATCACTCTCTGTATAAACCAGACAACACATTCCAGACACCCATCACTCTCTGTAAAAACCAGAGACAACATATTCCAGACACCCATCACTCTCTGTAAAAGCCAGAGACAACATATTCCAGACACCCATCACTCTCCGTAAAAACCAGAGACAACATATTCCAGACACCCATCACTCTCTGTAAAATCCAGAGACATATTCCAGACACCCATCATTCTCAGTAAAAACCAGAGACAACATATTCCAGACACTCATCACTCTCTGTAAAAACCAGAGACAACATATCCCAGACACCCATCACTCTCTGTAAAAACCAGAGACAACATATTCCAGACACCCATCACTCTCTGTAAAAACCAGAGACAACTCATTCAGGACACCCATCACTCTCTGTAAAAACCAGAGACAACATATTCCAGACACCCATCACTCTCTTTAAAAACCAGAGACAACATATTCCAGACACTTATCACTCTCTTTAAAAACCAGAGACAACATATTCCAGACACCCATCAATCTCTTTAAAAAGCAGAGACAACATATTCCAGACACCCATCATTCTCTGTAAAAACCCAGACCACACATTCCAGACACCCATCATTCTCTTTAAAAACCAGAGACAACATATTCCAGACACCCATCAATCTCTTTAAAAACCAGAGACAACATATTCCAGACACCCATCATTCTCTGTAAAAACCAAAGACAACATAATCCAGACACACATCACTCTCTGTAAAAACCAGAGACAACATATTCCAGACACCCATCACTCTCTGTAAAATCCAGAGACATATTCCAGACACCCATCATTCTCAGTAAAAACCAGAGATAACATATTCCAGACACTCATCACTCTCTGTAAAAACCAGAGACAACATATCCCAGACACCCATCACTCTCTGTAAAAACCAGAGACAACATATTCCAGACACCCATCACTCTCTGTAAAAACCAGAGACATCTCATTCAGGACACCCGTCACTCTCTGTAAAAACCAGAGACAACATATTCCAGACACCCATCACTCTCTTTAAAAACCAGAGACAACATATTCCAGACACCAATCAATCTCTTTAAAAACCAGAGACAACATATTCCAGACACCCATCACTCTCTGTAAAATCCAGAGACATATTCCAGACACCCATCATTCTCAGTAAAAACCAGAGACAACATATTCCAGACACTCATCACTCTCTGTAAAAACCAGAGACAACATATCCCGGACACCCATCACTCTCTGTAAAAACCAGAGACAACATATTCCAGACACCCATCACTCTCTGTAAAAACCAGAGACAACTCATTCAGGACACCCATCACTCTCTGTAAAAACCAGAGACAACATATTCCAGACACCCATCACACTCTGTAAAAACCAGAGACAACATATTCCAGACACCTATCACTCTCTTTAAAAACCAGAGACAACATATTCCAGACACCTATCACTCTCTTTAAAAACCAGAGCCAACATATTCCAGACACCCATCAATCTCTTTAAAAACCAGAGACAGCATATTCCAGACACCCATCATTCTCTGTAAAAACCCAGACCACACATTCCAGACACCCATCATTCTCTTTAAAAACCAGAGACAACATATTCCAGACACCCATCATTCTCTTGAAAAACCAGAGACAACATATTCCACACACTCATCACTCTCTGTAAAAACCAGAGACAACATATTCCAGACACCTATCACTCTCCTTAAAAACCAGAGACAACATATTCCAGCCACCTATCACTCTCTTTAAAAACCAGAGACAACATATTCCACACACTCATCACTCTCTGTAAAAACCAGACAACACATTCCAGGCACCCATCACTCTCTGTATAAACCAGACAACACATTCCAGTCACCCATCACTCTCTGTAAAAACCAGAGACAACATATTCCAGACACCCATCACTCTCTGTAAAAGCCAGAGACAACATATTCCAGACACCCATCAATCTCTGTAAAAACCAGAGACAACATATTCCAGACACCCATCACTCTCTGTAAAATCCAGAGACATATTCCAGACACCCATCATTCTCAGTAAAAACCAGAGATAACATATTCCAGACACTCATCACTCTCTGTAAAAACCAGAGACAACATATCCCAGACACCCATCACTCTCTGTAAAAACCAGAGACAACATATTCCAGACACCCATCACTCTCTGTAAAAACCAGAGACAACTCATTCAGGACACCCATCACTCTCTGTAAAAACCAGAGACAACATATTCCAGACACCCATCACTCTCTTTAAAAACCAGAGACAACATATTCCAGACACCTATCACTCTCTTTAAAAACCAGAGACAACATATTCCAGACACCCATCAATCTCTTTAAAAACCAGAGACAACATATTCCAGACACCCATCATTCTCTGTAAAAACCCAGACCACACATTCCAGACACTCATCATTCTCTTTAAAAACCAGAGACAACATATTCCAGACACCCATCATTCTCTTGAAAAACCAGAGACAACATATTCCAGACACTCATCACTCTCTGTAAAAACCAGAGACAACATATTCCAGACACCTATCACTCTCTTTAAAAACCAGAGACAACATATTCCAGCCACCTATCACTCTCTTTAAAAACCAGAGACAACATATTCCAGACACCCATCATTCTGTGTAAAAACCAGAGACAACCTATTCCAGACACCCATCACGATGTGTGAAAAACCAGAGACAACATATTCCAGACACCAATCATTCTCTGTAAAAACCAGAGACAACATATTCCAGACACCCATCACTCTCTGTGAAACACCAGATAACATGTTACAGATACCTATCACTGGCTCTATCAAACCCACAGGCAAAACATTGCAGACACCCATCACTCTCTGTAAAAAGCCTAGACAACACATTCCAGACAACTATCACTCTGTTAAAAACCCAAAACAACGCAATCCAGACACCCATCATTCTCTGTAAAAATCCTAGAATAGACATTCAAGACACCCATCATTCTCTGTAAAAATCCTAGAATAGTCGTTCAAGACACCCATAATTCTTTGTAAAAAGACCAGACAACATATTGCAGACACCCATCACACACTGCAATAATTCAAGACAACACATTCCAGACAAACATCACTCTCTAAAAATCCCAGACAACACATTGCAGACACCCATCACTCTCTGTAAAAAGCCCAGGCAACACATCCAAGATACATATCAATCGAGGGAAAAATGCCAGACAATACAATACAGAGACCCATCACACGCTGAAATTATCCCGGACAAAACATTCCAGACACCAATCACTCTCTATAAAAATCCACAGACTAGACATTCCAGACACCCATCACGATCTGTGAAAACCCCAAACAACACATTCCAGACACCCATCACAATCTGTGAAAACCCCAGTCAACACATTCCAGACACCCATCACTCGCTGTAAAAACCAGAGACAACATATTCCAGACACCTATCGCACTTCCTGTAAAACCCCCACACAACACATCTCAGTCACCAATCCCTCTCTAAAAGTCCGAGAAACAGAATCCAGACACCCATCACTCTCTGTAAAAACCAGAGACAACATATTCCAGACACCTATCACTCTCTTTAAAAACCAGAGACAACATATTCCAGCCACCTATCACTCTCTTTAAAAACCAGAGACAACATATTCCAGACACCCATCATTCTCTGTAAAAACCAGAGACAACATATTCCAGACACCCATCACGATGTGTGAAAAACCAGAGACAACATATTCCAGACACCCATCACTCTCTGTATAAACCAGACAACACATTCCAGACACCCATCACTCTCTGTAAAAACCAGAGACAACATATTCCAGACACCCATCACTCTCTGTAAAAGCCAGAGACAACATATTCCAGACACCCATCACCCTCTGTAAAAACCAGAGACAACATATTCCAGACACCCATCACTCTCTGTAAAATCCAGAGACATATTCCAGACACCCATCATTCTCAGTAAAAACCAGAGACAACATATTCCAGACACTCATCACTCTCTGTAAAAACCAGAGACAACATATCCCAGACACCCATCACTCTCTGTAAAAACCAGAGACAACATATTCCAGACACCCATCACTCTCTGTAAAAACCAGAGACAACTCATTCAGGACACCCATCACTCTCTGTAAAAACCAGAGACAACATATTCCAGACACCCATCACTCTCTTTAAAAACCAGAGACAACATATTCCAGACACTTATCACTCTCTTTAAAAACCAGAGACAACATATTCCAGACACCCATCAATCTCTTTAAAAACCAGAGACAACATATTCCAGACACCCATCATTCTCTGTAAAAACCCAGACCACACATTCCAGACACCCATCATTCTCTTTAAAAACCAGAGACAACATATTCCAGACACCCATCAATCTCTTTAAAAACCAGAGACAACATATTCCAGACACCCATCATTCTCTGTAAAAACCAAAGACAACATAATCCAGACACACATCACTCTCTGTAAAAACCAGAGACAACATATTCCAGACACCCATCACTCTCTGTAAAATCCAGAGACATATTCCAGACACCCATCATTCTCAGTAAAAACCAGAGATAACATATTCCAGACACTCATCACTCTCTGTAAAAACCAGAGACAACATATTCCAGACACCCATCATTCTCTGTAAAAACCAGAGACAACATATTCCAGACACCCATCACGATGTGTGAAAAACCAGAGACAACATATTCCAGACACCCATCACTCTCTGTAAAATCCAGAGACATATTCCAGACACCCATCATTCTCAGTAAAAACCAGAGACAACATATTCCAGACACTCATCACTCTCTGTAAAAACCAGAGACAACATATCCCAGACACCCATCACTCTCTGTAAAAACCAGAGACAACATATTCCAGACACCCATCACTCTTTGTAAAAACCAGAGACAACATATTCCAGACACTCATCACTCTCTGTAAAAACCAGAGACAACATATTCCAGACACCCATCACTCTCTTTGAAAACCAGAGACAACATATTCCAGACACTTATCACTCTCTTTACAAACCAGAGACAACATATTCCAGACACCCATCAATCTCTTTAAAAACCAGAGACAACATATTCCAGACACCCATCATTCTCTGTAAAAACCCAGACCACACATTCCAGACACCCATCATTCTCTTTAAAAACCAGAGACAACATATTCCAGACACCCATCATTCTCTTGAAAAACCAGAGACAACATATTCCAGACACTCATCACTCTCTGTAAAAACCAGAGACAACATATTCCAGACACCTATCCCTCTCTTTAAAAACCAGAGACAACATATTCCAGCCACCTATCACTCTCTTTAAAAACCAGAGACAACATATTCCAGACACCCATCATTCTCTGTAAAAACCAGAGACAACATATTCCAGACACCCATCACGATGTGTGAAAAACCAGAGACAACATATTCCAGACACCCATCACTCTCTGTATAAACCAGACAACACATTCCAGACACCCATCACTCTCTGTAAAAACCAGAGACAACATATTCCAGACACCCATCACTCTCTGTAAAAGCCAGAGACAACATATTCCAGACACCCATCACTCTCTGTAAAAACCAGAGACAACATATTCCAGACACCCATCACTCTCTGTAAAATCCAGAGACATATTCCAGACACCCATCATTCTCAGTAAAAACCAGAGACAACATATTCCAGACACTCATCACTCTCTGTAAAAACCAGAGACAACATATCCCAGACACCCATCACTCTCTGTAAAAACCAGAGACAACATATTCCAGACACCCATCACTCTCTGTAAAAACCAGAGACAACTCATTCAGGACACCCATCACTCTCTGTAAAAACCAGAGACAACATATTCCAGACACCCATCACTCTCTTTAAAAACCAGAGACAACATATTCCAGACACTTATCACTCTCTTTAAAAACCAGAGACAACATATTCCAGACACCCATCAATCTCTTTAAAAACCAGAGACAACATATTCCAGACACCCATCATTCTCTGTAAAAACCCAGACCACACATTCCAGACACCCATCATTCTCTTTAAAAACCAGAGACAACATATTCCAGACACCCATCAATCTCTTTAAAAACCAGAGACAACATATTCCAGACACCCATCATTCTCTGTAAAAACCAAAGACAACATAATCCAGACACACATCACTCTCTGTAAAAACCAGAGACAACATATTCCAGACACCCATCACTCTCTGTAAAATCCAGAGACATATTCCAGACACCCATCATTCTCAGTAAAAACCAGAGATAACATATTCCAGACACTCATCACTCTCTGTAAAAACCAGAGACAACATATTCCAGACACCCATCATTCTCTGTAAAAACCAGAGACAACATATTCCAGACACCCATCACGATGTGTGAAAAACCAGAGACAACATATTCCAGACACCAATCATTCTCTGTAAAAACCAGAGACAACATATTCCAGACACCCATCACTCTCTGTGAAACACCAGATAACATGTTACAGATACCTATCACTGGCTCTATCAAACCCACAGGCAAAACATTGCAGACACCCATCACTCTCTGTAAAAAGCGTAGACAACACATTCCAGACAACTATCACTCTGTTAAAAACCCAAAACAACGCAATCCAGACACACATCATTCTCTGTAAAAATCCTAGAATAGACATTCAAGACACTCATCATTCTCTGTAAAAATCCTAGAATAGTCGTTCAAGACACCCATAATTCTTTGTAAAAAGACCAGACAACATATTGCAGACACCCATCACACACTGCAATATTTCAAGACAACACATTCCAGACAAACATCACTCTCTAAAAATCCCAGACAACACATTGCAGACACCCATCACTCTCTGTAAAAAGCCCAGGCAACACATCCAAGATACATATCAATCGAGGGAAAAATGCCAGACAATACAATACAGAGACCCATCACACGCTGAAATTATCCTGGACAAAACATTCCAGACACCAATCACTCTCTATAAAAATCCACAGACTAGACATTCCAGACACCCATCACGATCTGTGAAAACCCCAAACAACACATTCCAGACACCCATCACAATCTGTGAAAACCCCAGTCAACACATTCCAGACACCCATCACTCGCTGTAAAAACCAGAGACAACATATTCCAGACACCTATCGCACTTCCTGTAAAACCCCCACACAACACATCTCAGTCACCAATCCCTCTCTAAAAGTCCGAGAAACAGAATCCAGACACCCATCACTCTCTGGAAAAACCAAAGACAACATAATCCAGACACACATCACTCTCTGTAAAAACCAGAGACAACATATTCCAGACACCCATCACTCTCTGTAAAAACCAGAGATAACATATTCCAGACACCCATCACTCTCTGTAAAAACAGAAACAACATATTCCAGACACCCATCATTCTCAGTAAAAACAAGAGGCACCATATTCCAGACACCCATCACTTTCTGTAAAAAGCAGAGAAAACATATTCCAGACACCCATCACACTCAGTAAAAACCAGAGACAACATATACCAGACACCCATCACACTCTGTAAAAACCAGAGACAACATATTCCAGACACCCATCAGTCGCTGTAAAAACCAGAGACAACATATTCCAGACACCCATCACTCTCTGTAAAATCCAGAGACATATTCCAGACACACATCATTCTCAGTAAAAACCAGAGACAACATATTCCAGACACTCATCACTCTCTGTAAAAACCAGAGACAACATATCCCAGACACCCATCACTCTCTGTAAAAACCAGAGACAACATATTCCAGACACTCATCACTCTCTGTAAAAACCAGAGACAACATATTCCAGACACCCATCAATCTCTTTAAAAACCAGAGACAACATATTCCAGACACCCATCATTCTCTGTAAAAACCAGAGACAACATATTCCAGACACCCATCATTCTCTTGAAAAACCAGACAACATATTCCACACACTCATCACTCTCTGTAAAAACCAGAGACAACATATTCCAGACACCTATCACTCTCTTTAAAAACCAGAGACAACATATTCCAGCCACCTATCACTCTCTTTAAAAACCAGAGACAACATATTCCAGACACCCATCATTCTCTGTAAAAACCAGAGACAACATATTCCAGACACCCATCACGATGTGTGAAAAACCAGAGACAACATATTCCAGACACCAATCATTCTCTGTAAAAACCAGAGACAACATATTCCAGACACCCATCACTCTCTGTGAAACACCAGATAACATGTTACAGATACCTATCACTGGCTCTATCAAACCCACAGGCAAAACATTGCAGACACCCATCACTCTCTGTAAAAAGCCTAGACAACACATTCCAGACAACTATCACTCTGTTAAAAACCCAAAACAACGCAATCCAGACACCCATCATTCTCTGTAAAAATCCTAGAATAGACATTCAAGACACTCATCATTCTCTGTAAAAATCCTAGAATAGTCGTTCAAGACACCCATAATTCTTTGTAAAAAGACCAGACAACATATTGCAGACACCCATCACACACTGCAATAATTCAAGACAACACATTCCAGACAAACATCACTCTCTAAAAATCCCAGACAACACATTGCAGACACCCATCACTCTCTGTAAAAAGCCCAGGCAACACATCCAAGATACATATCAATCGAGGGAAAAATGCCAGACAATACAATACAGAGACCCATCACACGCTGAAATTATCCCGGACAAAACATACCAGACACCAATCACTCTCTATAAAAATCCACAGACTAGACATTCCAGACACCCATCACGATCTGTGAAAACCCCAAACAACACATTCCAGACACCCATCACAATCTGTGAAAACCCCAGTCAACACATTCCAGACACCCATCACTCGCTGTAAAAACCAGAGACAACATATTCCAGACACCTATCGCACTTCCTGTAAAACCCCCACACAACACATCTCAGTCACCAATCCCTCTCTAAAAGTCCGAGAAACAGAATCCAGACACCCATCACTCTCTGTAAAAACCAAAGACAACATAATCCAGACACACATCACTCTCTGTAGAAACCAGAGACAACATATTCCAGACACTCATCACTCTCTGTAAAAACCAGAGATAACATATTCCAGACACCCATCACTCTCTGTAAAAACCAGAAACAACATATTCCAGACACCCATCATTCTCAGTAAAAACCAGAAACAACATATTCCAGACACCCATCACTTTCTGTAAAAAGCAGAGAAAACATATTCCAGACACCCATCACTCTCTGTAAAAACCAGAGACAACATATACCAGACACCCATCACACTCTGTAAAAACCAGAGACAACATATTCCAGACACTCATCACTCTCTGTAAAAACCAGAGACAACATATCCCAGACACCCATCACTCTCTGTAAAAACCAGAGACAACATATTCCAGACACCCATCACTCTCTGTAAAAACCAGAGACAACATATTCCAGACACTCATCACTCTCTGTAAAAACCAGAGACAACATATACCAGACACCCATCATTCTCAGTAAAAACCAGAGACAACATATTCCAGACACTCATCACTCTCTGTAAAAACCAGAGACAACATATCCCAGACACCCATCACTCTCTGTAAAAACCAGAGACAACATATTCCAGACACCCATCACTCTCTGTAAAAACCAGAGACAACATATTCCAGACACTCATCACTCTCTGTAAAAACCAGAGACAACATATTCCAGACACCCATCAATCTCTTTAAAAACCAGAGACAACATATTCCAGACACCCATCATTCTCTGTAAAAACCCAGACCACACATTCCAGACACCCATCATTCTCAGTAAAAACCAGAGACAACATATTCCAGACACTCATCACTCTCTGTAAAAACCAGAGACAACATATCCCAGACACCCTTCACTCTCTGTAAAAACCAGAGACAACATATTCCAGACACCCATCACTCTCTGTAAAAACCAGAGACAACTCATTCAGGACACCCATCACTCTCTGTAAAAACCAGAGACAACATATTCCAGACACCCATCACTCTCTGTAAAAACCAGAGACAACAGATTCCAGACACCTATCACTCTCTTTAAAAACCAGAGACAACATATTCCAGACACCTATCACTCGCTTTAAAAACCAGAGCCAACATATTCCAGACACCCATCAATCTCTTTAAAAACCAGAGACAACATATTCCAGACACCCATCATTCTCTTGAAAAACCAGAGACAACATATTCCACACACTCATCACTCTCTGTAAAAACCAGAGACAACATATTCCAGACACCTATCACTCTCCTTAATAACCAGAGACAACATATTCCAGCCACCTATCACTCTCTTTAAAAACCAGAGACAACATATTCCAGACACCCATCATTCTCTGTAAAAACCAGACAACACATTCCATGCACCCATCACTCTCTGTAAAACCAGAGAAAACACATTCCAGACACCCATCACTCTCTGTAAAAACCAGAGACAACATATTCCAGACACCCATCACTCTCTGTAAAAGCCAGAGACAACATATTCCAGACACCCATCACTCTCTGTAAAAACCAGAGACAACATATTCCATACACCCATCACTCTCTGTAAAATCCAGAGACATATTCCAGACACCCATCATTCTCAGTAAAAACCAGAGACAACATATTCCAGACACTCATCACTCTCTGTAAAAACCAGAGACAACATATCCCAGACACCCATCACTCTCTGTAAAAACCAGAGACAACATATTCCAGACACCCATCACTCTCTGTAAAAACCAGAGACAACTCATTCAGGACACCCATCACTCTCTGTAAAAACCAGAGACAACATATTCCAGACACCCATCACTCTCTTTAAAAACCAGAGACAACATATTCCAGACACCTATCACTCTCTTTAAAAACCAGAGACAACATATTCCAGACACCCATCAATCTCTTTAAAAACCAGAGACAACATATTCCAGACACCCATCATTCTCTGTAAAAACCCAGACCACACATTCCAGACACCCATCATTCTCTTTAAAAACCAGAGACAACAAATTCCAGACACCCATCATTCTCTTGAAAAACCAGAGACAACATATTCCAGACACTCATCACTCTCTGTAAAAACCAGAGACAACATATTCCAGCCACCTATCACTCTCTTTAAAAACCAGAGAAAACATATTCCAGACACCCATCATTCTCTGTAAAAACCAGAGACAACATATTCCAGACACCCATCACGATCTGTGAAAAACCAGAGACAACATATTCCAGACACCCATCACGATGTGTGAAAAACCAGCGACAACATATTCCAGACACCAATCATTCTCTGTAAAAACCAGAGACAACATATTCCAGACACCCATCACTCTCTGTGAAACACCAGATAACATGTTACAGATACCTATCACTGGCTCTATCAAACCCACAGGCAAAACATTGCAGACACCCATCACTCTCTGTAAAAAGCCTAGACAACACATTCCAGACAACTATCACTCTGTTAAAAACCCAAAACAACGCAATCCAGACACCCATCATTCTCTGTAAAAATCCTAGAATAGACATTCAAGACACCCATCATTCTCTGTAAAAATCCTAGAATAGTCGTTCAAGACACCCATAATTCTTTGTAAAAAGACCAGACAACATATTGCAGACACCCATCACACACTGCAATAATTCAAGACAACACATTCCAGACAAACATCACTCTCTAAAAATCCCAGACAACACATTGCAAACACCCATCACTCTCTGTAAAAAGCCCAGGCAACACATCCAAGATACATATCAATCGAGGGAAAAATGCCAGACAATACAATACAGAGACCCATCACACGCTGAAATTATCCCGGACAAAACATTCCAGACACCAATCACTCTCTATAAAAATCCACAGACTAGACATTCCAGACACCCATCACGATCTGTGAAAACCCCAAACAACACATTCCAGACACCCATCACAATCTGTGAAAACCCCAGTCAACACATTCCAGACACCCATCACTCTCTGTAAAAACCAAAGACAACATAATCCAGACACACATCACTCTCTGTAAAAACCAGAGACAACATATTCCAGACACTCATCACTCTCTGTAAAAACCAGAGATAACATATTCCAGACACCCATCACTCTCTGTAAAAACCAGAAACAACATATTCCAGACACCCATCATTCTCAGTAAAAACAAGAGGCAACATATTCCAGACACCCATCACTTTCTGTAAAAAGCAGAGAAAACATATTCCAGACACCCATCACTCTCTGTAAAAACCAGAGACAACATATACCAGACACCCATCACACTCTGTAAAAACCAGAGACAACATATTCCAGACACCCATCAGTCGCTGTAAAAACCAGAGACAACATATTCCAGACACCCATCACTCTCTGTAAAATACAGAGAAATATTCCAGACACCCATCATTCTCAGTAAAAACCAGAGACAACATATTCCAGACACTCATCACTCTCTGTAAAAACCAGAGACAACATATCCCAGACACCCATCACTCTCTGTAAAAACCAGAGACAACATATTCCAGACACCCATCACTCTCTGTAAAAACCAGAGACAACATATTCCAGACACTCATCACTCTCTGTAAAAACCAGAGACAACATATTCCAGACACCCATCACTCTCTTTAAAAACCAGAGACAACATATTCCAGACACTTATCACTCTCTTTAAAAACCAGAGACAACATATTCCAGACACCCATCAATCTCTTTAAAAACCAGAGACAACATATTCCAGACACCCATCATTCTCTGTAAAAACCCAGACCACACATTCCAGACACCCATCATTCTCAGTAAAAACCAGAGACAACATATTCCAGACACTCATCACTCTCTGTAAAAACCAGAGACAACATATCCCAGACACCCATCACTCTCTGTAAAAACCAGAGACAACATATTCCAGACACCCATCACTCTCTGTAAAAACCAGAGACAACTCATTCAGGACACCCAACACTCTCTGTAAAAACCAGAGACAACATATTCCAGACACCTATCACTCTCTTTAAAAACCAGAGCCAACATATTCCAGACACCCATCAATCTCTTTAAAAACCAGAGACAACATATTCCAGACACCCATCATTCTCTGTAAAAACCCAGACCACACATTCCAGACACCCATCATTCTCTTTAAAAACCAGAGACAACATATTCCAGACACCCATCATTCTCTTGAAAAACCAGAGACAACATATTCCACACACTCATCACTCTCTGTAAAAACCAGAGACAACATACTCCAGACACCTATCACTCTCCTTAAAAACCAGAGACAACATATTCCAGCCACCTATCACTCTCTTTAAAAACCAGAGACAACATATTCCAGACACCCATCATTCTCTGTAAAAACCAGACAACACATTCCAGGCACCCATCACTCTCTGTAAAACCAGAGACAACACTTTCCAGGCACCCATCACTCTCTGTAAAACCAGAGAAAACACATTCCAGACACCCATCACTCTCTGTAAAAACCAGAGACAACATATTCCAGACACCCATCACTCTCTGTATAAACCAGACAACACATTCCAGACACCCATCACTCTCTGTAAAAACCAGAGACAACATATTCCAGACACCCATCACTCTCTGTAAAAGCCAGAGACAACATATTCCAGACACCCATCACTCTCTGTAAAAACCAGAGACAACATATTCCAGACACCCATCACTCTCTGTAAAATCCAGAGACATATTCCAGACACCCATCGTTCTCAGTAAAAACCAGAGACAACATATTCCAGACACCCATCACTCTCTGTAAAAACCAGAGACAACATATTCCAGACACTCATCACTCTCTGTAAAAACCAGAGACAACATATTCCAGACACCCATCAATCTCTTTAAAAACCAGAGACAACATATTCCAGACACCCATCATTCTCTGTAAAAACCCAGACCACACATTCCAGACACCCATCATTCTCAGTAAAAACCAGAGACAACATATTCCAGACACTCATCACTCTCTGTAAAAACCAGAGACAACATATCCCAGACACCCATCACTCTCTGTAAAAACCAGAGACAACATATTCCAGACACCCATCACTCTCTGTAAAATCCAGAGACATATTCCAGACACCAATCATTCTCTGTAAAAACCAGAGACAACATATTCCAGACACCCATCACTCTCTGTGAAACACCAGATAACATGTTACAGATACCTATCACTGGCTCTATCAAACCCACAGGCAAAACATTGCAGACACCCATCACTCACTGTAAAAAGCCTAGACAACACATTCCAGACAACTATCACTCTGTTAAAAACCCAAAACAACGCAGTCCAGACACCCATCATTCTCTGTAAAAATCCTAGAATAGACATTCAAGACACCCATCATTCTCTGTAAAAATCCTAGAATAGTCGTTCAAGACACCCATAATTCTTTGTAAAAAGACCAGACAACATATTGCAGACACCCATCACACACTGCAATAATTCAAGACAACACCTTCCAGACAAACATCACTCTCTAAAAATCCCAGACAACACATTGCAGACACCCATCACTCTCTGTAAAAAGCCCAGGCAACACATCCAAGATACATATCAATCGAGGGAAAAATGCCAGACAATACAATACAGAGACCCATCACACACTGAAATTATCCCGGACAAAACATTCCAGACACCAATCACTCTCTATAAAAATCCACAGACTAGACATTCCAGACACCCATCACGATCTGTGAAAACCCCAAACAACACATTCCAGACACCCATCACTCGCTGTAAAAACCAGAGACAACATATTCCAGACACCCATCACTCGCTGTAAAAACCAGAGACAACATATTCCAGACACCTATCGCACTTCCTGTAAAACCCCCACACAACACATCTCAGTCACCAATCCCTCTCTAAAAGTCCGAGAAACAGAATCCAGACACCCATCACTCTCTGTAAAAACCAAAGACAACATAATCCAGACACACATCACTCTCTGTAAAAACCAGAGACAACATATTGCAGACACTCATCACTCTCTGTTAAAACCAGAGATAACATATTCCAGACACCCATCACTCTCTGTAAAAACCAGAAACAACATATTCCAGACACCCATCATTCTCAGTAAAAACAAGAGGCAACATATTCCTGACACCCATCACTTTCTGTAAAAAGCAGAGAAAAATTATTCCAGACACCCATCACTCTCTGTAAAATCCAGAGACATATTCCAGACACCCATCATTCTCAGTAAAAACCAGAGACAACATATTCCAGACACTCATCACTCTCTGTAAAAACCAGAGACAACATATTCCAGACACCCATCACTCTCTGTAAAAACCAGAGACAACTCATTCAGGACACCCATCACTCTCTGTAAAAACCAGAGATAACATATTCCAGACACCCATCACTCTCTTTATAACCAGAGACAACATATTCCAGACACCTATCACTCTCTTTAAAAACCAGAGACAACATATTCCAGACACCCATCAATCTCTTTAAAAACCAGAGACAACATATTCCAGACACCCATCATTCTCTGCAAAAACCCAGACCACACATTCCAGACACCCATCATTCTCTTTAAAAACCAGAGACAACATATTCCAGACACCCATCATTCTCTTGAAAAACCAGAGACAACATATTCCAGACACTCATCACTCTCTGTAAAAACCAGTGACAACATATTCCAGACACCTATCACTCTCTTTAAAAACCAGAGACAACATATTCCAGCCACTTATCACTCTCTTTAAAAACCAGAGACAACATATTCCAGACACCCATCATTCTCTGTAAAAACCAGAGACAACACATTCCAGACACCCATCACTCTCTGTAAAAACCAGAGACAACATATTCCAGACACACATCACTCTCTGTAAAAGCCAGAGACAACATATTCCAGACACCCATCACTCTCTGTAAAAACCAGAGACAACTCATTCAGGACACCCATCACTCTCTGTAAAAACCAGAGACAACATATTCCAGACACCCATCAATCTCTTTAAAAACCAGAGACAACATATTCCAGACACCCATCATTCTCTGCAAAAACCCAGACCACACATTCCAGACACCCATCATTCTCTGTAAAATCCAGAGACATATCCCAGACACCAATCATTCTCTGTAAAAACCAGAGACAACATATTCCAGACACCCATCACTCTCTGTGAAACACCAGATAACATGTTACAGATACCTATCACTGGCTCTATCAAACCCACAGGCAAAACATTGCAGACACCCATCACTCTCTGTAAAAAGCCTAGACAACACATTCCAGACAACTATCACTCTGTTAAAAACCCAAAACAACGCAGTCCAGACACCCATCATTCTCTGTAAAAATCCTAGAATAGACATTCAAGACACCCATCATTCTCTGTAAAAATCCTAGAATAGTCGTTCAAGACACCCATAATTCTTTGTAAAAAGACCAGACAACATATTGCAGACACCCATCACACACTGCAATAATTCAAGACAACACATTCCAGACAAACATCACTCTCTAAAAATCCCAGACAACACATTGCAGACACCCATCACTCTCTGTAAAAAGCCCAGGCAACACATCCAAGATACATATCAATCGAGGGAAAAATGCCATACAATACAATACAGAGACCCATCACACACTGAAATTATCCCGGACAAAACATTCCAGACACCAATCACTCTCTATAAAAATCCACAGACTAGACATTCCAGACACCCATCACGATCTGTGAAAACCCCAAACAACACATTCCAGACACCCATCACAATCTGTGAAAACCCCAGTCAACACATTCCAGACACCCATCACTCGCTGTAAAAACCAGAGACAACATATTCCAGACACCTATCGCACTTCCTGTAAAACCCCCACACAACACATCTCAGTCACCAATCCCTCTATAAAAGTCCGAGACAACAGAATCCAGACACCCATCACTCTCTGTAAAAACCAGAGATAACATATTCCAGACACCCATCACTCTCTGTAAAAATCAGAAACAACATATTCCAGACACCCATCATTCTCAGTAAAAACAAGAGGCAACATATTCCAGACACCCATCACTTTCTGTAAAAAGCAGAGAAAACATATTCCAGACACCCATCACTCTCTGTAAAAACCAGAGACAACATATACCAGACACCCATCACACTCTGTAAAAACCAGAGACAACATATTCCAGACACCCATCAGTCGCTGTAAAAACCAGAGACAACATATTCCAGACACCCATCACTCTCTGTAAAATCCAGAGACATATTCCAGACACCCATCATTCTCAGTAAAAACCAGAGACAACATATTCCAGACACTCATCACTCTCTGTAAAAACCAGAGACAACATATCCCAGACACCCATCACTCTCTGTAAAAACCAGAGACAACATATTCCAGACACTCATCACTCTCTGTAAAAACCAGAGATAACATATTCCAGACACCCATCACTCTCTGTAAAAACCAGAAACAACATATTCCAGACACCCATCATTCTCAGTAAAAACAAGAGACAACATATTCCAGACACCCATCACTTTCTGTAAAAAGCAGACAAAACATATTCCAGACACCCATCACTCTCTGTAAAAACCAGAGACAACATATACCAGACACCCATCACACTCTGTAAAAACCAGAGACAACATATTCCAGACACCCATCACTCTCTGTAAATACCAGAGACAACATATTCCAGACACCCATCACTCTCTGTAAAATCCAGAGACATATTCCAGACACCCATCATTCTCAGTAAAAATCAGAGACAACATATCCCAGACACCCATCACTCTCTGTAAAAACCAGAGACAACATATTCCAGACACCCATCACTCTCTGTAAAAACCAGAGACAACTCATTCAGGACACCCATCACTCTCTGTAAAAACCAGAGACAACATATTCCAGACACCCATCACTCTCTTTAAAAACCAGAGACAACATATTCCAGACACCTATCACTCTCTTTAAAAACTAGAGACAACATATTCCAGACACCCATCAATCTCTTTAAAAACCAGAGACAACATATTCCAGACTCCCATCATTCTCTGTAAAAACCCAGACCACACATTCCAGACACCCATCATTCTCTTTAAAAACCAGAGACAACATATTCCAGACACCCATCATTCTCTTGAAAACCAGAGACAACATATTCCAGACACTCATCACTCTCTGTAAAAACCAGAGACAACATATTCCAGACACCTATCACTCTCTTTAAAAACCAGAGACAACATATTCCAGCCACCTATCACTCTCTTTAAAAACCAGAGACAACATATTCCAGACACCCATCATTTTGTGTAAAAACCAGAGACAACATATTCCAGACACCCATCATTCTCTGTAAAAACCAGAGACAACATATTCCAGACACCCATCACGATGTGTGAAAAACCAGAGACAACATATTCCAGACACCCATCACAATCTGTGAAAACCCCAGTCAACACATTCCAGACACCCATCACTCGCTGTAAAAACCAGAGACAACATATTCCAGACACCCATCACTCGCAGTAAAAACCAGAGACAACATATTCCAGACACCTATCGCACTTCCTGTAAAACCCCCACACAACACATCTCAGTCACCAATCCCTCTCTAAAAGTCCGAGAAACAGAATCCAGACACCCATCACTCTCTGTAAAAACCAAAGACAACATAATCCAGACACACATCACTCTCTGTAAAAACCAGAGACAACATATTGCAGACACTCATCACTCTCTGTAAAAACCAGAGATAACATATTCCAGACACCCATCACTCTCTGTAAAAACCAGAAACAACATATTCCAGACACCCATCATTCTCAGTAAAAACAAGAGGCAACATATTCCTGACACCCATCACTTTCTGTAAAAAGCAGAGAAAAATTATTCCAGACACCCATCACTCTCTGTAAAATCCAGAGACATATTCCAGACACCCATCATTCTCAGTAAAAACCAGAGACAACATATTCCAGACACTCATCACTCTCTGTAAAAACCAGAGACAACATATTCCAGACACCCATCACTCTCTGTAAATACCAGAGACAACATATTCCAGACACCCATCACTCTCTGTAAAATCCAGAGACATATTCCAGACACCCATCATTCTCAGTAAAAATCAGAGACAACATATCCCAGACACCCATCACTCTCTGTAAAAACCAGAGACAACATATTCCAGACACCCATCACTCTCTGTAAAAACCAGAGACAACTCATTCAGGACACCCATCACTCTCTGTAAAAACCAGAGACAACATATTCCAGACACCCATCACTCTCTTTAAAAACCAGAGACAACATATTCCAGACACCTATCACTCTCTTTAAAAACTAGAGACAACATATTCCAGACACCCATCAATCTCTTTAAAAACCAGAGACAACATATTCCAGACTCCCATCATTCTCTGTAAAAACCCAGACCACACATTCCAGACACCCATCATTCTCTTTAAAAACCAGAGACAACATATTCCAGACACCCATCATTCTCTTGAAAACCAGAGACAACATATTCCAGACACTCATCACTCTCTGTAAAAACCAGAGACAACATATTCCAGACACCTATCACTCTCTTTAAAAACCAGAGACAACATATTCCAGCCACCTATCACTCTCTTTAAAAACCAGAGACAACATATTCCAGACACCCATCATTTTGTGTAAAAACCAGAGACAACATATTCCAGACACCCATCATTCTCTGTAAAAACCAGAGACAACATATTCCAGACACCCATCACGATGTGTGAAAAACCAGAGACAACATATTCCAGACACCCATCACAATCTGTGAAAACCCCAGTCAACACATTCCAGACACCCATCACTCGCTGTAAAAACCAGAGACAACATATTCCAGACACCCATCACTCGCTGTAAAAACCAGAGACAACATATTCCAGACACCTATCGCACTTCCTGTAAAACCCCCACACAACTCATCTCAGTCACCAATCCCTCTCTAAAAGTCCGAGAAACAGAATCCAGACACCCATCACTCTCTGTAAAAACCAAAGACAACATAATCCAGACACACATCACTCTCTGTAAAAACCAGAGACAACATATTGCAGACACTCATCACTCTCTGTAAAAACCAGAGATAACATATTCCAGACACCCATCACTCTCTGTAAAAACCAGAAACAACATATTCCAGACACCCATCATTCTCAGTAAAAACAAGAGGCAACATATTCCTGACACCCATCACTTTCTGTAAAAAGCAGAGAAAAATTATTCCAGACACCCATCACTCTCTGTAAAATCCAGAGACATATTCCAGACACCCATCATTCTCAGTAAAAACCAGAGACAACATATTCCAGACACTCATCACTCTCTGTAAAAACCAGAGACAACATATTCCAGACACCCATCACTCTCTGTAAAAACCAGAGACAACTCATTCAGGACACCCATCACTCTCTGTAAAAACCAGAGATAACATATTCCAGACACCCATCACTCTCTTTATAACAAGAGACAACATATTCCAGACACCTATCACTCTCTTTAAAAACCAGAGACAACATATTCCAGACACCCATCAATCTCTTTAAAAACCAGAGACAACATATTCCAGACACCCATCATTCTCTGCAAAAACCCAGACCACACATTCCAGACACCCATCATTCTCTTTAAAAACCAGAGACAACATATTCCAGACACCCATCATTCTCTTGAAAAACCAGAGACAACATATTCCAGACACTCATCACTCTCTGTAAAAACCAGAGACAACATATTCCAGACACCTATCACTCTCTTTAAAAACCAGACAACATATTCCAGCCACTTATCACTCTCTTTAAAAACCAGAGACAACATATTCCAGACACCCATCATTCTGTGTAAAAACCAGAGACAACATATTCCAGACACCCATCACGATGTTTGAAAAACCAGAGACAACATATTCCAGACACCCATCACTCTCTGTATAAACCAGACAACACATTCCAGACACCCATCACTCTCTGTAAAAACCAGAGACAACATATTCCAGACACCCATCACTCTCTGTAAAAGCCAGAGACAACATATTCCAGACACCCATCACTCTCTGTAAAAACCAGAGACAACATATTCCAGACACCCATCACTCTCTGTAAAATCCAGAGACATATTCCAGACACCAATCATTCTCTGTAAAAACCAGAGACAACATATTCCAGACACCCATCACTCTCTGTGAAACACCAGATAACATGTTACAGATACCTATCACTGGCTCTATCAAACCCACAGGCAAAACATTGCAGACACCCATCACACTCTGTAAAAAGCCTAGACAACACATTCCAGACAACTATCACTCTGTTAAAAACCCAAAACAACGCAGTCCAGACACCCATCATTCTCTGTAAAAATCCTAGAATAGACATTCAAGACACCCATCATTCTCTGTAAAAATCCTAGAATAGTCGTTCAAGACACCCATAATTCTTTGTAAAAAGACCAGACAACATATTGCAGACACCCATCACACACTGCAATAATTCAAGACAACACATTCCAGACAAACATCACTCTCTAAAAATCCCAGACAACACATTGCAGACACCCATCACTCTCTGTAAAAAGCCCAGGCAACACATCCAAGATACATATCAATCGAGGGAAATATGCCATACAATACAATACAGAGACCAATCACACACTGAAATTATCCCGGACAAAACATTCCAGACACCAATCACTCTCTATAAAAATCCACAGACTAGACATTCCAGACACCCATCACGATCTGTGAAAACCCCAAACAACACATTCCAGACACCCATCACAATCTGTGAAAACCCCAGTCAACACATTCCAGACACCCATCACTCGCTGTAAAAACCAGAGACAACATATTCCAGACACCTATCGCACTTCCTGTAAAACCCCCACACAACACATCTCAGTCACCAATCCCTCTATAAAAGTCCGAGACAACAGAATCCAGACACCCATCACTCTCTGTAAAAACCAGAGATAACATATTCCAGACACCCATCACTCTCTGTAAAAACCAGAAACAACATATTCCAGACACCCATCATTCTCAGTAAAAACAAGAGGCAACATATTCCAGACACCCATCACTTTCTGTAAAAAGCAGAGAAAACATATTCCAGACACCCATCACTCTCTGTAAAAACCAGAGACAACATATACCAGACACCCATCACACTCTGTAAAAACCAGAGACAACATATTCCAGACACCCATCAGTCGCTGTAAAAACCAGAGACAACATATTCCAGACACTCATCACTCTCTGTAAAAACCAGAGACAACATATTCCAGACACCCATCACTCTCTGTAAAAACCAGAGACAACTCATTCAGGACACCCATCACTCTCTGTAAAAACCAGAGATAACATATTCCAGACACCCATCACTCTCTTTATAACAAGAGACAACATATTCC
This sequence comes from Hemitrygon akajei, assembly GCF_048418815.1. NCBI lineage: Eukaryota > Metazoa > Chordata > Chondrichthyes > Myliobatiformes > Dasyatidae > Hemitrygon > Hemitrygon akajei. The sequence goes on from NC_133134.1 coordinate 79,701,388, forward strand.
AGACACCTATCACTCTCTTTAAAAACCAGAGACAACATATTCCAGACACCCATCAATCTCTTTAAAAACCAGAGACAACATATTCCAGACACCCATCATTCTCTGCAAAAACCCAGACCACACATTCCAGACACCCATCATTCTCTTTAAAAACCAGAGACAACATATTCCAGACACCCATCATTCTCTTGAAAAACCAGAGACAACATATTCCAGACACTCATCACTCTCTGTAAAAACCAGAGACAACATATTCCAGACACCTATCACTCTCTTTAAATACCAGACAACATATTCCAGCCACTTATCACTCTCTTTAAAAACCAGAGACAACATATTCCAGACACCCATCATTCTGTGTAAAAACCAGAGACAACATATTCCAGACACCCATCACGATGTTTGAAAAACCAGAGACAACATATTCCAGACACCCATCACTCTCTGTATAAACCAGACAACACATTCCAGACACCCATCACTCTCTGTAAAAACCAGAGACAACATATTCCAGACACCCATCACTCTCTGTAAAAGCCAGAGACAACATATTCCAGACACCCATCACTCTCTGTAAAAACCAGAGACAACATATTCCAGACACCCATCACTCTCTGTAAAATCCAGAGACATATTCCAGACACCAATCATTCTCTGTAAAAACCAGAGACAACATATTCCAGACACCCATCACTCTCTGTGAAACACCAGATAACATGTTACAGATACCTATCACTGGCTCTATCAAACCCACAGGCAAAACATTGCAGACACCCATCACACTCTGTAAAAAGCCTAGACAACACATTCCAGACAACTATCACTCTGTTAAAAACCCAAAACAACGCAGTCCAGACACCCATCATTCTCTGTTAAAATCCTAGAATAGACATTCAAGACACCCATCATTCTCTGTAAAAATCCTAGAATAGTCGTTCAAGACACCCATAATTCTTTGTAAAAAGACCAGACAACATATTGCAGACACCCATCACACACTGCAATAATTCAAGACAACACATTCCAGACAAACATCACTCTCTAAAAATCCCAGACAACACATTGCAGACACCCATCACTCTCTGTAAAAAGCCCAGGCAACACATCCAAGATACATATCAATCGAGGGAAAAATGCCATACAATACAATACAGAGACCCATCACACACTGAAATTATCCCGGACAAAACATTCCAGACACCAATCACTCTCTATAAAAATCCACAGACTAGACATTCCAGACACCCATCACGATCTGTGAAAACCCCAAACAACACATTCCAGACACCCATCACAATCTGTGAAAACCCCAGTCAACACATTCCAGACACCCATCACTCGCTGTAAAAACCAGAGACAACATATTCCAGACACCTATCGCACTTCCTGTAAAACCCCCACACAACACATCTCAGTCACCAATCCCTCTATAAAAGTCCGAGACAACAGAATCCAGACACCCATCACTCTCTGTAAAAACCAGAGATAACATATTCCAGACACCCATCACTCTCTGTAAAAACCAGAAACAACATATTCCAGACACCCATCATTCTCAGTAAAAACAAGAGGCAACATATTCCAGACACCCATCACTTTCTGTAAAAAGCAGAGAAAACATATTCCAGACACCCATCACTCTCTGTAAAAACCAGAGACAACATATACCAGACACCCATCACACTCTGTAAAAACCAGAGACAACATATTCCAGACACCCATCAGTCGCTGTAAAAACCAGAGACAACATATTCCAGACACTCATCACTCTCTGTAAAAACCAGAGACAACATATTCCAGACACCCATCACTCTCTGTAAAAACCAGAGACAACTCATTCAGGACACCCATCACTCTCTGTAAAAACCAGAGATAACATATTCCAGACACCCATCACTCTCTTTATAACAAGAGACAACATATTCCAGACACCTATCACTCTCTTTAAAAACCAGAGACAACATATTCCAGACACCCATCAATCTCTTTAAAAACCAGAGACAACATATTCCAGACACCCATCATTCTCTGCAAAAACCCAGACCACACATTCCAGACACCCATCATTCTCTTTAAAAACCAGAGACAACATATTCCAGACACCCATCATTCTCTTGAAAAACCAGAGACAACATATTCCAGACACTCATCACTCTCTGTAAAAACCAGAGACAACATATTCCAGACACCTATCACTCTCTTTAAATACCAGACAACATATTCCAGCCACTTATCACTCTCTTTAAAAACCAGAGACAACATATTCCAGACACCCATCATTCTGTGTAAAAACCAGAGACAACATATTCCAGACACCCATCACGATGTTTGAAAAACCAGAGACAACATATTCCAGACACCCATCACTCTCTGTATAAACCAGACAACACATTCCAGACACCCATCACTCTCTGTAAAAACCAGAGACAACATATTCCAGACACCCATCACTCTCTGTAAAAGCCAGAGACAACATATTCCAGACACCCATCACTCTCTGTAAAAACCAGAGACAACATATTCCAGACACCCATCACTCTCTGTAAAATCCAGAGACATATTCCAGACACCAATCATTCTCTGTAAAAACCAGAGACAACATATTCCAGACACCCATCACTCTCTGTGAAACACCAGATAACATGTTACAGATACCTATCACTGGCTCTATCAAACCCACAGGCAAAACATTGCAGACACCCATCACACTCTGTAAAAAGCCTAGACAACACATTCCAGACAACTATCACTCTGTTAAAAACCCAAAACAACGCAGTCCAGACACCCATCATTCTCTGTTAAAATCCTAGAATAGACATTCAAGACACCCATCATTCTCTGTAAAAATCCTAGAATAGTCGTTCAAGACACCCATAATTCTTTGTAAAAAGACCAGACAACATATTGCAGACACCCATCACACACTGCAATAATTCAAGACAACACATTCCAGACAAACATCACTCTCTAAAAATCCCAGACAACACATTGCAGACACCCATCACTCTCTGTAAAAAGCCCAGGCAACACATCCAAGATACATATCAATCGAGGGAAAAATGCCATACAATACAATACAGAGACCCATCACACACTGAAATTATCCCGGACAAAACATTCCAGACACCAATCACTCTCTATAAAAATCCACAGACTAGACATTCCAGACACCCATCACGATCTGTGAAAACCCCAAACAACACATTCCAGACACCCATCACAATCTGTGAAAACCCCAGTCAACACATTCCAGACACCCATCACTCGCTGTAAAAACCAGAGACAACATATTCCAGACACCTATCGCACTTCCTGTAAAACCCCCACACAACACATCTCAGTCACCAATCCCTCTATAAAAGTCCGAGACAACAGAATCCAGACACCCATCACTCTCTGTAAAAACCAGAGATAACATATTCCAGACACCCATCACTCTCTGTAAAAACCAGAAACAACATATTCCAGACACCCATCATTCTCAGTAAAAACAAGAGGCAACATATTCCAGACACCCATCACTTTCTGTAAAAAGCAGAGAAAACATATTCCAGACACCCATCACTCTCTGTAAAAACCAGAGACAACATATACCAGACACCCATCACACTCTGTAAAAACCAGAGACAACATATTCCAGACACCCATCAGTCGCTGTAAAAACCAGAGACAACATATTCCAGACACTCATCACTCTCTGTAAAAACCAGAGACAACATATTCCAGACACCCATCACTCTCTGTAAAAACCAGAGACAACTCATTCAGGACACCCATCACTCTCTGTAAAAACCAGAGATAACATATTCCAGACACCCATCACTCTCTTTATAACAAGAGACAACATATTCCAGACACCTATCACTCTCTTTAAAAACCAGAGACAACATATTCCAGACACCCATCAATCTCTTTAAAAACCAGAGACAACATATTCCAGACACCCATCATTCTCTGCAAAAACCCAGACCACACATTCCAGACACCCATCATTCTCTTTAAAAACCAGAGACAACATATTCCAGACACCCATCATTCTCTTGAAAAACCAGAGACAACATATTCCAGACACTCATCACTCTCTGTAAAAACCAGAGACAACATATTCCAGACACCTATCACTCTCTTTAAATACCAGACAACATATTCCAGCCACTTATCACTCTCTTTAAAAACCAGAGACAACATATTCCAGACACCCATCATTCTGTGTAAAAACCAGAGACAACATATTCCAGACACCCATCACGATGTTTGAAAAACCAGAGACAACATATTCCAGACACCCATCACTCTCTGTATAAACCAGACAACACATTCCAGACACCCATCACTCTCTGTAAAAACCAGAGACAACATATTCCAGACACCCATCACTCTCTGTAAAAGCCAGAGACAACATATTCCAGACACCCATCACTCTCTGTAAAAACCAGAGACAACATATTCCAGACACCCATCACTCTCTGTAAAATCCAGAGACATATTCCAGACACCAATCATTCTCTGTAAAAACCAGAGACAACATATTCCAGACACCCATCACTCTCTGTGAAACACCAGATAACATGTTACAGATACCTATCACTGGCTCTATCAAACCCACAGGCAAAACATTGCAGACACCCATCACACTCTGTAAAAAGCCTAGACAACACATTCCAGACAACTATCACTCTGTTAAAAACCCAAAACAACGCAGTCCAGACACCCATCATTCTCTGTTAAAATCCTAGAATAGACATTCAAGACACCCATCATTCTCTGTAAAAATCCTAGAATAGTCGTTCAAGACACCCATAATTCTTTGTAAAAAGACCAGACAACATATTGCAGACACCCATCACACACTGCAATAATTCAAGACAACACATTCCAGACAAACATCACTCTCTAAAAATCCCAGACAACACATTGCAGACACCCATCACTCTCTGTAAAAAGCCCAGGCAACACATCCAAGATACATATCAATCGAGGGAAAAATGCCATACAATACAATACAGAGACCCATCACACACTGAAATTATCCCGGACAAAACATTCCAGACACCAATCACTCTCTATAAAAATCCACAGACTAGACATTCCAGACACCCATCACGATCTGTGAAAACCCCAAACAACACATTCCAGACACCCATCACAATCTGTGAAAACCCCAGTCAACACATTCCAGACACCCATCACTCGCTGTAAAAACCAGAGACAACATATTCCAGACACCTATCGCACTTCCTGTAAAACCCCCACACAACACATCTCAGTCACCAATCCCTCCATAAAAGTCCGAGACAACAGAATCCAGACACCCATCACTCTCTGTAAAAACCAGAGATAACATATTCCAGACACCCATCACTCTCTGTAAAAACCAGAAACAACATATTCCAGACACCCATCATTCTCAGTAAAAACAAGAGGCAACATATTCCAGACACCCATCACTTTCTGTAAAAAGCAGAGAAAACATATTCCAGACACCCATCACTCTCTGTAAAAACCAGAGACAACATATACCAGACACCCATCACACTCTGTAAAAACCAGAGACAACATATTCCAGACACCCATCAGTCGCTGTAAAAACCAGAGACAACATATTCCAGACACTCATCACTCTCTGTAAAAACCAGAGACAACATATTCCAGACACCCATCACTCTCTGTAAAAACCAGAGACAACTCATTCAGGACACCCATCACTCTCTGTAAAAACCAGAGATAACATATTCCAGACACCCATCACTCTCTTTATAACAAGAGACAACATATTCCAGACACCTATCACTCTCTTTAAAAACCAGAGACAACATATTCCAGACACCCATCAATCTCTTTAAAAACCAGAGACAACATATTCCAGACACCCATCATTCTCTGCAAAAACCCAGACCACACATTCCAGACACCCATCATTCTCTTTAAAAACCAGAGACAACATATTCCAGACACCCATCATTCTCTTGAAAAACCAGAGACAACATATTCCAGACACTCATCACTCTCTGTAAAAACCAGAGACAACATATTCCAGACACCTATCACTCTCTTTAAATACCAGACAACATATTCCAGCCACTTATCACTCTCTTTAAAAACCAGAGACAACATATTCCAGACACCCATCATTCTGTGTAAAAACCAGAGACAACATATTCCAGACACCCATCACGATGTTTGAAAAACCAGAGACAACATATTCCAGACACCCATCACTCTCTGTATAAACCAGACAACACATTCCAGACACCCATCACTCTCTGTAAAAACCAGAGACAACATATTCCAGACACCCATCACTCTCTGTAAAAGCCAGAGACAACATATTCCAGACACCCATCACTCTCTGTAAAAACCAGAGACAACATATTCCAGACACCCATCACTCTCTGTAAAATCCAGAGACATATTCCAGACACCAATCATTCTCTGTAAAAACCAGAGACAACATATTCCAGACACCCATCACTCTCTGTGAAACACCAGATAACATGTTACAGATACCTATCACTGGCTCTATCAAACCCACAGGCAAAACATTGCAGACACCCATCACACTCTGTAAAAAGCCTAGACAACACATTCCAGACAACTATCACTCTGTTAAAAACCCAAAACAACGCAGTCCAGACACCCATCATTCTCTGTTAAAATCCTAGAATAGACATTCAAGACACCCATCATTCTCTGTAAAAATCCTAGAATAGTCGTTCAAGACACCCATAATTCTTTGTAAAAAGACCAGACAACATATTGCAGACACCCATCACACACTGCAATAATTCAAGACAACACATTCCAGACAAACATCACTCTCTAAAAATCCCAGACAACACATTGCAGACACCCATCACTCTCTGTAAAAAGCCCAGGCAACACATCCAAGATACATATCAATCGAGGGAAAAATGCCATACAATACAATACAGAGACCCATCACACACTGAAATTATCCCGGACAAAACATTCCAGACACCAATCACTCTCTATAAAAATCCACAGACTAGACATTCCAGACACCCATCACGATCTGTGAAAACCCCAAACAACACATTCCAGACACCCATCACAATCTGTGAAAACCCCAGTCAACACATTCCAGACACCCATCACTCGCTGTAAAAACCAGAGACAACATATTCCAGACACCTATCGCACTTCCTGTAAAACCCCCACACAACACATCTCAGTCACCAATCCCTCTATAAAAGTCCGAGACAACAGAATCCAGACACCCATCACTCTCTGTAAAAACCAGAGATAACATATTCCAGACACCCATCACTCTCTGTAAAAACCAGAAACAACATATTCCAGACACCCATCATTCTCAGTAAAAACAAGAGGCAACATATTCCAGACACCCATCACTTTCTGTAAAAAGCAGAGAAAACATATTCCAGACACCCATCACTCTCTGTAAAAACCAGAGACAACATATACCAGACACCCATCACACTCTGTAAAAACCAGAGACAACATATTCCAGACACCCATCAGTCGCTGTAAAAACCAGAGACAACATATTCCAGACACCCATCACTCTCTGTAAAATCCAGAGACATATTCCAGACACCCATCATTCTCAGTAAAAACCAGAGACAACATATTCCAGACACTCATCACTCTCTGTAAAAACCAGAGACAACATATCCCAGACACCCATCACTCTCTGTAAAAACCAGAGACAACATATTCCAGACACTCATCACTCTCTGTAAAAACCAGAGATAACATATTCCAGACACCCATCACTCTCTGTAAAAACCAGAAACAACATATTCCAGACACCCATCATTCTCAGTAAAAACAAGAGGCAACATATTCCAGACACCCATCACTTTCTGTAAAAAGCAGACAAAACATATTCCAGACACCCATCACTCTCTGTAAAAACCAGAAACAACATATTCCAGACACCCATCATTCTCAGTAAAAACAAGAGGCAACATATTCCAGACACCCATCACTTTCTGTAAAAAGCAGAGAAAACATATTCCAGACACCCATCACTCTCTGTAAAAACCAGAGACAACATATACCAGACACCCATCACACTCTGTAAAAACCAGAGACAACATATTCCAGACACCCATCAGTCGCTGTAAAAACCAGAGACAACATATTCCAGACACTCATCACTCTCTGTAAAAACCAGAGACAACATATTCCAGACACCCATCACTCTCTGTAAAAACCAGAGACAACTCATTCAGGACACCCATCACTCTCTGTAAAAACCAGAGATAACATATTCCAGACACCCATCACTCTCTTTATAACAAGAGACAACATATTCCAGACACCTATCACTCTCTTTAAAAACCAGAGACAACATATTCCAGACACCCATCAATCTCTTTAAAAACCAGAGACAACATATTCCAGACACCCATCATTCTCTGCAAAAACCCAGACCACACATTCCAGACACCCATCATTCTCTTTAAAAACCAGAGACAACATATTCCAGACACCCATCATTCTCTTGAAAAACCAGAGACAACATATTCCAGACACTCATCACTCTCTGTAAAAACCAGAGACAACATATTCCAGACACCTATCACTCTCTTTAAATACCAGACAACATATTCCAGCCACTTATCACTCTCTTTAAAAACCAGAGACAACATATTCCAGACACCCATCATTCTGTGTAAAAACCAGAGACAACATATTCCAGACACCCATCACGATGTTTGAAAAACCAGAGACAACATATTCCAGACACCCATCACTCTCTGTATAAACCAGACAACACATTCCAGACACCCATCACTCTCTGTAAAAACCAGAGACAACATATTCCAGACACCCATCACTCTCTGTAAAAGCCAGAGACAACATATTCCAGACACCCATCACTCTCTGTAAAAACCAGAGACAACATATTCCAGACACCCATCACTCTCTGTAAAATCCAGAGACATATTCCAGACACCAATCATTCTCTGTAAAAACCAGAGACAACATATTCCAGACACCCATCACTCTCTGTGAAACACCAGATAACATGTTACAGATACCTATCACTGGCTCTATCAAACCCACAGGCAAAACATTGCAGACACCCATCACACTCTGTAAAAAGCCTAGACAACACATTCCAGACAACTATCACTCTGTTAAAAACCCAAAACAACGCAGTCCAGACACCCATCATTCTCTGTTAAAATCCTAGAATAGACATTCAAGACACCCATCATTCTCTGTAAAAATCCTAGAATAGTCGTTCAAGACACCCATAATTCTTTGTAAAAAGACCAGACAACATATTGCAGACACCCATCACACACTGCAATAATTCAAGACAACACATTCCAGACAAACATCACTCTCTAAAAATCCCAGACAACACATTGCAGACACCCATCACTCTCTGTAAAAAGCCCAGGCAACACATCCAAGATACATATCAATCGAGGGAAAAATGCCATACAATACAATACAGAGACCCATCACACACTGAAATTATCCCGGACAAAACATTCCAGACACCAATCACTCTCTATAAAAATCCACAGACTAGACATTCCAGACACCCATCACGATCTGTGAAAACCCCAAACAACACATTCCAGACACCCATCACAATCTGTGAAAACCCCAGTCAACACATTCCAGACACCCATCACTCGCTGTAAAAACCAGAGACAACATATTCCAGACACCTATCGCACTTCCTGTAAAACCCCCACACAACACATCTCAGTCACCAATCCCTCTATAAAAGTCCGAGACAACAGAATCCAGACACCCATCACTCTCTGTAAAAACCAGAGATAACATATTCCAGACACCCATCACTCTCTGTAAAAACCAGAAACAACATATTCCAGACACCCATCATTCTCAGTAAAAACAAGAGGCAACATATTCCAGACACCCATCACTTTCTGTAAAAAGCAGAGAAAACATATTCCAGACACCCATCACTCTCTGTAAAAACCAGAGACAACATATACCAGACACCCATCACACTCTGTAAAAACCAGAGACAACATATTCCAGACACCCATCAGTCGCTGTAAAAACCAGAGACAACATATTCCAGACACCCATCACTCTCTGTAAAATCCAGAGACATATTCCAGACACCCATCATTCTCAGTAAAAACCAGAGACAACATATTCCAGACACTCATCACTCTCTGTAAAAACCAGAGACAACATATCCCAGACACCCATCACTCTCTGTAAAAACCAGAGACAACATATTCCAGACACTCATCACTCTCTGTAAAAACCAGAGATAACATATTCCAGACACCCATCACTCTCTGTAAAAACCAGAAACAACATATTCCAGACACCCATCATTCTCAGTAAAAACAAGAGGCAACATATTCCAGACACCCATCACTTTCTGTAAAAAGCAGACAAAACATATTCCAGACACCCATCACTCTCTGTAAAAACCAGAGACAACATATACCAGACACCCATCACACTCTGTAAAAACCAGAGACAACATATTCCAGACACCCATCACTCTCTGTAAATACCAGAGACAACATATTCCAGACACCCATCACTCTCTGTAAAATCCAGAGACATATTCCAGACACCCATCATTCTCAGTAAAAATCAGAGACAACATATCCCAGACACCCATCACTCTCTGTAAAAACCAGAGACAACATATTCCAGACACCCATCACTCTCTGTAAAAACCAGAGACAACTCATTCAGGAAACCCATCACTCTCTGTAAAAACCAGAGACAACATATTCCAGACACCCATCACTCTCTTTAAAAACCAGAGACAACATATTCCAGACACCTATCACTCTCTTTAAAAACCAGAGACAACATATTCCAGACACCCATCAATCTCTTTAAAAACCAGAGACAACATATTCCAGACTCCCATCATTCTCTGTAAAAACCCAGACCACACATTCCAGACACCCATCATTCTCTTTAAAAACCAGAGACAACATATTCCAGACACCCATCATTCTCTTGAAAACCAGAGACAACATATTCCAGACACTCATCACTCTCTGTAAAAACCAGAGACAACATATTCCAGACACCTATCACTCTCTTTAAAAACCAGAGACAACATATTCCAGCCACCTATCACTCTCTTTAAACACCAGAGACAACATATTCCAGACACCCATCATTCTGTGTAAAAACCAGAGACAACATATTCCAGACACCCATCATTCTCTGTAAAAACCAGAGACAACATATTCCAGACACCCATCACGATGTGTGAAAAACCAGAGACAACATATTCCAGACACCCATCACAATCTGTGAAAACCCCAGTCAACACATTCCAGACACCCATCACTCGCTGTAAAAACCAGAGACAACATATTCCAGACACCCATCACTCGCTGTAAAAACCAGAGACAACATATTCCAGACACCTATCGCACTTCCTGTAAAACCCCCACACAACACATCTCAGTCACCAATCCCTCTCTAAAAGTCCGAGAAACAGAATCCAGACACCCATCACTCTCTGTAAAAACCAAAGACAACATAATCCAGACACACATCACTCTCTGTAAAAACCAGAGACAACATATTGCAGACACTCATCACTCTCTGTAAAAACCAGAGATAACATATTCCAGACACCCATCACTCTCTGTAAAAACCAGAAACAACATATTCCAGACACCCATCATTCTCAGTAAAAACAAGAGGCAACATATTCCTGACACCCATCACTTTCTGTAAAAAGCAGAGAAAAATTATTCCAGACACCCATCACTCTCAGTAAAAACCAGAGACAACATATTCCAGACACTCATCACTCTCTGTAAAAACCAGAGACAACATATTCCAGACACCCATCACTCTCTGTAAAAACCAGAGACAACTCATTCAGGACACCCATCACTCTCTGTAAAAACCAGAGATAACATATTCCAGACACCCATCACTCTCTTTATAACAAGAGACAACATATTCCAGACACCTATCACTCTCTTTAAAAACCAGAGACAACATATTCCAGACACCCATCAATCTCTTTAAAAACCAGAGACAACATATTCCAGACACCCATCATTCTCTGCAAAAACCCAGACCACACATTCCAGACACCCATCATTCTCTTTAAAAACCAGAGACAACATATTCCAGACACCCATCATTCTCTTGAAAAACCAGAGACAACATATTCCAGACACTCATCACTCTCTGTAAAAACCAGAGACAACATATTCCAGACACCTATCACTCTCTTTAAAAACCAGACAACATATTCCAGCCACTTATCACTCTCTTTAAAAACCAGAGACAACATATTCCAGACACCCATCATTCTGTGTAAAAACCAGAGACAACATATTCCAGACACCCATCACGATGTTTGAAAAACCAGAGACAACATATTCCAGACACCCATCACTCTCTGTATAAACCAGACAACACATTCCAGACACCCATCACTCTCTGTAAAAACCAGAGACAACATATTCCAGACACCCATCACTCTCTGTAAAAGCCAGAGACAACATATTCCAGACACCCATCACTCTCTGTAAAAACCAGAGACAACATATTCCAGACACCCATCACTCTCTGTAAAATCCAGAGACATATTCCAGACACCAATCATTCTCTGTAAAAACCAGAGACAACATATTCCAGACACCCATCACTCTCTGTGAAACACCAGATAACATGTTACAGATACCTATCACTGGCTCTATCAAACCCACAGGCAAAACATTGCAGACACCCATCACACTCTGTAAAAAGCCTAGACAACACATTCCAGACAACTATCACTCTGTTAAAAACCCAAAACAACGCAGTCCAGACACCCATCATTCTCTGTAAAAATCCTAGAATAGACATTCAAGACACCCATCATTCTCTGTAAAAATCCTAGAATAGTCGTTCAAGACACCCATAATTCTTTGCAAAAAGACCAGACAAAATATTGCAGACACCCATCACACACTGCAATAATTCAAGACAACACCTTCCAGACAAACATCACTCTCTAAAAATCCCAGACAACACATTGCAGACACCCATCACTCTCTGTAAAAAGCCCAGGCAACACATCCAAGATACATATCAATCGAGGGAAAAATGCCATACAATACAATACAGAGACCCATCACACACTGAAATTATCCCGGACAAAACATTCCAGACACCAATCACTCTCTATAAAAATCCACAGACTAGACATTCCAGACACTCATCACGATCTGTGAAAACCCCAAACAACACATTCCAGACACCCATCACAATCTGTGAAAACCCCAGACAACACATTCCAGACACCCATCACTCGCTGTAAAAACCAGAGACAACATATTCCAGACACCTATCGCACTTCCTGTAAAACCCCCACACAACACATCTCAGTCACCAATCCCTCTATAAAAGTCCGAGACAACAGAATCCAGACACCCATCACTCTCTGTAAAAACCAAAGACAACATAATCCAGACACACATCACTCTCTGTAAAAACCAGAGACAACATATTCCAGACACCCATCATTCTCTGTAAAAACCCAGACCACACATTCCAGACACCCATCATTCTCTTTAAAAACCAGAGACAACATATTCCAGACACCCATCATTCTCCTGAAAACCAGAGACAACATATTCCAGACACTCATCACTCTCTGTAAAAACCAGAGACAACATATTCCAGACACCCATCACACTCTGTAAAAACCAGAGACAACATATTCCAGACACCCATCACTCTCTGTAAAAACCAGAGACAACATATTCCAGACACCCATCACTCTCTGTAAAATCCAGAGACATATTCCAGACACCCATCATTCTCAGTAAAAATCAGAGACAACATATCCCAGACACCCATCACTCTCTGTAAAAACCAGAGACAACATATTCCAGACACCCATCACTCTCTGTAAAAACCAGAGACAACTCATTCAGGACACCCATCACTCTCTGTAAAAACCAGAGACAACATATTCCAGACACCCATCACTCTCTGTAAAATCCAGAGACATATTCCAGACACCCATCATTCTCAGTAAAAATCAGAGACAACATATTCCAGACACCCATCACTCTCTGTAAAAGCCAGAGACAACATATTCCAGACACCCATCACTCTCTGTAAAAACCAGAGACAACATATTCCAGACACCCATCACTCTCTGTAAAATCCAGAGACATATTCCAGACACCAATCATTCTCTGTAAAAACCAGAGACAACATATTCCAGACACCCATCACTCTCTGTGAAACACCAGATAACATGTTACAGATACCTATCACTGGCTCTATCAAACCCACAGGCAAAACATTGCAGACACCCATCACACTCTGTAAAAAGCCTAGACAACACATTCCAGACAACTATCACTCTGTTAAAAACCCAAAACAACGCAGTCCAGACACCCATCATTCTCTGTAAAAATCCTAGAATAGACATTCAAGACACCCATCATTCTCTGTAAAAATCCTAGAATAGTCGTTCAAGACACCCATAATTCTTTGCAAAAAGACCAGACAAAATATTGCAGACACCCATCACACACTGCAATAATTCAAGACAACACCTTCCAGACAAACATCACTCTCTAAAAATCCCAGACAACACATTGCAGACACCCATCACTCTCTGTAAAAAGCCCAGGCAACACATCCAAGATACATATCAATCGAGGGAAAAATGCCATACAATACAATACAGAGACCCATCACACACTGAAATTATCCCGGACAAAACATTCCAGACACCAATCACTCTCTATAAAAATCCACAGACTAGACATTCCAGACACTCATCACGATCTGTGAAAACCCCAAACAACACATTCCAGACACCCATCACAATCTGTGAAAACCCCAGACAACACATTCCAGACACCCATCACTCGCTGTAAAAACCAGAGACAACATATTCCAGACACCTATCGCACTTCCTGTAAAACCCCCACACAACACATCTCAGTCACCAATCCCTCTATAAAAGTCCGAGACAACAGAATCCAGACACCCATCACTCTCTGTAAAAACCAAAGACAACATAATCCAGACACACATCACTCTCTGTAAAAACCAGAGACAACATATTCCAGACACCCATCATTCTCTGTAAAAACCCAGACCACACATTCCAGACACCCATCATTCTCTTTAAAAACCAGAGACAACATATTCCAGACACCCATCATTCTCCTGAAAACCAGAGACAACATATTCCAGACACTCATCACTCTCTGTAAAAACCAGAGACAACATATTCCAGACAC
This sequence comes from Hemitrygon akajei, assembly GCF_048418815.1. Lineage (NCBI taxonomy): Eukaryota > Metazoa > Chordata > Chondrichthyes > Myliobatiformes > Dasyatidae > Hemitrygon > Hemitrygon akajei. The sequence continues at coordinate 79,716,624 of NC_133134.1, forward strand.
CCATCACACTCTGTAAAAACCAGAGACAACATATTCCAGACACCCATCACTCTCTGTAAAAACCAGAGACAACATATTCCAGACACCCATCACTCTCTGTAAAATCCAGAGACATATTCCAGACACCCATCATTCTCAGTAAAAATCAGAGACAACATATCCCAGACACCCATCACTCTCTGTAAAAACCAGAGACAACATATTCCAGACACCCATCACTCTCTGTAAAAACCAGAGACAACTCATTCAGGACACCCATCACTCTCTGTAAAAACCAGAGACAACATATTCCAGACACCCATCACTCTCTTTAAAAACCAGAGACAACATATTCCAGACACCTATCACTCTCTTTAAAAACCAGAGACAACATATTCCAGACACCCATCAATCTCTTTAAAAACCAGAGACAACATATTCCAGACTCCCATCATTCTCTGTAAAAACCCAGACCACACATTCCAGACACCCATCATTCTCTTTAAAAACCAGAGACAACATATTCCAGACACCCATCATTCTCTTGAAAACCAGAGACAACATATTCCAGACACCCATCACTCTCTGTAAAATCCAGAGACATATTCCAGACACCCATCATTCTCAGTAAAAACCAGAGACAACATATTCCAGACACTCATCACTCTCTGTAAAAACCAGAGACAACATATCCCAGACACCCATCACTCTCTGTAAAAACCAGAGACAACATATTCCAGACACTCATCACTCTCTGTAAAAACCAGAGATAACATATTCCAGACACCCATCACTCTCTGTAAAAACCAGAAACAACATATTCCAGACACCCATCATTCTCAGTAAAAACAAGAGGCAACATATTCCAGACACCCATCACTTTCTGTAAAAAGCAGACAAAACATATTCCAGACACCCATCACTCTCTGTAAAAACCAGAGACAACATATACCAGACACCCATCACACTCTGTAAAAACCAGAGACAACATATTCCAGACACCCATCACAATCTGTGAAAACCCCAGTCAACACATTCCAGACACCCATCACTCGCTGTAAAAACCAGAGACAACATATTCCAGACACCCATCACTCGCTGTAAAATCCAGAGACAACATATTCCAGACACCTATCGCACTTCCTGTAAAACCCCCACACAACACATCTCAGTCACCAATCCCTCTCTAAAAGTCCGAGAAACAGAATCCAGACACCCATCACTCTCTGTAAAAACCAAAGACAACATAATCCAGACACACATCACTCTCTGTAAAAACCAGAGACAACATATTGCAGACACTCATCACTCTCTGTAAAAACCAGAGATAACATATTCCAGACACCCATCACTCTCTGTAAAAACCAGAAACAACATATTCCAGACACCCATCATTCTCAGTAAAAACAAGAGGCAACATATTCCTGACACCCATCACTTTCTGTAAAAAGCAGAGAAAAATTATTCCAGACACCCATCACTCTCTGTAAAATCCAGAGACATATTCCAGACACCCATCATTCTCAGTAAAAACCAGAGACAACATATTCCAGACACTCATCACTCTCTGTAAAAACCAGAGACAACATATTCCAGACACCCATCACTCTCTGTAAAAACCAGAGACAACTCATTCAGGACACCTATCACTCTCTGTAAAAACCAGAGATAACATATTCCAGACACCCATCACTCTCTTTGTAACAAGAGACAACATATTCCAGACACCTATCACTCTCTTTAAAAACCAGAGACAACATATTCCAGTCACCCATCAATCTCTTTAAAAACCATTGACAACATATTCCAGACACCCATCATTCTCTGCAAAAACCCAGACCACACATTCCAGACACCCATCATTCTCTTTAAAAACCAGAGACAACATATTCCAGACACCCATCATTCTCTGGAAAAACCAGAGACAACATATTCCAGACACTCATCACTCTCTGTAAAAACCAGAGACAACATATTCCAGACACCTATCACTCTCTTTAAAAACCAGACAACATATTCCAGCCACTTATCACTCTCTTTAAAAACCAGAGACAACATATTCCAGACACCCATCATTCTCTGTAAAAACCAGAGACAACATATTCCAGACACCCATCACGATGTTTGAAAAACCAGAGACAACATATTCCAGACACCCATCACTCTCTGTATAAACCAGACAACACATTCCAGACACCCATCACTCTCTGTAAAAACCAGAGACAACATATTCCAGACACCCATCACTCTCTGTAAAAGCCAGAGACAACATATTCCAGACACCCATCACTCTCTGTAAAAACCAGAGACAACATATTCCAGACACCCATCACTCTCTGTAAAATCCAGAGACATATTCCAGACACCAATCATTCTCTGTAAAAACCAGAGACAACATATTCCAGACACCCATCACTCTCTGTGAAACACCAGATAACATGTTACAGATACCTATCACTGGCTCTATCAAACCCACAGGCAAAACATTGCAGACACCCATCACACTCTGTAAAAAGCCTAGACAACACATTCCAGACAACTATCACTCTGTTAAAAACCCAAAACAACGCAGTCCAGACACCCATCATTCTCTGTAAAAATCCTAGAATAGACATTCAAGACACCCATCATTCTCTGTAAAAATCCTAGAATAGTCGTTCAAGACACCCATAATTCTTTGTAAAAAGACCAGACAAAATATTGCAGACACCCATCACACACTGCAATAATTCAAGACAACACCTTCCAGACAAACATCACTCTCTAAAAATCCCAGACAACACATTGGAGACACCCATAACTCTCTGTAAAAAGCCCAGGCAACACATCCAAGATACATATCAATCGAGGGAAAAATGCCATACAATACAATACAGAGACCCATCACACACTGAAATTATCCCGGACAAAACATTCCAGACACCAATCACTCTCTATAAAAATCCACAGACTAGACATTCCAGACACTCATCACGATCTGTGAAAACCCCAAACAACACATTCCAGACACCCATCACAATCTGTGAAAACCCCAGACAACACATTCCAGACACCCATCACTCGCTGTAAAAACCAGAGACAACATATTCCAGACACCTATCGCACTTCCTGTAAAACCCCCACACAACACATCTCAGTCACCAATCCCTCTATAAAAGTCCGAGACAACAGAATCCAGACACCCATCACTCTCTGTAAAAACCAAAGACAACATAATCCAGACACACATCACTCTCTGTAAAAACCAGAGACAACATATTCCAGACACCCATCATTCTCTGTAAAAACCCAGACCACACATTCCAGACACCCATCATTCTCTTTAAAAACCAGAGACAACATATTCCAGACACCCATCATTCTCCTGAAAACCAGAGACAACATATTCCAGACACTCATCACTCTCTGTAAAAACCAGAGACAACATATTCCAGACACCTATCACTCTCTTTAAAAACCAGAGACAACATATTCCAGCCACCTATCACTCTCTTTAAAAACCAGAGACAACATATTCCAGACACCCATCATTCTGTGTAAAAACCAGAGACAACATATTCCAGACACCCATCATTCTCTGTAAAAACCAGAGACAACATATTCCAGACACCCATCACGATGTGTGAAAAACCAGAGACAACATATTCCAGACACCCATCACTCTCTGTATAAACCAGACAACACATTCCAGACACCCATCACTCTCTGTAAAAACCAGAGACAACATATTCCAGACACCCATCACTCTCTGTAAAAGCCAGAGACAACATATTCCAGACACCCATCACTCTCTGTAAAAACCAGAGACAACATATTCCAGACACCCATCACTCTCTGTAAAATCCAGAGACATATTCCAGACACCAATCATTCTCTGTAAAAACCAGAGACAACATATTCCAGACACCCATCACTCTCTGTGAAACACCAGATAACATGTTACAGATACCTATCACTGGCTCTATCAAACCCACAGGCAAAACATTGCAGACACCCATCACTCTCTGTAAAAAGCCTAGACAACACATTCCAGACAACTATCACTCTGTTAAAAACCCAAAACAACGCAGTCCAGACACCCATCATTCTCTGTAAAAATCCTAGAATAGACATTCAAGACACCCATCATTCTCTGTAAAAATCCTAGAATAGTCGTTCAAGACACCCATAATTCTTTGTAAAAAGACCAGACAACATATTGCAGACACCCATCACACACTGCAATAATTCAAGACAACACCTTCCAGACAAACATCACTCTCTAAAAATCCCAGACAACACATTGCAGACACCCATCACTCTCTGTAAAAAGCCCAGGCAACACATCCAAGATACATATCAATCGAGGGAAAAATGCCAGACAATACAATACAGAGACCCATCACACACTGAAATTATCCCGGACAAAACATTCCAGACACCAATCACTCTCTATAAAAATCCACAGACTAGACATTCCAGACACCCATCACGATCTGTGAAAACTCCAAACAACACATTCCAGACACCCATCACAATCTGTGAAAACCCCAGTCAACACATTCCAGACACCCATCACTCGCTGTAAAAACCAGAGACAACATATTCCAGACACCCATCACTCGCTGTAAAAACCAGAGACAACATATTCCAGACACCTATCGCACTTTCTGTAAAACCCCCACACAACACATCTCAGTCACCAATCCCTCTCTAAAAGTCCGAGAAACAGAATCCAGACACCCATCACTCTCTGTAAAAACCAAAGACAACATAATCCAGACACACATCACTCTCTGTAAAAACCAGAGACAACATATTGCAGACACTCATCACTCTCTGTAAAAACCAGAGATAACATATTCCAGACACCCATCATTCTCAGTAAAAACAAGAGGCAACATATTCCTGACACCCATCACTTTCTGTAAAAAGCAGAGAAAAATTATTCCAGACACCCATCACTCTCTGTAAAATCCAGAGACATATTCCAGACACCCATCATTCTCAGTAAAAACCAGAGACAACATATTCCAGACACTCATCACTCTCTGTAAAAACCAGAGACAACATATTCCAGACACCCATCACTCTCTGTAAAAACCAGAGACAACTCATTCAGGACACCCATCACTCTCTGTAAAAACCAGAGATAACATATTCCAGACACCCATCACTCTCTTTATAACCAGAGACAACATATTCCAGACACCTATCACTCTCTTTAAAAACCAGAGACAACATATTCCAGACACCCATCAATCTCTTTAAAAACCAGAGACAACATATTCCAGACACCCATCATTCTCTGCAAAAACCCAGACCACACATTCCAGACACCCATCATTCTCTTTAAAAACCAGAGACAACATATTCCAGACACCCATCATTCTCTTGAAAAACCAGAGACAACATATTCCAGACACTCATCACTCTCTGTAAAAACCAGAGACAACATATTCCAGACACCTATCACTCTCTTTAAAAACCAGACAACATATTCCAGCCACTTATCACTCTCTTTAAAAACCAGAGACAACATATTGCAGACACTCATCACTCTCTGTAAAAACCAGAGATAACATATTCCAGACACCCATCATTCTCAGTAAAAACAAGAGGCAACATATTCCTGACACCCATCACTTTCTGTAAAAAGCAGAGAAAAATTATTCCAGACACCCATCACTCTCTGTAAAATCCAGAGACATATTCCAGACACCCATCATTCTCAGTAAAAACCAGAGACAACATATTCCAGACACTCATCACTCTCTGTAAAAACCAGAGACAACATATTCCAGACACCCATCACTCTCTGTAAAAACCAGAGACAACTCATTCAGGACACCCATCACTCTCTGTAAAAACCAGAGACAACATATTCCAGACACCCATCACTCTCTTTAAAAACCAGAGACAACATATTCCAGACACCTATCACTCTCTTTAAAAACCAGAGACAACATATTCCAGACACTCATCACTCTCTGTAAAAACCAGAGATAACATATTCCAGACACCCAACACTCTCTGTAAAAACCAGAAACAACATATTCCAGACACCCATCATTCTCAGTAAAAACAAGAGGCAACATATTCCAGACACCCATCACTTTCTGTAAAAAGCAGAGAAAACATATTCCAGACACCCATCACTCTCTGTAAAAACCAGAGACAACATATTCCAGACACTCATCACTCTCTGTAAAAACCAGAGACAACATATCCCAGACACCCATCACTCTCTGTAAAAACCAGAGACAACATATTCCAGACACTCATCACTCTCTGTAAAAACCAGAGATAACATATTCCAGACACCCATCACTCTCTGTAAAAACCAGAAACAACATATTCCAGACACCCATCATTCTCAGTAAAAACAAGAGGCAGCATATTCCAGACACCCATCACTTTCTGTAAAAAGCAGAGAAAACATATTCCAGACACCCATCACTCTCTGTAAAAACCAGAGACAACATATACCAGACACCCATCATTCTCTTGAAAAACCAGAGACAACATATTCCAGACACCCATCATTCTCTTGAAAAACCAGAGACAACATATTCCAGACACTCATCACTCTCTGTAAAAACCAGAGACAACATATTCCAGACACCTATCACTCTCTTTAAAAACCAGACAACATATTCCAGCCACTTATCACTCTCTTTAAAAACCAGAGACAACATATTGCAGACACTCATCACTCTCTGTAAAAACCAGAGATAACATATTCCAGACACCCATCATTCTCAGTAAAAACAAGAGGCAACATATTCCTGACACCCATCACTTTCTGTAAAAAGCAGAGAAAAATTATTCCAGACACCCATCACTCTCTGTAAAATCCAGAGACATATTCCAGACACCCATCATTCTCAGTAAAAACCAGAGACAACATATTCCAGACACTCATCACTCTCTGTAAAAACCAGAGACAACATATTCCAGACACCCATCACTCTCTGTAAAAACCAGAGACAACTCATTCAGGACACCCATCACTCTCTGTAAAAACCAGAGACAACATATTCCAGACACCCATCACTCTCTTTAAAAACCAGAGACAACATATTCCAGACACCTATCACTCTCTTTAAAAACCAGAGACAACATATTCCAGACACTCATCACTCTCTGTAAAAACCAGAGATAACATATTCCAGACACCCAACACTCTCTGTAAAAACCAGAAACAACATATTCCAGACACCCATCATTCTCAGTAAAAACAAGAGGCAACATATTCCAGACACCCATCACTTTCTGTAAAAAGCAGAGAAAACATATTCCAGACACCCATCACTCTCTGTAAAAACCAGAGACAACATATTCCAGACACTCATCACTCTCTGTAAAAACCAGAGACAACATATCCCAGACACCCATCACTCTCTGTAAAAACCAGAGACAACATATTCCAGACACTCATCACTCTCTGTAAAAACCAGAGATAACATATTCCAGACACCCATCACTCTCTGTAAAAACCAGAAACAACATATTCCAGACACCCATCATTCTCAGTAAAAACAAGAGGCAGCATATTCCAGACACCCATCACTTTCTGTAAAAAGCAGAGAAAACATATTCCAGACACCCATCACTCTCTGTAAAAACCAGAGACAACATATACCAGACACCCATCACACTCTGTAAAAACCAGAGACAACATATTCCAGACACCCATCACTCTCTGTAAAAACCAGAGACAACATATTCCAGACACCCATCATTCTCAGTAAAAACCAGAGACAACATATTCCAGACACTCATCACTCTCTGTAAAAACTAGAGACAACATATCCCAGACACCCATCACTCTCTGTAAAAACCAGAGACAACATATTCCAGACACCCATCACTCTCTGTAAAAACCAGAGACAACTCATTCAGGACACCCATCACTCTCTGTAAAAACCAGAGACAACATATTCCAGACACCCATCACTCTCTTTAAAAACCAGAGACAACATATTCCAGACACCTATCACTCTCTTTAAAAACCAGAGACAACATATTCCAGACACCCATCAATCTCTTTAAAAAGCAGAGACAACATATTCCAGACACCCATCATTCTCTGTAAAAACCCAGACCACACATTCCAGACACCCATCATTCTCTTTAAAAACCAGAGACAACATATTCCAGACACCCATCATTCTCTTGAAAAACCAGAGACAACATATTCCAGACACTCATCACTCTCTGTAAAAACCAGAGACAACATATTCCAGACACCTATCACTCTCTTTAAAAACCAGAGACAACATATTCCAGCCACCTATCACTCTCTTTAAAAACCAGAGACAACATATTCCAGACACCCATCATTCTGTGTAAAAACCAGAGACAACATATTCCAGACACCCATCACGATGTGTGAAAAACCAGAGACAACATATTCCAGACACCAATCATTCTCTGTAAAAACCAGAGACAACATATTCCAGACACCCATCACTCTCTGTGAAACACCAGATAACATGTTACAGATACCTATCACTGGCTCTATCAAACCCGCAGGCAAAACATTGCAGACACCCATCACTCTCTGTAAAAAGCCTAGACAACACATTCCAGACAACTATCACTCTGTTAAAAACCCAAAACAACGCAATCCAGACACCCATCATTCTCTGTAAAAATCCTAGAATAGTCGTTCAAGACACCCATAATTCTTTGTAAAAAGACCAGACAACATATTGCAGACACCCATCACACACTGCAATAATTCAAGACAACACATTCCAGACAAACATCACTCTCTAAAAATCCCAGACAACACATTGCAGACACCCATCACTCTCTGTAAAAAGCCCAGGCAACACATCCAAGATACATATCAATCGAGGGAAAAATGCCAGACAATACAATACAGAGACCCATCACACACTGAAATTATCCCGGACAAAACATTCCAGACACCCATCACGATCTATGAAAACCCCAAACAACACATTCCAGACACCCATCACAATCTGTGAAAACCCCAGTCAACACATTCCAGACACCCATCACTCGCTGTAAAAACCAGAGACAACATATTCCAGACACCTATCGCACTTCCTGTAAAACCCCCACACAACACATCTCAGTCACCAATCCCTCTCTAAAAGTCCGAGACAACAGAATCCAGACACCCATCACTCTCTGTAAAAACCAAAGACAACATAATCCAGACACACATCACTCTCTGTAAAAACCAGAGACAACATATTCCAGACACTCATCACTCTCTGTAAAAACCAGAGATAACATATTCCAGAAACCCATCACTCTCAGTAAAAACCAGAAACAACATATTCCAGACACCCATCACTCTCTGTAAAAACCAGAGACAACATATTCCAGACACCCATCATGATCTGTGAAAACCAGACACAACATATTCCAGACACCTATCACTCTCTTTAAAAACCAGAGACAACATATTCCAGCCACCTATCACTCTCTTTAAAAACCAGAGCCAACATATTCCAGACACCCATCAATCTCTTTAAAAACCAGAGACAACATATTCCAGACACCCATCATTCTCTGTAAAAACCAGAGACAACATATTCCAGACACCCATCACGATGTGTGAAAAACCAGAGACAACATATTCCAGACACCAATCATTCTCTGTAAAAACCAGAGACAACATATTCCAGACACCCATCACTCTCTGTGAAACACCAGATAACATGTTACAGATACCTATCACTGGCTCTATCAAACCCACAGGCAAAACATTGCAGACACCCATCACTCTCTGTAAAAAGCCTAGACAACACATTCCAGACAACTATCACTCTGTTAAAAACCCAAAACAACGCAATCCAGACACCCATCATTCTCTGTAAAAATCCTAGAATAGACATTCAAGACACCCATCATTCTCTGTAAAAATCCTAGAATAGTCGTTCAAGACACCCATAATTCTTTGTAAAAATCCCAGACAACACATTGCAGACACCCATCACTCTCTGTAAAAAGCCCAGGCAACACATCCAAGATACATATCAATCGAGGGAAAAATGCCAGACAATACAATACAGAGACCCATCACACGCTGAAATTATCCCGGACAAAACATTCCAGACACCAATCACTCTCTATAAAAATCCACAGACTAGACATTCCAGACACCCATCACGATCTGTGAAAACCCCAAACAACACATTCCAGACACCCATCACTCGCTGTAAAAACCAGAGACAACATATTCCAGACACCTATCGCACTTCCTGTAAAACCCCCACACAACACATCTCAGTCACCAATCCCTCTCTAAAAGTCCGAGAAACAGAATCCAGACACCCATCACTCTCTGTAAAAACCAAAGACAACATAATCCAGACACACATCACTCTCTGTAATAACCAGAGACAACATATTCCAGACACTCATCACTCTCTGTAAAAACCAGAGATAACATATTCCAGACACCCATCACTCTCTGTAAAAACCAGAAACAACATATTCCAGACACCCATCATTCTCAGTAAAAACAAGAGGCAACATATTCCAGACACCCATCACTTTCTGTAAAAAGCAGAGAAAACATATTCCAGACACCCATCACTCTCTGTAAAAACCAGAGACAACATATACCAGACACCCATCACACTCTGTAAAAACCAGAGACAACATATTCCAGACACCCATCAGTCGCTGTAAAAACCAGAGACAACATATTCCAGACACCCATCACTCTCAGTAAAAACCAGAGACAACATATTCCAGACACCCATCACTCTCTGTAAAAACCAGAGACAACATATTCCAGACACCCATCACTCTCTGTAAAAACCAGAGACAACTCATTCCAGACACCCATCATGCTCTTTAAAAACCAGAGACAACATATTCCAGACACCCATCATACTCTTGAAAAACCAGAGACAACATATTCCAGACACTCATCACTCTCTGTAAAAACCAGAGACAACATATTCCAGACACCTATCACTCTCTGTAAAAACCAGAGACAACATATCCCAGACACCCATCACTCTCTGTAAAAACCAGAGACAACATATTCCAGACACCCATCACTCTCTGTAAAAACCAGAGACAACTCATTCAGGACACCCATCACTCTCTGTAAAAACCAGAGACAACATATTCCAGACACCCATCACTCTCTTTAAAAACCAGAGACAACATATTCCAGACACCTATCACTCTCTTTAAAAACCAGAGACAACATATTCCAGACACCCATCAATCTCTTTAAAAATCAGAGACAACATATTCCAGACACCCATCATTCTCTGTAAAAACCCAGACCACACATTCCAGACACCCATCATTCTCTTTAAAAACCAGAGACAACATATTCCAGACACCCATCATTCTCTTGAAAAACCAGAGACAACATATTCCAGACACTCATCACTCTCTGTAAAAACCAGAGACAACATATTCCAGACACCTATCACTCTCTTTAAAAACCAGAGACAACATATTCCAGCCACCTATCACTCTCTTTAAAAACCAGAGACAACATATTCCAGACACCCATCATTCTGTGTAAAAACCAGAGACAACATATTCCAGACACCCATCACGATGTGTGAAAAACCAGAGACAACATATTCCAGACACCAATCATTCTCTGTAAAAACCAGAGACAACATATTCCAGACACCCATCACTCTCTGTGAAACACCAGATAACATGTTACAGATACCTATCACTGGCTCTATCAAACCCACAGGCAAAACATTGCAGACACCCATCACTCTCTGTAAAAAGCCTAGACAACACATTCCAGACAACTATCACTCTGTTAAAAACCCAAAACAACGCAATCCAGACACCCATCATTCTCTGTAAAAATCCTAGAATAGACATTCAAGACACCCATCATTCTCTGTAAAAATCCTAGAATAGTCGTTCAAGACACCCATAATTCTTTGTAAAAAGACCAGACAACATATTGCAGACACCCATCACACACTGCAATAATTCAAGACAACACATTCCAGACAAACATCACTCTCTAAAAATCCCAGACAACACATTGCAGACACCCATCACTCTCTGTAAAAAGCCTAGACAACACATTCCAGACAACTATCACTCTGTTAAAAACCCAAAACAACGCAATCCAGACACCCATCATTCTCTGTAAAAATCCTAGAATAGTCGTTCAAGACACCCATAATTCTTTGTAAAAAGACCAGACAACATATTGCAGACACCCATCACACACTGCAATAATTCAAGACAACACATTCCAGACAAACATCACTCTCTAAAAATCCCAGGCAACACATTGCAGACACCCATCACACTCTGTAAAAAGCCCAGGCAACACATCCAAGATACATATCAATCGAGGGAAAAATGCCAGACAATACAATACAGAGACCCATCACACGCTGAAATTATCCCGGACAAAACATTCCAGACACCAATCACTCTCTATAAAAATCCACAGACTAGACATTCCAGACACCCATCACGATCTATGAAAACCCCAAACAACACATTCCAGACACCCATCACAATCTGTGAAAACCCCAGTCAACACATTCCAGACACCCATCACTCGCTGTAAAAACCAGAGACAACATATTCCAGACACCTATCGCACTTCCTGTAAAACCCCCACACAACACATCTCAGTCACCAATCCCTCTCTAAAAGTCCGAGACAACAGAATCCAGACACCCATCACTCTCTGTAAAAACCAAAGACAACATAATCCAGACACACATCACTCTCTGTAAAAACCAGAGACAACATATTCCAGACACTCATCACTCTCTGTAAAAACCAGAGATAACATATTCCAGACACCCATCTCTCTCTGTAAAAACCAGAAACAACATATTCCAGACACCCATCATTCTCAGTAAAAACCAGAGACAACATATTCCAGACACCCATCACTCTCTGAGAAACAACAGATAACATGTTACAGATACCTATCACTGGCTCTATCAAACCCACAGGCAAAACATTGCAGACACCCATCACTCTCTGTAAAAAGCCTAGACAACACATTCCAGACAACTATCACTCTGTTAAAAACCCAAAACAACGCAATCCAGACACCCATCATTCTCTGTAAAAATCCTAGAATAGACATTCAAGACACCCATCATTCTCTGTAAAAATCCTAGAATAGTCGTTCAAGACACCCATAATTCTTTGTAAAAATCCCAGACAACACATTGCAGACACCCATCACTCTCTGTAAAAAGCCCAGGCAACACATCCAAGATACATATCAATCGAGGGAAAAATGCCAGACAATACAATACAGAGACCCATCACACGCTGAAATTATCCCGGACAAAACATTCCAGACACCAATCACTCTCTATAAAAATCCACAGACTAGACATTCCAGACACCCATCACGATCTGTGAAAACCCCAAACAACACATTCCAGACACCCATCACTCGCTGTAAAAACCAGAGACAACATATTCCAGACACCTATCGCACTTCCTGTAAAACCCCCACACAACACATCTCAGTCACCAATCCCTCTCTAAAAGTCCGAGAAACAGAATCCAGACACCCATCACTCTCTGTAAAAACCAAAGACAACATAATCCAGACACACATCACTCTCTGTAAAAACCAGAGACAACATATTCCAGACACTCATCACTCTCTGTAAAAACCAGAGATAACATATTCCAGACACCCATCACTCTCTGTAAAAACCAGAAACAACATATTCCAGACACCCATCATTCTCAGTAAAAACAAGAGGCAACATATTCCAGACACCCATCACTTTCTGTAAAAAGCAGAGAAAACATATTCCAGACACCCATCACTCTCTGTAAAAACCAGAGACAACATATACCAGACACCCATCACACTCTGTAAAAACCAGAGACAACATATTCCAGACACCCATCAGTCGCTGTAAAAACCAGAGACAACATATTCCAGACACCCATCACTCTCAGTAAAAACCAGAGACAACATATTCCAGACACCCATCACTCTCTGTAAAAACCAGAGACAACATATTCCAGACACCCATCACTCTCTGTAAAAACCAGAGACAACTCATTCCAGACACCCATCATGCTCTTTAAAAACCAGAGACAACATATTCCAGACACCCATCATTCTCTTGAAAAACCAGAGACAACATATTCCAGACACTCATCACTCTCTGTAAAAACCAGAGACAACATATTCCAGACACCTATCACTCTCTGTAAAAACCAGAGACAACATATCCCAGACACCCATCACTCTCTGTAAAAACCAGAGACAACATATTCCAGACACCCATCACTCTCTGTAAAAACCAGAGACAACTCATTCAGGACACCCATCACTCTCTGTAAAAACCAGAGACAACATATTCCAGACACCCATCACTCTCTTTAAAAACCAGAGACAACATATTCCAGACACCTATCACTCTCTGTAAAAACCAGAGACAACATATTCCAGACACCCATCATGATCTGTGAAAACCAGAGACAACATATTCCAGACACCTATCACTCTCTTTAAAAACCAGAGACAACATATTCCAGACACCCATCACTCTCTGTGAAACACCAGATAACATGTTACAGATACCTATCACTGGCTCTATCAAACCCACAGGCAAAACATTGCAGACACCCATCACTCTCTGTAAAAAGCCTAGACAACACATTCCAGACAACTATCACTCTGTTAAAAACCCAGAACAACGCAATCCAGACACCCATCATTCTCTGTAAAAATCCTAGAATAGACATTCAAGACACCCATCATTCTCTGTAAAAATCCTAGAATAGTCGTTCAAGACACCCATAATTCTTTGTAAAAACACCAGACAACATATTGCAGACACCCATCACACACTGCAATAATTCAAGACAACACATTCCAGACAAACATCACTCTCTAAAAATCCCAGACAACACATTGCAGACACCCATCACTCTCTGTAAAAAGCCCAGGCAACACATCCAAGATACATATCAATCGAGGGAAAAATGCCAGACAATACAATACAGAGACCCATCACACGCTGAAATTATCCCGGACAAAACATTCCAGACACCAATCACTCTCTATAAAAATCCACAGACTAGACATTCCAGACACCCATCACGATCTGTGAAAACCCCAAACAACACATTCCAGACACCCATCACTCGCTGTAAAAACCAGAGACAACATATTCCAGACACCTATCGCACTTCCTGTAAAACCCCCACACAACACATCTCAGTCACCAATCCCTCTCTAAAAGTCCGAGAAACAGAATCCAGACACCCATCACTCTCTGTAAAAACCAAAGACAACATATTCCAAACACTCATCACTCTCTGTAAAAACCAGAGATAACATATTCCAGACACCTATCACTCTCTTTAAAAACCAGAGACAACATATTCCAGACACCCATCAATCTCTTTAAAAATCAGAGACAACATATTCCAGACACCCATCATTCTCTGTAAAAACCCAGACCACACATTCCAGACACCCATCATTCTCTTTAAAAACCAGAGACAACATATTCCAGACACCCATCATTCTCTTGAAAAACCAGAGACAACATATTCCAGACACTCATCACTCTCTGTAAAAACCAGAGACAACATATTCCAGACACCTATCACTCTCTTTAAAAACCAGAGACAACATATTCCAGCCACCTATCACTCTCTTTAAAAACCAGAGACAACATATTCCAGACACCCATCATTCTGTGTAAAAACCAGAGACAACATATTCCAGACTCCCATCACGATGTGTGAAAAACCAGAGACAACATATTCCAGACACCAATCATTCTCTGTAAAAACCAGAGACAACATATTCCAGACACCCATCACTCTCTGTGAAACACCAGATAACATGTTACAGATACCTATCACTGGCTCTATCAAACCCGCAGGCAAAACATTGCAGACACCCATCACTCTCTGTAAAAAGCCTAGACAACACATTCCAGACAACTATCACTCTGTTAAAAACCCAAAACAACGCAATCCAGACACCCATCATTCTCTGTAAAAATCCTAGAATAGTCGTTCAAGACACCCATAATTCTTTGTAAAAATCCTGACACCCATCACACACTGCAATAATTCAAGACAACACATTCCAGACAAACATCACTCTCTAAAAATCCCAGGCAACACATTGCAGACACCCATCACTCTCTGTAAAAAGCCCAGGCAACACATCCAAGATACATATCAATCGAGGGAAAAATGCCAGACAATACAATACAGAGACCCATCACACGCTGAAATTATCCCGGACAAAACATTCCAGACACCAATCACTCTCTATAAAAATCCACAGACTAGACATTCCAGACACCCATCACGATCTATGTAAACCCCAAACAACACATTCCAGACACCCATCACAATCTGTGAAAACCCCAGTCAACACATTCCAGACACCCATCACTCGCTGTAAAAACCAGAGACAACATATTCCAGACACCTATCGCACTTCCTGTAAAACCCCCACACAACACATCTCAGTCACCAATCCCTCTCTAAAAGTCCGAGACAACAGAATCCAGACACCCATCACTCTCTGTAAAAACCAAAGACAACATAATCCAGACACACATCACTCTCTGTAAAAACCAGAGACAACATATTCCAGACACTCATCACTCTCTGTAAAAACCAGAGATAACATATTCCAGACACCCATCACTCTCTGTAAAAACCAGAAACAACATATTCCAGACACCCATCATTCTCAGTAAAAACAAGAGGCAACATATTCCAGACACCCATCACTTTCTGTAAAAAGCAGAGAAAACATATTCCAGACACCCATCACACTCTTTAAAAACCAGAGACAACATATACCAGACACCCATCACACTCTGTAAAAACCAGAGACAACATATTCCAGACACCCATCAGTCGCTGTAAAAACCAGAGACAACATATTCCAGACACCCATCACTCTCTTGAAAAACCAGAGACAACATATTCCAGACACCCATCATGATCTGTGAAAACCAGAGACAACATATTCCAGACACCTATCACTCTCTTTAAAAACCAGAGACAACATATTCCAGACACCCATCACTCTCTGTGAAACACCAGATAACATGTTACAGATACCTATCACTGGCTCTATCAAACCCACAGGCAAAACATTGCAGACACCCATCACTCTCTGTAAAAAGCCTAGACAACACATTCCAGACAACTATCACTCTGTTAAAAACCCAGAACAACGCAATCCAGACACCCATCATTCTCTGTAAAAATCCTAGAATAGACATTCAAGACACCCATCATTCTCTGTAAAAATCCTAGAATAGTCGTTCAAGACACCCATAATTCTTTGTAAAAACACCAGACAACATATTGCAGACACCCATCACACACTGCAATAATTCAAGACAACACATTCCAGACAAACATCACTCTCTAAAAATCCCAGACAACACATTGCAGACACCCATCACTCTCTGTAAAAAGCCCAGGCAACACATCCAAGATACATATCAATCGAGGGAAAAATGCCAGACAATACAATACAGAGACCCATCACACGCTGAAATTATCCCGGACAAAACATTCCAGACACCAATCACTCTCTATAAAAATCCACAGACTAGACATTCCAGACACCCATCACGATCTGTGAAAACCCCAAACAACACATTCCAGACACCCATCACTCGCTGTAAAAACCAGAGACAACATATTCCAGACACCTATCGCACTTCCTGTAAAACCCCCACACAACACATCTCAGTCACCAATCCCTCTCTAAAAGTCCGAGAAACAGAATCCAGACACCCATCACTCTCTGTAAAAACCAAAGACAACATAATCCAGACACACATCACTCTCTGTAAAAACCAGAGACAACATATTCCAGACACTCATCACTCTCTGTAAAAACCAGAGATAACATATTCCAGACACCCATCACTCTCTGTAAAAACCAGAAACAACATATTCCAGACACCCATCATTCTCAGTAAAAACAAGAGGCAACATATTCCAGACACCCATCACTTTCTGTAAAAAGCAGAGAAAACATATTCCAGACACCCATCACTCTCTGTAAAAACCAGAGACAACATATACCAGACACCCATCACACTCTGTAAAAACCAGAGACAACATATTCCAGACACCCATCAGTCGCTGTAAAAACCAGAGACAACATATTCCAGACACCCATCACCCTCAGTAAAAACCAGAGACAACATATTCCAGACACCCATCACTCTCTGTAAAAACCAGAGACAACATATTCCAGACACCCATCACTCTCTGTAAAAACCAGAGACAACTCATTCCAGACACCCATCATTCTCTTTAAAAACCAGAGACAACATATTCCAGACACCCATCATTCTCTTGAAAAACCAGAGACAACATATTCCAGACACTCATCACTCTCTGTAAAAACCAGAGACAACATATTCCAGACACCCATCACTCTCTGTGAAACACCAGATAACATGTTACAGATACCTATCACTGGCTCTATCAAACCCACAGGCAAAACATTGCAGACACCCATCACTCTCTGTAAAAAGCCTAGACAACACATTCCAGACAACTATCACTCTGTTAAAAACCCAAAACAACGCAATCCAGACACCCATCATTCTCTGTAAAAATCCTAGAATAGACATTCAAGACACCCATCATTCTCTGTAAAAATCCTAGAATAGTCGTTCAAGACACCCATAATTCTTTGTAAAAAGACCAGACAACATATTGCAGACACCCATCACACACTGCAATAATTCAAGACAACACATTCCAGACAAACATCACTCTCTAAAAATCCCAGACAACACATTGCAGACACCCATCACTCTCTGTAAAAAGCCCAGGCAACACATCCAAGATACATATCAATCGAGGGAAAAATGCCAGACAATACAATACAGAGACCCATCACACGCTGAAATTATCCCGGACAAAACATTCCAGACACCAATCACTCTCTATAAAAATCCACAGACTAGACATTCCAGACACCCATCACGATCTGTGAAAACCCCAAACAACACATTCCAGACACCCATCACTCGCTGTAAAAACCAGAGACAACATATTCCAGACACCTATCGCACTTCCTGTAAAACCCCCACACAACACATCTCAGTCACCAATCCCTCTCTAAAAGTCCGAGAAACAGAATCCAGACACCCATCACTCTCTGTAAAAACCAAAGACAACATAATCCAGACACACATCACTCTCTGTAAAAACCAGAGACAACATATTCCAGACACTCATCACTCTCTGTAAAAACCAGAGATAACATATTCCAGACACCCATCACTCTCTGTAAAAACCAGAAACAACATATTCCAGACACCCATCATTCTCAGTAAAAACAAGAGGCAACATATTCCAGACACCCATCACTTTCTGTAAAAAGCAGAGAAAACATATTCCAGACACCCATCACTCTCTGTAAAAACCAGAGACAACATATACCAGACACCCATCACACTCTGTAAAAACCAGAGACAACATATTCCAGACACCCATCAGTCGCTGTAAAAACCAGAGACAACATATTCCAGACACCCATCACTCTCAGTAAAAACCAGAGACAACATATTCCAGACACCCATCACTCTCTGTAAAAACCAGAGACAACATATTCCAGACACCCATCACTCTCTGTAAAAACCACAGACAACTCATTCGAGACACCCATCATTCTCTTTAAAAACCAGAGACAACATATTCCAGACACCCATCATTCTCTTGAAAAACCAGAGACAACATATTCCAGACACTCATCACTCTCTGTAAAAACCAGAGACAACATATTCCAATCACCTATCACTCTCTTTAAAAACCAGAGACAACATATTCCAGCCACCTATCACTCTCTTTAAAAACCAGAGACAACATATTCCAGACACCCATCATTCTGTGTAAAAACCAGAGACAACATATTCCAGACACCCATCACGATGTGTGAAAAACCAGAGACAACATATTCCAGACACCAATCATTCTCTGTAAAAACCAGAGACAACATATTCCAGACACCCATCACTCTCTGTGAAACACCAGATAACATGTTACAGATACCTATCACTGGCTCTATCAAACCCACAGGCAAAACATAGCAGACACCCTTCACTCTCTGTAAAAAGCCTAGACAACACATTCCAGACAACTATCACTCTGTTAAAAACCCAAAACAATGCAATCCAGACACCCATCATTCTCTGTAAAAATCCTAGAATAGTCGTTCAAGACACCCATAATTCTTTGTAAAAAGACCAGACAACATATTGCAGACACCCATCACACACTGCAATAATTCAAGACAACACATTCCAGACAAACATCACTCTCTAAAAATCCCAGACAACACATTGCAGACACCCATCACTCTCTGTAAAAAGCCCAGGCAACACATCCAAGATACATATCAATCGAGGGAAAAATGCCAGACAATACAATACAGAGACCCATCACACGCTGAAATTATCCCGGACAAAACATTCCAGACACCAATCACTCTCTATAAAAATCCACAGACTAGACATTCCAGACACCCATCACGATCTATGAAAACCCCAAACAACACATTCCAGACACCCATCACAATCTGTGAAAACCCCAGTCAACACATTCCAGACACCCATCACTCGCTGTAAAAACCAGAGACAACATATTCCAGACACCTATCGCACTTCCTGTAAAACCCCCACACAACACATCTCAGTCACCAATCCCTCTCTAAAAGTCCGAGACAACAGAATCCAGACACCCATCACTCTCTGTAAAAACCAAAGACAACATAATCCAGACACACATCACTCTCTGTAAAAACCAGAGACAACATATTCCAGACACTCATCACTCTCTGTAAAAACCAGAGATAACATATTCCAGACACCCATCACTCTCTGTAAAAACCAGAGACAACATATACCAGACACCCATCACACTCTGTAAAAACCAGAGACAACATATTCCAGACACCCATCAGTCGCTGTAAAAACCAGAGACAACATATTCCAGACACCCATCACTCTCAGTAAAAACCAGAGACAACATATTCCAGACACCCATCACTCTCTGTAAAAACCAGAGACAACATATTCCAGACACCCATCATTCTCTTGAAAAACCAGAGACAACATATTCCAGACACCCATCATGATCTGTGAAAACCAGAGACAACATATTCCAGACACCTATCACTCTCTTTAAAAACCAGAAACAACAGATTCCAGCCACCTATCACTCTCTTTAAAAACCAGAGCCAACATATTCCAGACACCCATCAATCTCTTTAAAAACCAGAGACAACATATTCCAGACACCCATCATTCTCTGTAAAAACCAGAGACAACATATTCCAGACACCCATCACGATGTGTGAAAAACCAGAGACAACATATTCCAGACACCAATCATTCTCTGTAAAAACCAGAGACAACATATTCCAGACACCCATCACTCTCTGTGAAACACCAGATAACATGTTACAGATACCTATCACTGGCTCTATCAAACCCACAGGCAAAACATTGCAGACACCCATCACTCTCTGTAAAAAGCCTAGACAACACATTCCAGACAACTATCACTCTGTTAAAAACCCAAAACAACGCAATCCAGACACCCATCATTCTCTGTAAAAATCCTAGAATAGACATTCAAGACACCCATCATTCTCTGTAAAAATCCTAGAATAGTCGTTCAAGACACCCATAATTCTTTGTAAAAACACCAGACAACATATTGCAGACACCCATCACACACTGCAATAATTCAAGACAACACATTCCAGACAAACATCACTCTCTAAAAATCCCAGACAACACATTGCAGACACCCATCACTCTCTGTAAAAAGCCCAGGCAACACATCCAAGATACATATCAATCGAGGGAAAAATGCCAGACAATACAATACAGAGACCCATCACACGCTGAAATTATCCCGGACAAAACATTCCAGACACCAATCACTCTCTATAAAAACCAGAGACAACATACTCCAGACACCTATCACTCTCTTTAAAAACCAGAGACAACATATTATAGACACCCATCATTCTCTGTAAAAACCAGACAACACATTCCAGACACCCATCACTCTCTGTAAAAACCAGAGAAAACACATTCCTGACACCCATCACTCTCTGTAAAATCCAGAGACAACATATTCCAGACACCCATCACCCTCTGTAAAAACCAGAGACAACATATTCCAGACACCCATCACTCTCTGTAAAAACCAGAGACAACATATTCCAGACACCCATCACTCTCTGTAAAAACCAGATACAACATATTCCAGACACCCATCACTCTCTGTAAAAACCAGAGACAACATATTCCAGACACCCATCACTCTCTGTAAAAACCAGACAACACATTCCAGACACCCATCACTCACTCTAAAAACCCAGACCACACATTCCAGACACCCATCATTCTCTGTAAAAACCAGAGACAACACATTCCAGACACGCATCACACTCTGTAAAAACCAGAGACAACATATTCCAGACACCCATCACCCTCTGTAAAAACCACAGACAACATATTCCAGACACCCATCACTCTCTGTAAAAACCAGAGACAACTCATTCAGGACAACCATCACTCTCTGTAAAAACCAGAGACAACATATTCCAGACAACCATCACTCTCTGTAAAAACCAGAGACAACATATTCCAGACACCTATCACTCTCTTTAAAAACCAGAGACAACATATTCCAGACACCCATCAATCTCTTTAAAAACCAGAGACAACATATTCCAGACACTCATCATTCTCTGTAAAAACCCAGACCACACATTCCAGACACCCATCATTCTCTTTAAAAACCAGAGACAACATATTCCAGACACCCATCATTCTCTTGAAAAAACAGAGACAACACATTCCAGACACCCATCACTCTCTGTCAAAACCCAAACCACACATTCCAGACACCCATCACTCTCTGTAAAAACCAGAGAAAACATATTCCAGACACCCATCACTCTCTGTAAAAGCCAGAGACAACATATTCCAGACACCCATCACTCTCTGTAAAAACCAGAGACAACATATTCCAGACACCCATCACTCTCTGTAAAATCCAGAGACATATTCCAGACACCCATCATTCTCAGTAAAAACCAGAGACAACATATTCCAGACACTCATCACTCTCTGTAAAAACCAGAGACAACATATTCCAGACACCCATCACTCTCTGTAAAAACCAGAGACAACATATTCCAGACACCTGTCACTCTCTTTAAAAACCAGAGACAACATATTCCAGACACCTATCACTCTCTTAAAAACCAGAGCCAACATATTCCAGACACCCATCAATCTCTTTGAAAACCAGAGACAACATATTCCAGACACCCATCATTCTCTGTAAAAACCCAGACCACACATTCCAGACACCCATCATTCTCTTTAAAAACAAGATACAACATATTCCAGACACCCATCATTCTCTTTAAAAACCAGAGACAACATATTCCAGACCCTCATCATTCTTTTTAAAAACCAGAGACAACATAATCCAGAAACCCATCACTCTCTGTATAAACCAGACAACACATTCCAGACACCCATCACTCTCTGTCAAAACCCAAACCACACATTCCAGACACCCATCACTCTCTGTAAAAACCAGAGACAACATATTCCAGACACCCATCATGATCTGTGAAAACCAGAGACAACATATTCCAGACACCTATCACTCTCTTTAAAAACCAGAAACAACATATTCCAGCCACCTATCACTCTCTTTAAAAACCAGAGCCAACATATTCCAGACACCCACCAATCTCTTTAAAAACCAGAGACAACATATTCCAGACACCCATCATTCTCTGTAAAAACCAGAGACAACATATTCCAGACACCCATCACGATGTGTGAAAAACCAGAGACAACATATTCCAGACACCAATCATTCTCTGTAAAAACCAGAGACAACATATTCCAGACACCCATCACTCTCTGTGAAACACCAGATAACATGTTACAGATACCTATCACTGGCTCTATCAAACCCACAGGCAAAACATTGCAGACACCCATCACTCTCTGTAAAAAGCCTAGACAACACATTCCAGACAACTATCACTCTGTTAAAAACCCAAAACAACGCAATCCAGACACCCATCATTCTCTGTAAAAATCCTAGAATAGACATTCAAGACACCCATCATTCTCTGTAAAAATCCTAGAATAGTCGTTCAAGACACCCATAATTCTTTGTAAAAAGACCAGACAACATATTGCAGACACCCATCACACACTGCAATAATTCAAGACAACACATTCCAGACAAACATCACTCTCTAAAAATCCCAGACAACACATTGCAGACACCCATCACTCTCTGTAAAAAGCCCAGGCAACACATCCAAGATACATATCAATCGAGGGAAAAATGCCAGACAATACAATACAGAGACCCATCACACGCTGAAATTATCCCGGACAAAACATTCCAGACACCAATCACTCTCTATAAAAATCCACAGACTAGACATTCCAGACACCCATCACGATCTGTGAAAACCCCAAACAACACATTCCAGACACCCATCACAATCTGTGAAAACCCCAGTCAACACATTCCAGACACCCATCACTCGCTGTAAAAACCAGAGACAACATATTCCAGACACCTATCGCACTTCCTGTAAAACCCCCACACAACACATCTCAGTCACCAATCCCTCTCTAAAAGTCCGAGAAACAGAATCCAGACACCCATCACTCTCTGTAAAAACCAGAGACAACATAATCCAGACACACATCACTCTCTGTAAAAACCAGAGACAACATATTCCAGACACTCATCACTCTCTGTAAAAACCAGAGATAACATAATCCAGACACCCATCACTCTCTGTAAAAACCAGAAACAACATATTCCAGACACCCATCATTCTCAGTAAAAACAAAAGGCAACATATTCCAGACACCCATCACTTTCTGTAAAAAGCAGAGAAAACATATTCCAGACACCCATCACTCTCTGTAAAAACCAGAGACAACATATACCAGACACCCATCACACTCTGTAAAAACCAGAGACAACATATTCCAGACACCCATCAGTCGCTGTAAAAACCAGAGACAACGTATTCCAGACACCCATCACTCTCAGTAAAAACCAGAGACAACATATTCCAGACACCCATCACTCTCTGTAAAAACCAGAGACAACATATTCCAGACACCCATCACTCTCTGTAAAAACCAGAGACAACTCATTCCAGACACCCATCATGATCTGTGAAAACCAGAGACAACATATTCCAGACACCCATCACTCTCTGTAAAAACCAGAGACAACATATTCCAGACACCAATCACTCTCTTTAAAAACCAGAGACAACATACTCCAGACACCTATCACTCTCTTTAAAAACCAGAGACAACATATTCTAGACACCCATCATTCTCTGTAAAAACCAGACAACACATTCCAGACACCCATCACTCTCTGTAAAAACCAGAGAAAACACATTCCTGACTCCCATCACTCTCTGTAAAATCCAGAGACAACATATTCCAGACACCCATCACTCTCTGTAAAAACCAGAGACAACATATTCCAGACACCCATCACTCTCTGTAAAAACCAGAGACAACATATTCCAGACACCCATCACTCTCTGTAAAAACCAGATACAACATATTCCAGACACCCATCACTCTCTGTAAAAACCAGAGACAACATATTCCAGACACCCATCACTCTCTGTAAAAACCAGACAACACATTCCAGACACCCATCACTCACTCTAAAAACCCAGACCACACATTCCAGACACCCATCATTCTCTGTAAAAACCAGAGACAACATATTCCAGACAACCATCACTCTCTGTAAAAACCAGAGACAACATATTCCAGACACCTATCACTCTCTTTAAAAACCAGAGACAACATATTCCAGACACCCATCAATCTCTTTAAAAACCAGAGACAACATATTCCAGACACCCATCATTCTCTGTAAAAACCCAGACCACACATTCCAGACACCCATCATTCTCTTTAAAAACCAGAGACAACATATTCCAGACACCCATCATTCTCTTGAAAAAACAGAGACAACATATTCCAGACACTCATCACTCTCTGTAAAAACCAGAGACAACATATTCCAGTCACCCATCACTCTCTGTAAAAACCAGAGACAAGATATTCCAGTCACCCATCACTCTCTTTAAAAATAAGAGACCACACATTCCAGACACCCTTCATTTTCTTTAAAAACAAGAGACAACATATTCCAGACACCCTTCATTCTCTTTAAAAACCAGAGACAACATATTCCAGACCCTCATCATTCTTTTTAAAAACCAGAGACAACATAATCCAGACACCCATCACTCTCTGTATAAACCAGACAACACATTCCAGACACCCATCACTCTCTGTCAAAACCCAAACCACACATTCCAGACACCCATCACTCTCTGTAAAAACCAGAGAAAACATATTCCAGACACCCATCACTCTCTGTAAAAGCCAGAGACAACATATTCCAGACACCCATCACTCTCTCTAAAAACCAGAGACAACATATTCCAGACACCCATCACTCTCTGTAAAATCCAGAGACATATTCCAGACACCCATCATTCTCAGTAAAAACCAGAGACAACATATTCCAGACACTCATCACTCTCTGTAAAAACCAGAGACAACATATCCCAGACACCCATCACTCTCTGTAAAAACCAGAGACAACATATTCCAGACACCCATCACTCTCTGTAAAAACCAGAGACAACTCATTCAGGACACCCATCACTCTCTGTAAAAACCAGAGACAACATATTCCAGACACCCATCACTCTCTGTAAAAACCAGAGACAACATATTCCAGACACCCATCACTCTCTGTAAAATCCAGAGACATATTCCAGACACCCATCATTCTCAGTAAAAACCAGAGACAACATATTCCAGACACTCATCACTCTCTGTAAAAACCAGAGACAACATATCCCAGACACCCATCACTCTCTGTAAAAACCAGAGACAACATATTCCAGACACCCATCACTCTCTGTAAAAACCAGAGACAACTCATTCAGGACACCCATCACTCTCTGTAAAAACCAGAGACAACATATTACAGACACCCATCACTCTCTGTAAAAACCAGAGACAACATATTCCAGACACCTGTCACTCTCTTTAAAAACCAGAGACAACATATTCCAGACACCTATCACTCTCTTAAAAACCAGAGCCAACATATTCCAGACACCCATCAATCTCTTTGAAAACCAGAGACAACATATTCCAGACACCCATCATTCTCTGTAAAAACCCAGACCACACATTCCAGACACCCATCATTCTCTTTAAAAACAAGATACAACATATTCGAGACACCCATCATTCTCTTTAAAAACCAGAGACAACATATTCCAGACCCTCATCATTCTTTTTAAAAACCAGAGACAACATAATCCAGAAACCCATCACTCTCTGTATAAACCAGACAACACATTCCAGACACCCATCACTCTCTGTCAAAACCCAAACCACACATTCCAGACACCCATCACTCTCTGTAAAAACCAGAGAAAACATATTCCAGACACCCATCACTCTCTGTAAAAGCCAGAGACAACATATTCCAGACACCCATCACTCTCTGTAAAAACCAGAGACAACATATTCCAGACACCCATCATGATCTGTGAAAACCAGAGACAACATATTCCAGACACCTATCACTCTCTTTAAAAACCAGAAACAACATATTCCAGCCACCTATCACTCTCTTTAAAAACCAGAGCCAACATATTCCAGACACCCATCAATCTCTTTAAAAACCAGAGACAACATATTCCAGACACCCATCATTCTCTGTAAAAACCAGAGACAACATATTCCAGACACCCATCACGATGTGTGAAAAACCAGAGACAACATATTCCAGACACCAATCATTCTCTGTAAAAACCAGAGACAACATATTCCAGACACCCATCACTCTCTGTGAAACACCAGATAACATGTTACAGATACCTATCACTGGCTCTATCAAACCCACAGGCAAAACATTGCAGACACCCATCACTCTCTGTAAAAAGCCTAGACAACACATTCCAGACAACTATCACTCTGTTAAAAACCCAAAACAACGCAATCCAGACACCCATCATTCTCTGTAAAAATCCTAGAATAGACATTCAAGACACCCATCATTCTCTGTAAAAATCCTAAAATAGTCGTTCAAGACACCCATAATTCTTTGTAAAAAGACCAGACAACATATTGCAGACACCCATCACACACTGCAATAATTCAAGACAACACATTCCAGACAAACATCACTCTCTAAAAATCCCAGACAGCACATTGCAGACACCCATCACTCTCTGTAAAAAGCCCAGGCAACACATCCAAGATACATATCAATCGAGGGAAAAATGCCAGACAATACAATACAGAGACCCATCACACGCTGAAATTATCCCGGACAAAACATTCCAGACACCAATCACTCTCTATAAAAATCCACAGACTAGACATTCCAGACACCCATCACGATCTGTGAAAACCCCAAACAACACATTCCAGACACCCATCACAATCTGTGAAAACCCCAGTCAACACATTCCAGACACACATCACTCGCTGTAAAAACCAGAGACAACATATTCCAGACACCTATCGCACTTCCTGTAAAACCCCCACACAACACATCTCAGTCACCAATCCCTCTCTAAAAGTCCGAGAAACAGAATCCAGACACCCATCACTCTCTGTAAAAACCAGAGACAACATAATCCAGACACACATCACTCTCTGTAAAAACCAGAGACAACATATTCCAGACACTCATCACTCTCTGTAAAAACCAGAGATAACATAATCCAGACACCCATCACTCTCTGTAAAAACCAGAAACAACATATTCCAGACACCCATCATTCTCAGTAAAAACAAGAGGCAACATATTCCAGACACCCATCACTTTCTGTAAAAAGCAGAGAAAACATATTCCAGACACCCATCACTCTCTGTAAAAACCAGAGACAACATATACCAGACACCCATCACACTCTGTAAAAACCAGAGACAACATATTCCAGACACCCATCAGTTGCTGTAAAAACCAGAGACAACATATTCCAGACGCCCATCACTCTCAGTAAAAACCAGAGACAACATATTCCAGACACCCATCACTCTCTGTAAAAACCAGAGACAACATATTCCAGACACCCATCACTCTCTGTAAAAACCAGAGACAACTCATTCCAGACACCCA
The DNA here is from genome assembly GCF_048418815.1 of Hemitrygon akajei. Classification (NCBI taxonomy): domain Eukaryota; kingdom Metazoa; phylum Chordata; class Chondrichthyes; order Myliobatiformes; family Dasyatidae; genus Hemitrygon; species Hemitrygon akajei. The sequence continues at coordinate 79,745,844 of NC_133134.1, forward strand.
TCATGATCTGTGAAAACCAGAGACAACATATTCCAGACACCCATCACTCTCTGTAAAAACCAGAGACAACATATTCCAGACACCAATCACTCTCTTTAAAAACCTGAGACAACATACTCCAGACACCTATCACTCTCTTTAAAAACCAGAGACAACATATTCTAGACACCCATCATTCTCTGTAAAAACCAGACAACACATTCCAGACACCCATCACTCTCTGTAAAAACCAGAGAAAACACATTCCTGACACCCATCACTCTCTGTAAAATCCAGAGACAACATATTCCAGACACCCATCACTCTCTGTAAAAACCAGAGACAACATATTCCAGACACCCATCACTCTCTGTAAAAACCAGAGACAACATATTCCAGACACCCATCACTCTCTGTAAAAACCAGATACAACATATTCCAGACACCCATCACTCTCTGTAAAAACCAGAGACAACATATTCCAGACACCCATCACTCTCTGTAAAAACCAGACAACACATTCCAGACACCCATCACTCACTCTAAAAACCCAGACCACACATTCCAGACACCCATCATTCTCTGTAAAAACCAGAGACAACACATTCCAGACACGCATCACACTCTGTAAAAACCAGAGACAACATATTCCAGACACCCATCACCCTCTGTAAAAACCACAGACAACATATTCCAGACACCCATCACTCTCTGTAAAAACCAGAGACAACTCATTCAGGACAACCATCACTCTCTGTAAAAACCAGAGACAACATATTCCAGACATCTATCACTCTCTTTAAAAACCAGAGACAACATATTCCAGACACCCATCAATCTCTTTAAAAACCAGAGACAACATATTCCAGACACCCATCATTCTCTGTAAAAACCCAGACCACACATTCCAGACACCCATCATTCTCTTTAAAAACCAGAGACAACATATTCCAGACACCCATCATTCTCTTGAAAAAACAGAGACAACATATTCCAGACACTCATCACTCTCTGTAAAAACCAGAGACAACATATTCCAGTCACCCATCACTCTCTGTAAAAACCAGAGACAAGATATTCCAGTCACCCATCACTCTCTTTAAAAATAAGAGACCACACATTCCAGACACCCTTCATTTTCTTTAAAAACAAGAGAAAACATATTCCAGACACCCTTCATTCTCTTTAAAAACCAGAGACAACATATTCCAGACCCTCATCATTCTTTTTAAAAACCAGAGACAACATAATCCAGACACCCATCACTCTCTGTATAAACCAGACAACACATTCCAGACACCCATCACTCTCTGTCAAAACCCAAACCACACATTCCAGACACCCATCACTCTCTGTAAAAACCAGAGAAAACATATTCCAGACACCCATCACTCTCTGTAAAAGCCAGAGACAACATATTCCAGACACCCATCACTCTCTGTAAAAACCAGAGACAACATATTCCAGACACCCATCACTCTCTGTAAAATCCAGAGACATATTCCAGACACCCATCATTCTCAGTAAAAACCAGAGACAACATATTCCAGACACTCATCACTCTCTGTAAAAACCAGAGACAACATATCCCAGACACCCATCACTCTCTGTAAAAACCAGAGACAACATATTCCAGACACCCATCACTCTCTGTAAAAACCAGAGACAACTCATTCAGGACACCCATCACTCTCTGTAAAAACCAGAGACAACATATTCCAGACACCCATCACTCTCTGTAAAAACCAGAGACAACATATTCCAGACACCTGTCACTCTCTTTAAAAACCAGAGACAACATATTCCAGACACCTATCACTCTCTTTAAAAACCAGAGCCAACATATTCCAGACACCCATCAATCTCTTTGAAAACCAGAGACAACATATTCCAGACACCCATCATTCTCAGTAAAAACCCAGACCACACATTCCAGACACCCATCCTTCTCTTTAAAAACAAGATACAACATATTCCAGACACCCATCATTCTCTTTAAAAACCAGAGACAACATATTCCAGACCCTCATCATTCTTTTTAAAAACCAGAGACAACATAATCCAGAAACCCATCACTCTCTGTATAAACCAGACAACACATTCCAGACACCCATCACTCTCTGTCAAAACCCAAACCACACATTCCAGACACCCATCACTCTCTGTAAAAACCAGAGAAAACATATTCCAGACACCCATCACTCTCTGTAAAAGCCAGAGACAACATATTCCAGACACCCATCACTCTCTGTAAAAACCAGAGACAACATATTCCAGACACCCATCACTCTCTGTAAAATCCAGAGACATATTCCAGACACCCATCATTCTCAGTAAAAACCAGAGACAACATATTCCAGACACTCATCACTCTCTGTAAAAACCAGAGACAACATATCCCAGACACCCATCACTCTCTGTAAAAACCAGAGACAACATATTCCAGACACCCATCACTCTCTGTAAAAACCAGAGACAACTGAATCAGGACACCCATCACTCTCTGTAAAAACCAGAGACAACATATTCCAGACACCCATCACTCTCTGTAAAAACCAGAGACAACATATTCCAGACACCTGTCACTCTCTTTAAAAACCAGAGACAACATATTCCAGACACCTATCACTCTCTTTAAAAACCAGAGCCAACATATTCCAGACACCCATGAATCTCTTTGAAAACCAGAGACAACATATTCCAGACACCCATCATTCTCTGTAAAAACCCAGACCACACATTCCAGACACCCATCATTCTCTTTAAAAACCAGAGACAACATATTCCAGACACCCATCATTCTCTTGAAAAACCAGAGACAACATATTCCAGACACTCATCACTCTCTGTAAAAACCAGAGACAACATATTCCAGACACCTATCACTCTCTTTAAAAACCAGAGACAACATATTCCAGCCACCTATCACTATCCTTAAAAACCAGAGACAACATATTCCAGACACCCATCATTCTCTGTAAAAACCAGACAACACATTCCAGGCACCCATCACTCTCTGTAAAAACCAGAGAAAACATATTCCAGACACCCATCACTCTCTGTATAAACCAGACAACACATTCCAGACACCCATCACTCTCTGTCAAAACCCAAACCACACATTCCAGACACCCATCACACTCTGTTAAAACCAGAGACAACATATTCCAGACACCCATCACTCTCTGTAAAAACCAGAGACAACATATTCCAGACACCTATCACTCTCTTTAAAAACCAGAGACAACATATTCCAGACACCCATCAATCTCTTTAAAAACCAGAGACAACATATTCCAGACACCCATCAATCTCTGTAAAAACCCAGAGACACATTCCAGACACCCATCATTCTCTTTAAAAACCAGAGACAACATATTCCAGACACCCATCATTCTCTTGAAAAACCAGAGACAACATATTCCAGACACTCATCACTCTCTGTAAAAACCAGAGACAACATATTCCAGACACCTATCACTCTCTGTAAAAACCCAGACCACACATTCCAGACACCCATCATTATCTTTAAAAACCAGAGACAACATATTCCAGACACCCATCATTCTCTTGAAAAACCAGAGACAACATATTCCAGACACCCATCATTCTCTTGAAAAACCAGAGACAACATATTCCAGACACTCATCACTCTCTGTAAAAACCAGAGACAACATATTCCAGACACCTATCACTCTCTTTAAAAACCAGAGACAACATATTCCAGCCACCTATCACTCTCTTTAAAAACCAGAGAAAACATATTCCAGACACCCATCATTCACAGTAAAAACCAGACAACACATTCCAGGCACCCATCACTCTCTGTAAAAACCAGAGAAAACATATTCCAGACACCCATCACTCTCTGTATAAACCAGACAACACATTCCAGACACCCATCACTCTCTGTCAAAACCCAAACCACACATTCCAGACACCCATCACACTCTGTAAAAACCAGAGACAACATATTCCAGACACCCATCACTCTCTGTAAAAACCAGAGACAACATATTCCAGACACCTATCACTCTCTTTAAAAACCTGAGACAACATATTCCAGACACCCATCAATCTCTTTTAAAACCAGAGACAACATATTCCAGACACCCATCATTCTCTGTAAAAACCCAGACCACACATTCCAGACACCCATCATTCTCTTTAAAAACCAGAGACAACATGTTCCAGACACCCATCATTCTCTTGAAAAACCAGAGACAACATATTCCAGACACTCATCACTCTCTGTAAAAACCAGAGACAACATATTCCAGACACCTATCACTCTCTGTAAAAACCCAGACCACACATTCCAGACACCCATCATTATCTTTAAAAACCAGAGACAACATATTCCAGACACCCATCATTCTCTTGAAAAACCAGAGACAACATATTCCAGACACCCATCATTCTCTTGAAAAACCAGAGACAACATATTCCAGACACTCATCACTCTCTGTAAAAACCAGAGACAACATATTCCAGACACCTATCACTCTCTTTAAAAACCAGAGACAACATATTCCAGCCACCTATCACTCTCTTTAAAAACCAGAGAAAACATATTCCAGACACCCATCATTCTCTGTAAAAACCAGACAACACATTCCAGGCACCCATCACTCTCTGTAAAAACCAGAGAAAACATATTCCAGACACCCATCACTCTCTGTATAAACCAGACAACACATTCCAGACACCCATCACTCTCTGTCAAAACCCAAACCACACATTCCAGACACCCATCACACTCTGTAAAAACCAGAGACAACATATTCCAGACACCCATCACTCTCTGTAAAAACCAGAGACAACATATTCCAGACACCTATCACTCTCTTTAAAAACCTGAGACAACATATTCCAGACACCCATCAATCTCTTTTAAAACCAGAGACAACATATTCCAGACACCCATCATTCTCTGTAAAAACCCAGACCACACATTCCAGACACCCATCATTCTCTTTAAAAACCAGAGACAACATATTCCAGACACCCATCATTCTCTTGAAAAACCAGAGACAACATATTCCAGACACTCATCACTCTCTGTAAAAACCAGAGACAACATATTCCAGACACCTATCACTCTCTTTAAAAACCAGAGACAACATATTCCAGCCACCTATCACTCTCTTTAAAAACCAGAGCCAACATATTCCAGACACCCATCAATCTCTTTAAAAACCAGAGAGAACATATTCCAGACACCAATCATTCTCTGTAAAAACCAGAGACAACATATTCCATACACCCATCACTCTCTGTAAAAACCAGAGACAACATATTCCAGACACCCATCACTCTCTGTAAAATCCAGAGACATATTCCAGCCACCCATCATTCTCAGTAAAAACCAGAGAAAACATATTCTAGACACTCATCACTCTCTGTAAAAACCAGAGACAACATATCCCAGACACCCATCACTCTCTGTAAAAACCAGAGACAACATATTCCAGACACCCATCACTCTCTGTAAAAACCAGAGACAACTCATTCAGGACACCCATCACTCTCTGTAAAAACCAGAGACAACATATTCCAGACACCCATCACTCTCTGTAAAAACCAGAGACAACATATTCCAGACACCTGTCACTCTCTTTAAAAACCAGAGACAACATATTCCAGACACCTATCACTCTCTTTAAAAACCAGAGCCAACAGATTCCAGACACCCATCAATCTCTTTGAAAACCAGAGACAACATATTCCAGACACCCATCATTCTCTGTAAAAACCCAGACCACACATTCCAGACACCCATCATTCTCTTTAAAAACCAGAGACAACATATTCCAGACACCCATCATTCTCTTGAAAAACCAGAGACAACATATTCCAGACACTCATCACTCTCTGTAAAAACCAGAGACAACATATTCCAGACACCTATCACTCTCTTTAAAAACCAGAGACAAAATATTCCAGCCACCTATCACTCTCTTTAAAAACCAGAGACAACATATTCCAGACACCCATCATTCTCTGTAAAAACCAGACAACACTTTCCAGGCACCCATCACTCTCTGTAAAAACCAGAGAAAACATATTCCAGACACCCATCACTCTCTGTATAAACCAGACAACACATTCCAGACACCCATTACTCTCGGTCAAAACCCAAACCACACATTCCAGACACCCATCACACTCTGTAAAAACCAGAGACAACATATTCCAGACACCCATCACTCTCTGTAATAGCCAGAGATAACATATTCCAGACACCCATCACTCTCTGTAAAAACCAGAGACAACTCATTCAGGACACCCATCAGTCTCTGTAAAAACCAGAGACAACATATTCCAGACACCCATCACTCTCTGTAAAAACCAGAGACAACATATTCCAGACACCTATCACTCTCTTTAAAAACCAGAGACAACATATTCCAGACACCCATCAATCTCTTTAAAAACCAGAGACAACATATTCCAGACACCCATCATTCTCTGTAAAAACCCAGACCACATATTCCAGACACCCATCATTCTCTTTAAAAACCAGAGACAACATATTCCAGACACCCATCATTCTCTTGAAAAACCAGAGACAACATATTCCAGACACTCATCACTCTCTGTAAAAACCAGAGACAACATATTCCAGACACCTATCACTCTCTTTAAAAACCAGAGCCAACATATTCCAGACACCCATCAATCTCTTTAAAAACCAGAGAGAACATATTCCAGACACCCATCATTCTCTGTAAAAACCAGAGACAACATATTCCAGACACCCATCACGATGTGTGAAAAACCAGAGACAATATATACCAGACTCCAATCATTCTCTGTAAAAACCAGAGACAACATATTCCAGACACCCATCACTCTCTGTAAAAACCAGAGACAACATATTCCAGACACCCATCACTCTCTGTAAAAACCAGAGACAACATATTCCAGACACCCATCACTCTCTGTAAAAACCAGAGACAACATATTCCAGACACCAATCATTCTCTGTAAAAACCAGAGACAACATATTCCAGACACCCATCACTCTCTGTAAAAACCAGAGACAACATATTCCAGACACCCATCACTCTCTGTGAAACACCAGATAACATGTTACAGATACCTATCACTGGCTCTATCAAACCCACAGGCAAAACATTGCAGACACCCATCACTCTCTGTAAAAAGCCTAGACAACACATTCCAGCAACTATCACTCTGTTAAAAACCCAAAACAACGCAATCCAGACACCCATCATTCTCTGTAAAAATCCTAGAATAGACATTCAAGACACCCATCATTCTCTGTAAAAATCCTAGAATAGTCGTTCAAGACACCCATAATTCTTTGTAAAAAGACCAGACAACATATTGCAGACACCCAACACACACTGCAATAATTCAAGACAACACATTCCAGACAAACATCACTCTCTAAAAATCCCAGACAACACATTGCAGACACCCATCACTCTCTGTAAAAAGCCCAGGCAACACATCCAAGATACATATCAATCGAGGGAAAAATGCCAGACAATACAATACAGAGACCCATCACACGCTGAAATTATCCCAGACAAAACATTCCAGACACCAATCACTCTCTATAAAAATCCACAGTCTAGACATTCCAGACACCCATCACGATCTGTGAAAACCCCAAACAACACATTCCAGACACCCATCACTCGCTGTAAAAACCAGAGACAACATATTCCAGACACCTATCGCACTTCCTGTAAAACCCCCACACAACACATCTCAGTCACCAATCCCTCTCTAAAAGTCCGAGAAACAGAATCCAGACACCCATCACTCTCTGTAAAAACCAAAGACAACATAATCCAGACACACATCACTCTCTGTAAAAACCAGAGACAACATATTCCAGACACTCATCACTCTCTGTAAAAACCAGAGATAACATATTCCAGACACCCATCACTCTCTGTAAAAACCAGAAACAACATATTCCAGACACCCATCATTCTCAGTAAAAACAAGAGGCAACATATTCCAGACACCCATCACTTTCTGTAAAAAGCAGAGAAAACATATTCCAGACACCCATCACTCTCTGTAAAAACCAGAGACAACATATACCGGACACCCATCACACTCTGTAAAAACCAGAGACAACATATTCCAGACACCCATCAGTCGCTGTAAAAACCAGAGACAACATATTCCAGACACCCATCACTCTCAGTAAAAACCAGAGACAACATATTCCAGACACCCATCACTCTCTGTAAAAACCAGAGACAACATATTCCAGACACCCATCACTCTCTGTCAAAACCAGAGACAACTCATTCCAGACACGCATCATGATCTGTGAAAACCAGAGACAACATATTCCAGACACCTATCACTCTCTGTAAAAACCCAGACCACACATTCCAGACACCCATCATTATCTTTAAAAACCAGAGACAACATATTCCAGACACCCATCATTCTCTTGAAAAACCAGAGACAACATATTCCAGACACCCATCATTCTCTTGAAAAACCAGAGACAACATATTCCAGACACTCATCACTCTCTGTAAAAACCAGAGACAACATATTCCAGACACCTATCACTCTCTTTAAAAACCAGAGACAACATATTCCAGCCACCTATCACTCTCTTTAAAAACCAGAGAAAACATATTCCAGACACCCATCATTCTCTGTAAAAACCAGACAACACATTCCAGGCACCCATCACTCTCTGTAAAAACCAGAGAAAACATATTCCAGACACCCATCACTCTCTGTATAAACCAGACAACACATTCCAGACACCCATCACTCTCTGTCAAAACCCAAACCACACATTCCAGACACCCATCACACTCTGTAAAAACCAGAGACAACATATTCCAGACACCCATCACTCTCTGTAAAAACCAGAGACAACATATTCCAGACACCCATCACTCTCTGTATAAACCAGACAACACATTCCAGACACCCATCACTCTCTGTCAAAACCCAAACCACACATTCCAGACACCCATCACACTCTGTAAAAACCAGAGACAACATATTCCAGACACCCATCACTCTCTGTAAAAACCAGAGACAACATATTCCAGACACCCATCACTCTCTGTCAAAACCCAAACCACACATTCCAGACACCCATCACACTCTGTAAAAACCAGAGACAACATATTCCAGACACCCATCACTCTCTGTAAAAACCAGAGACAACATATTCCAGACACTCATCACTCTCTGTAAAAACCAGAGACAACATATTCCAGTCACCCATCACTCTCTGTAAAAACCAGAGACAAGATATTCCAGTCACCCATCACTCTCTTTAAAAATAAGAGACCACACATTCCAGACACCCTTCATTTTCTTTAAAAACAAGAGAAAACATATTCCAGACTCCCTTCATTCTCTTTAAAAACCAGAGACAACATATTCCAGACCCTCATCATTCTTTTTAAAAACCAGAGACAACATAATCCAGACACCCATCACTCTCTGTATAAACCAGACAACACATTCCAGACACCCATCACTCTCTGTCAAAACCCAAACCACACATTCCAGACACCCATCACTCTCTGTAAAAACCAGAGACAACATATTCCAGACACCCATCACTCTCTGTAAAAACCAGAGACAACATATTCCAGACACCCATCACTCTCTGTAAAATCCAGAGACATATTCCAGACACTCATCACTCTCTGTAAAAACCAGAGATAACATATTCCAGACACCCATCACTCTCTGTAAAAACCAGAAACAACATATTCCAGACACCCATCATTCTCAGTAAAAACAAGAGGCAACATATTCCAGACACCCATCACTTTCTGTAAAAAGCAGAGAAAACATATTCCAGACACCCATCACTCTCTGTAAAAACCAGAGACAACATATACCAGACACCCATCACACTCTGTAAAAACCAGAGACAACATATTCCAGACACCCATCAGTCGCTGTAAAAACCAGAGACAACATATTCCAGACACCCATCACTCTCAGTAAAAACCAGAGACAACATATTCCAGACACCCATCACTCTCTGTAAAAACCAGAGACAACATATTCCAGACACCCATCACTCTCTGTCAAAACCAGAGACAACTCATTCCAGACACGCATCATGATCTGTGAAAACCAGAGACAACATATTCCAGACACCTATCACTCTCTGTAAAAACCCAGACCACACATTCCAGACACCCATCATTATCTTTAAAAACCAGAGACAACATATTCCAGACACCCATCATTCTCTTGAAAAACCAGAGACAACATATTCCAGACACCCATCATTCTCTTGAAAAACCAGAGACAACATATTCCAGACACTCATCACTCTCTGTAAAAACCAGAGACAACATATTCCAGACACCTATCACTCTCTTTAAAAACCAGAGACAACATATTCCAGCCACCTATCACTCTCTTTAAAAACCAGAGAAAACATATTCCAGACACCCATCATTCTCTGTAAAAACCAGACAACACATTCCAGGCACCCATCACTCTCTGTAAAAACCAGAGAAAACATATTCCAGACACCCATCACTCTCTGTATAAACCAGACAACACATTCCAGACACCCATCACTCTCTGTCAAAACCCAAACCACACATTCCAGACACCCATCACACTCTGTAAAAACCAGAGACAACATATTCCAGACACCCATCACTCTCTGTAAAAACCAGAGACAACATATTCCAGACACCCATCACTCTCTGTATAAACCAGACAACACATTCCAGACACCCATCACTCTCTGTCAAAACCCAAACCACACATTCCAGACACCCATCACACTCTGTAAAAACCAGAGACAACATATTCCAGACACCCATCACTCTCTGTAAAAACCAGAGACAACATATTCCAGACACCCATCACTCTCTGTCAAAACCCAAACCACACATTCCAGACACCCATCACACTCTGTAAAAACCAGAGACAACATATTCCAGACACCCATCACTCTCTGTAAAAACCAGAGACAACATATTCCAGACACTCATCACTCTCTGTAAAAACCAGAGACAACATATTCCAGTCACCCATCACTCTCTGTAAAAACCAGAGACAAGATATTCCAGTCACCCATCACTCTCTTTAAAAATAAGAGACCACACATTCCAGACACCCTTCATTTTCTTTAAAAACAAGAGAAAACATATTCCAGACTCCCTTCATTCTCTTTAAAAACCAGAGACAACATATTCCAGACCCTCATCATTCTTTTTAAAAACCAGAGACAACATAATCCAGACACCCATCACTCTCTGTATAAACCAGACAACACATTCCAGACACCCATCACTCTCTGTCAAAACCCAAACCACACATTCCAGACACCCATCACTCTCTGTAAAAACCAGAGAAAACATATTCCAGACACCCATCACTCTCTGTAAAAGCCAGAGACAACATATTCCAGACACCCATCACTCTCTGTAAAAACCAGAGACAACATATTCCAGACACCCATCACTCTCTGTAAAATCCAGAGACATATTCCAGACACCCATCATTCTCAGTAAAAACCAGAGACAACATATTCCAGACACTCATCACTCTCTGTAAAAACCAGAGACAACATATCCCAGACACCCATCACTCTCTGTAAAAACCAGAGACAACATATTCCAGACACCCATCACTCTCTGTAAAAACCAGAGACAACTCATTCAGGACACCCATCACTCTCTGTAAAAACCAGAGACAACATATTCCAGACACCCATCACTCTCTGTAAAAACCAGAGACAACATATTCCAGACACCTGTCACTCTCTTTAAAAACCAGAGACAACATATTCCAGACACCTATCACTCTCTTTAAAAACCAGAGCCAACATATTCCAGACACCCATCAATCTCTTTGAAAACCAGAGACAACATATTCCAGACACCCATCATTCTCAGTAAAAACCCAGACCACACATTCCAGACACCCATCCTTCTCTTTAAAAACAAGATACAACATATTCCAGACACCCATCATTCTCTTTAAAAACCAGAGACAACATATTCCAGACCCTCATCATTCTTTTTAAAAACCAGAGACAACATAATCCAGAAACCCATCACTCTCTGTATAAACCAGACAACACATTCCAGACACCCATCACTCTCTGTCAAAACCCAAACCACACATTCCAGACACCCATCACTCTCTGTAAAAACCAGAGAAAACATATTCCAGACACCCATCACTCTCTGTAAAAGCCAGAGACAACATATTCCAGACACCCATCACTCTCTGTAAAAACCAGAGACAACATATTCCAGACACCCATCACTCTCTGTAAAATCCAGAGACATATTCCAGACACCCATCATTCTCAGTAAAAACCAGAGACAACATATTCCAGACACTCATCACTCTCTGTAAAAACCAGAGACAACATATCCCAGACACCCATCACTCTCTGTAAAAACCAGAGACAACATATTCCAGACACCCATCACTCTCTGTAAAAACCAGAGACAACTGAATCAGGACACCCATCACTCTCTGTAAAAACCAGAGACAACATATTCCAGACACCCATCACTCTCTGTAAAAACCAGAGACAACATATTCCAGACACCTGTCACTCTCTTTAAAAACCAGAGACAACATATTCCAGACACCTATCACTCTCTTTAAAAACCAGAGCCAACATATTCCAGACACCCATGAATCTCTTTGAAAACCAGAGACAACATATTCCAGACACCCATCATTCTCTGTAAAAACCCAGACCACACATTCCAGACACCCATCATTCTCTTTAAAAACCAGAGACAACATATTCCAGACACCCATCATTCTCTTGAAAAACCAGAGACAACATATTCCAGACACTCATCACTCTCTGTAAAAACCAGAGACAACATATTCCAGACACCTATCACTCTCTTTAAAAACCAGAGACAACATATTCCAGCCACCTATCACTCTCCTTAAAAACCAGAGACAACATATTCCAGACACCCATCATTCTCTGTAAAAACCAGACAACACATTCCAGGCACCCATCACTCTCTGTAAAAACCTGAGAAAACATATTCCAGACACCCATCACTCTCTGTATAAACCAGACAACACATTCCAGACACCCATCACTCTCTGTCAAAACCCAAACCACACATTCCAGACACCCATCACACTCTGTTAAAACCAGAGACAACATATTCCAGACACCCATCACTCTCTGTAAAAACCAGAGACAACATATTCCAGACACCTATCACTCTCTTTAAAAACCAGAGACAACATATTCCAGACACCCATCAATCTCTTTAAAAACCAGAGACAACATATTCCAGACACCCATCATTCTCTGTAAAAACCCAGACACACATTCCAGACACCCATCATTCTCTTTAAAAACCAGAGACAACATATTCCAGACACCCATCATTCTCTTGAAAAACCAGAGACAACATATTCCAGACACTCATCACTCTCTGTAAAAACCAGAGACAACATATTCCAGACACCTATCACTCTCTGTAAAAACCCAGACCACACATTCCAGACACCCATCATTATCTTTAAAAACCAGAGACAACATATTCCAGACACCCATCATTCTCTTGAAAAACCAGAGACAACATATTCCAGACACCCATCATTCTCTTGAAAAACCAGAGACAACATATTCCAGACACTCATCACTCTCTTTAAAAACCAGAGACAACATATTCCAGACACCTATCACTCTCTTTAAAAACCAGAGACAACATATTCCAGCCACCTATCACTCTCTTTAAAAACCAGAGAAAACATATTCCAGACACCCATCATTCTCTGTAAAAACCAGACAACACATTCCAGGCACCCATCACTCTCTGTAAAAACCAGAGAAAACATATTCCAGACACCCATCACTCTCTGTATAAACCAGACAACACATTCCAGACACCCATCACTCTCTGTCAAAACCCAAACCACACATTCCAGACACCCATCACACTCTGTAAAAACCAGAGACAACATATTCCAGACACCCATCACTCTCTGTAAAAACCAGAGACAACATATTCCAGACACCTATCACTCTCTTTAAAAACCAGAGCCAACATATTCCAGACACCCATCAATCTCTTTGAAAACCAGAGACAACATATTCCAGACACCCATCATTCTCTGTAAAAACCCAGACCACACATTCCAGACACCCATCATTCTCTTTAAAAACCAGAGACAACATATTCCAGACACCCAACATTCTCTTTAAAAACCAGAGACAACATATTCCAGACCCTCATCATTCTTTTTAAAAACCAGAGACAACATAATCCAGAAACCCATCACTCTCTGTATAAACCAGACAACACATTCCAGACACCCATCACTCTCTGTCAAAACCCAAACCACACATTCCAGACACCCATCACTCTCTGTAAAAACCAGAGAAAACATATTCCAGACACCCATCACTCTCTGTAAAAGCCAGAGACAACATATTCCAGACACCCATCACTCTCTGTAAAAACCAGAGACAACATATTCCAGACACCCATCACTCTCTGTAAAATCCAGAGACATATTCCAGACACCCATCATTCTCAGTAAAAACCAGAGACAACATATTCCAGACACTCATCACTCTCTGTAAAAACCAGAGACAACATATCCCAGACACCCATCACTCTCTGTAAAAACCAGAGACAACATATTCCAGACACCCATCACTCTCTGTAAAAACCAGAGACAACTGAATCAGGACACCCATCACTCTCTGTAAAAACCAGAGACAACATATTCCAGACACCCATCACTCTCTGTAAAAACCAGAGACAACATATTCCAGACACCTGTCACTCTCTTTAAAAACCAGAGACAACATATTCCAGACACCTATCACTCTCTTTAAAAACCAGAGCCAACATATTCCAGACACCCATGAATCTCTTTGAAAACCAGAGACAACATATTCCAGACACCCATCATTCTCTGTAAAAACCCAGACCACACATTCCAGACACCCATCATTCTCTTTAAAAACCAGAGACAACATATTCCAGACACCCATCATTCTCTTGAAAAACCAGAGACAACATATTCCAGACACTCATCACTCTCTGTAAAAACCAGAGACAACATATTCCAGACACCTATCACTCTCTTTAAAAACCAGAGACAACATATTCCAGCCACCTATCACTCTCCTTAAAAACCAGAGACAACATATTCCAGACACCCATCATTCTCTGTAAAAACCAGACAACACATTCCAGGCACCCATCACTCTCTGTAAAAACCAGAGAAAACATATTCCAGACACCCATCACTCTCTGTATAAACCAGACAACACATTCCAGACACCCATCACTCTCTGTCAAAACCCAAACCACACATTCCAGACACCCATCACACTCTGTTAAAACCAGAGACAACATATTCCAGACACCCATCACTCTCTGTAAAAACCAGAGACAACATATTCCAGACACCTATCACTCTCTTTAAAAACCAGAGACAACATATTCCAGACACCCATCAATCTCTTTAAAAACCAGAGACAACATATTCCAGACACCCATCATTCTCTGTAAAAACCCAGACACACATTGCAGACACCCATCATTCTCTTTAAAAACCAGAGACAACATATTCCAGACACCCATCATTCTCTGTAAAAACCCAGACACACATTGCAGACACCCATCATTCTCTTTAAAAACCAGAGACAACATATTCCAGACACCCATCATTCTCTTGAAAAACCAGAGACAACATATTCCAGACACTCATCACTCTCTGTAAAAACCAGAGACAACATATTCCAGACACCTATCACTCTCTGTAAAAACCCAGACCACACATTCCAGACACCCATCATTATCTTTAAAAACCAGAGACAACATATTCCAGACACCCATCATTCTCTTGAAAAACCAGAGACAACATATTCCAGACACCCATCATTCTCTTGAAAAACCAGAGACAACATATTCCAGACACTCAGCACTCTCTGTAAAAACCAGAGACAACATATTCCAGACACCTATCACTCTCTTTAAAAACCAGAGACAACATATTCCAGCCACCTATCACTCTCTTTAAAAACCAGAGAAAACATATTCCAGACACCCATCATTCTCTGTAAAAACCAGACAACACATTCCAGGCACCCATCACTCTCTGTAAAAACCAGAGAAAACATATTCCAGACACCCATCACTCTCTGTATAAACCAGACAACACATTCCAGACACCCATCACTCTCTGTCAAAACCCAAACCACACATTCCAGACACCCATCACACTCTGTAAAAACCAGAGACAACATATTCCAGACACCCATCACTCTCTGTAAAAACCAGAGACAACATATTCCAGACACCTATCACTCTCTTTAAAAACCTGAGACAACATATTCCAGACACCCATCAATCTCTTTTAAAACCAGAGACAACATATTCCAGACACCCATCATTCTCTGTAAAAACCCAGACCACACATTCCAGACACCCATCATTCTCTTTAAAAACCAGAGACAACATATTCCAGACACCCATCATTCTCTTGAAAAACCAGAGACAACATATTCCAGACACTCATCACTCTCTGTAAAAACCAGAGACAACATATTCCAGACACCTATCACTCTCTTTAAAAACC
This sequence comes from Hemitrygon akajei, assembly GCF_048418815.1. NCBI lineage: Eukaryota > Metazoa > Chordata > Chondrichthyes > Myliobatiformes > Dasyatidae > Hemitrygon > Hemitrygon akajei. The sequence goes on from NC_133134.1 coordinate 79,762,416, forward strand.
AGAGACAACATATTCCAGCCACCTATCACTCTCTTTAAAAACCAGAGCCAACATATTCCAGACACCCATCAATCTCTTTAAAAACCAGAGAGAACATATTCCAGACACCAATCATTCTCTGTAAAAACCAGAGACAACATATTCCATACACCCATCACTCTCTGTAAAAACCAGAGACAACATATTCCAGACACCCATCACTCTCTGTAAAATCCAGAGACATATTCCAGCCACCCATCATTCTCAGTAAAAACCAGAGAAAACATATTCTAGACACTCATCACTCTCTGTAAAAACCAGAGACAACATATCCCAGACACCCATCACTCTCTGTAAAAACCAGAGACAACATATTCCAGACACCCATCACTCTCTGTAAAAACCAGAGACAACTCATTCAGGACACCCATCACTCTCTGTAAAAACCAGAGACAACATATTCCAGACACCCATCACTCTCTGTAAAAACCAGAGACAACATATTCCAGACACCTGTCACTCTCTTTAAAAACCAGAGACAACATATTCCAGACACCTATCACTCTCTTTAAAAACCAGAGCCAACAGATTCCAGACACCCATCAATCTCTTTGAAAACCAGAGACAACATATTCCAGACACCCATCATTCTCTGTAAAAACCCAGACCACACATTCCAGACACCCATCATTCTCTTTAAAAACCAGAGACAACATATTCCAGACACCCATCATTCTCTTGAAAAACCAGAGACAACATATTCCAGACACTCATCACTCTCTGTAAAAACCAGAGACAACATATTCCAGACACCTATCACTCTCTTTAAAAACCAGAGACAAAATATTCCAGCCACCTATCACTCTCTTTAAAAACCAGAGACAACATATTCCAGACACCCATCATTCTCTGTAAAAACCAGACAACACTTTCCAGGCACCCATCACTCTCTGTAAAAACCAGAGAAAACATATTCCAGACACCCATCACTCTCTGTATAAACCAGACAACACATTCCAGACACCCATTACTCTCGGTCAAAACCCAAACCACACATTCCAGACACCCATCACACTCTGTAAAAACCAGAGACAACATATTCCAGACACCCATCACTCTCTGTAATAGCCAGAGATAACATATTCCAGACACCCATCACTCTCTGTAAAAACCAGAGACAACTCATTCAGGACACCCATCAGTCTCTGTAAAAACCAGAGACAACATATTCCAGACACCCATCACTCTCTGTAAAAACCAGAGACAACATATTCCAGACACCTATCACTCTCTTTAAAAACCAGAGACAACATATTCCAGACACCCATCAATCTCTTTAAAAACCAGAGACAACATATTCCAGACACCCATCATTCTCTGTAAAAACCCAGACCACATATTCCAGACACCCATCATTCTCTTTAAAAACCAGAGACAACATATTCCAGACACCCATCATTCTCTTGAAAAACCAGAGACAACATATTCCAGACACTCATCACTCTCTGTAAAAACCAGAGACAACATATTCCAGACACCTATCACTCTCTTTAAAAACCAGAGCCAACATATTCCAGACACCCATCAATCTCTTTAAAAACCAGAGAGAACATATTCCAGACACCCATCATTCTCTGTAAAAACCAGAGACAACATATTCCAGACACCCATCACGATGTGTGAAAACCCAGAGACAATATATACCAGACTCCAATCATTCTCTGTAAAAACCAGAGACAACATATTCCAGACACCCATCACTCTCTGTAAAAACCAGAGACAACATATTCCAGACACCCATCACTCTCTGTAAAAACCAGAGACAACATATTCCAGACACCCATCACTCTCTGTAAAAACCAGAGACAACATATTCCAGACACCAATCATTCTCTGTAAAAACCAGAGACAACATATTCCAGACACCCATCACTCTCTGTAAAAACCAGAGACAACATATTCCAGACACCCATCACTCTCTGTGAAACACCAGATAACATGTTACAGATACCTATCACTGGCTCTATCAAACCCACAGGCAAAACATTGCAGACACCCATCACTCTCTGTAAAAAGCCTAGACAACACATTCCAGCAACTATCACTCTGTTAAAAACCCAAAACAACGCAATCCAGACACCCATCATTCTCTGTAAAAATCCTAGAATAGACATTCAAGACACCCATCATTCTCTGTAAAAATCCTAGAATAGTCGTTCAAGACACCCATAATTCTTTGTAAAAAGACCAGACAACATATTGCAGACACCCAACACACACTGCAATAATTCAAGACAACACATTCCAGACAAACATCACTCTCTAAAAATCCCAGACAACACATTGCAGACACCCATCACTCTCTGTAAAAAGCCCAGGCAACACATCCAAGATACATATCAATCGAGGGAAAAATGCCAGACAATACAATACAGAGACCCATCACACGCTGAAATTATCCCAGACAAAACATTCCAGACACCAATCACTCTCTATAAAAATCCACAGACTAGACATTCCAGACACCCATCACGATCTGTGAAAACCCCAAACAACACATTCCAGACACCCATCACTCGCTGTAAAAACCAGAGACAACATATTCCAGACACCTATCGCACTTCCTGTAAAACCCCCACACAACACATCTCAGTCACCAATCCCTCTCTAAAAGTCCGAGAAACAGAATCCAGACACCCATCACTCTCTGTAAAAACCAAAGACAACATAATCCAGACACACATCACTCTCTGTAAAAACCAGAGACAACATATTCCAGACACTCATCACTCTCTGTAAAAACCAGAGATAACATATTCCAGACACCCATCACTCTCTGTAAAAACCAGAAACAACATATTCCAGACACCCATCATTCTCAGTAAAAACAAGAGGCAACATATTCCAGACACCCATCACTTTCTGTAAAAAGCAGAGAAAACATATTCCAGACACCCATCACTCTCTGTAAAAACCAGAGACAACATATACCAGACACCCATCACACTCTGTAAAAACCAGAGACAACATATTCCAGACACCCATCAGTCGCTGTAAAAACCAGAGACAACATATTCCAGACACCCATCACTCTCAGTAAAAACCAGAGACAACATATTCCAGACACCCATCACTCTCTGTAAAAACCAGAGACAACATATTCCAGACACCCATCACTCTCTGTCAAAACCAGAGACAACTCATTCCAGACACGCATCATGATCTGTGAAAACCAGAGACAACATATTCCAGACACCTATCACTCTCTGTAAAAACCCAGACCACACATTCCAGACACCCATCATTATCTTTAAAAACCAGAGACAACATATTCCAGACACCCATCATTCTCTTGAAAAACCAGAGACAACATATTCCAGACACCCATCATTCTCTTGAAAAACCAGAGACAACATATTCCAGACACTCATCACTCTCTGTAAAAACCAGAGACAACATATTCCAGACACCTATCACTCTCTTTAAAAACCAGAGACAACATATTCCAGCCACCTATCACTCTCTTTAAAAACCAGAGAAAACATATTCCAGACACCCATCATTCTCTGTAAAAACCAGACAACACATTCCAGGCACCCATCACTCTCTGTAAAAACCAGAGAAAACATATTCCAGACACCCATCACTCTCTGTATAAACCAGACAACACATTCCAGACACCCATCACTCTCTGTCAAAACCCAAACCACACATTCCAGACACCCATCACACTCTGTAAAAACCAGAGACAACATATTCCAGACACCCATCACTCTCTGTAAAAACCAGAGACAACATATTCCAGACACCCATCACTCTCTGTATAAACCAGACAACACATTCCAGACACCCATCACTCTCTGTCAAAACCCAAACCACACATTCCAGACACCCATCACACTCTGTAAAAACCAGAGACAACATATTCCAGACACCCATCACTCTCTGTAAAAACCAGAGACAACATATTCCAGACACCCATCACTCTCTGTCAAAACCCAAACCACACATTCCAGACACCCATCACACTCTGTAAAAACCAGAGACAACATATTCCAGACACCCATCACTCTCTGTAAAAACCAGAGACAACATATTCCAGACACTCATCACTCTCTGTAAAAACCAGAGACAACATATTCCAGTCACCCATCACTCTCTGTAAAAACCAGAGACAAGATATTCCAGTCACCCATCACTCTCTTTAAAAATAAGAGACCACACATTCCAGACACCCTTCATTTTCTTTAAAAACAAGAGAAAACATATTCCAGACTCCCTTCATTCTCTTTAAAAACCAGAGACAACATATTCCAGACCCTCATCATTCTTTTTAAAAACCAGAGACAACATAATCCAGACACCCATCACTCTCTGTATAAACCAGACAACACATTCCAGACACCCATCACTCTCTGTCAAAACCCAAACCACACATTCCAGACACCCATCACTCTCTGTAAAAACCAGAGAAAACATATTCCAGACACCCATCACTCTCTGTAAAAGCCAGAGACAACATATTCCAGACACCCATCACTCTCTGTAAAAACCAGAGACAACATATTCCAGACACCCATCACTCTCTGTAAAATCCAGAGACATATTCCAGACACCCATCATTCTCAGTAAAAACCAGAGACAACATATTCCAGACATTCATCACTCTCTGTAAAAACCAGAGACAACATATCCCAGACACCCATCACTCTCTGTAAAAACCAGAGACAACATATTCCAGACACCCATCACTCTCTGTAAAAACCAGAGACAACTCATTCAGGACACCCATCACTCTCTGTAAAAACCAGAGACAACATATTCCAGACACCCATCACTCTCTGTAAAAACCAGAGACAACATATTCCAGACACCTGTCACTCTCTTTAAAAACCAGAGACAACATATTCCAGACACCTATCACTCTCTTTAAAAACCAGAGCCAACATATTCCAGACACCCATCAATCTCTTTGAAAACCAGAGACAACATATTCCAGACACCCATCATTCTCAGTAAAAACCCAGACCACACATTCCAGACACCCATCCTTCTCTTTAAAAACAAGATACAACATATTCCAGACACCCATCATTCTCTTTAAAAACCAGAGACAACATATTCCAGACCCTCATCATTCTTTTTAAAAACCAGAGACAACATAATCCAGAAACCCATCACTCTCTGTATAAACCAGACAACACATTCCAGACACCCATCACTCTCTGTCAAAACCCAAACCACACATTCCAGACACCCATCACTCTCTGTAAAAACCAGAGAAAACATATTCCAGACACCCATCACTCTCTGTAAAAGCCAGAGACAACATATTCCAGACACCCATCACTCTCTGTAAAAACCAGAGACAACATATTCCAGACACCCATCACTCTCTGTAAAATCCAGAGACATATTCCAGACACCCATCATTCTCAGTAAAAACCAGAGACAACATATTCCAGACACTCATCACTCTCTGTAAAAACCAGAGACAACATATTCCAGACACCCATCACTCTCTGTAAAAACCAGAGACAACTGAATCAGGACACCCATCACTCTCTGTAAAAACCAGAGACAACATATTCCAGACACCCATCACTCTCTGTAAAAACCAGAGACAACATATTCCAGACACCTGTCACTCTCTTTAAAAACCAGAGACAACATATTCCAGACACCTATCACTCTCTTTAAAAACCAGAGCCAACATATTCCAGACACCCATGAATCTCTTTGAAAACCAGAGACAACATATTCCAGACACCCATCATTCTCTGTAAAAACCAGAGAAAACATATTCCAGACACCCATCACTCTCTGTATAAACCAGACAACACATTCCAGACACCCATCACTCTCTGTCAAAACCCAAACCACACATTCCAGACACCCATCACACTCTGTTAAAACCAGAGACAACATATTCCAGACACCCATCACTCTCTGTAAAAACCAGAGACAACATATTCCAGACACCTATCACTCTCTTTAAAAACCAGAGACAACATATTCCAGACACCCATCAATCTCTTTAAAAACCAGAGACAACATATTCCAGACACCCATCATTCTCTGTAAAAACCCAGACACACATTCCAGACACCCATCATTCTCTTTAAAAACCAGAGACAACATATTCCAGACACCCATCATTCTCTTGAAAAACCAGAGACAACATATTCCAGACACTCATCACTCTCTGTAAAAACCAGAGACAACATATTCCAGACACCTATCACTCTCTGTAAAAACCCAGACCACACATTCCAGACACCCATCATTATCTTTAAAAACCAGAGACAACATATTCCAGACACCCATCATTCTCTTGAAAAACCAGAGACAACATATTCCAGACACCCATCATTCTCTTGAAAAACCAGAGACAACATATTCCAGACACTCATCACTCTCTTTAAAAACCAGAGACAACATATTCCAGACACCTATCACTCTCTTTAAAAACCAGAGACAACATATTCCAGCCACCTATCACTCTCTTTAAAAACCAGAGAAAACATATTCCAGACACCCATCATTCTCTGTAAAAACCAGACAACACATTCCAGGCACCCATCACTCTCTGTAAAAACCAGAGAAAACATATTCCAGACACCCATCACTCTCTGTATAAACCAGACAACACATTCCAGACACCCATCACTCTCTGTCAAAACCCAAACCACACATTCCAGACACCCATCACACTCTGTAAAAACCAGAGACAACATATTCCAGACACCCATCACTCTCTGTAAAAACCAGAGACAACATATTCCAGACACCTATCACTCTCTTTAAAAACCAGAGACAACATATTCCAGACACCCATCAATCTCTTTTAAAACCAGAGACAACATATTCCAGACACCCATCATTCTCTGTAAAAACCCAGACCACACATTCCAGACACCCATCATTCTCTTTAAAAACCAGAGACAACATATTCCAGACACCCAACATTCTCTTGAAAAACCAGAGACAACATATTCCAGACACTCATCACTCTCTGTAAAAACCAGAGACAACATATTCCAGACACCTATCACTCTCTTTAAAAACCAGAGACAACATATTCCAGCCACCTATCACTCTCTTTAAAAACCAGAGCCAACATATTCCAGACACCCATCAATCTCTTTAAAAACCAGAGAGAACATATTCCAGACACCAATCATTCTCTGTAAAAACCAGAGACAACATATTCCATACACCCATCACTCTCTGTAAAAACCAGAGACAACATATTCCAGACACCCATCACTCTCTGTAAAATCCAGAGACATATTCCAGACACCCATCATTCTCAGTAAAAACCAGAGAAAACATATTCTAGACACTCATCACTCTCTGTAAAAACCAGAGACAACATATCCCAGACACCCATCACTCTCTGTAAAAACCAGAGACAACATATTCCAGACACCCATCACTCTCTGTAAAAACCAGAGACAACTCATTCAGGACACCCATCACTCTCTGTAAAAACCAGAGACAACATATTCCAGACACCCATCATTCTCTTGAAAAACCAGAGACAACATATTCCAGACACTCATCACTCTCTGTAAAAACCAGAGACAACATATTCCAGACACCTATCACTCTCTGTAAAAACCCAGACCACACATTCCAGACACCCATCATTATCTTTAAAAACCAGAGACAACATATTCCAGACACCCATCATTCTCTTGAAAAACCAGAGACAACATATTCCAGACACCCATCATTCTCTTGAAAAACCAGAGACAACATATTCCAGACACTCATCACTCTCTTTAAAAACCAGAGACAACATATTCCAGACACCTATCACTCTCTTTAAAAACCAGAGACAACATATTCCAGCCACCTATCACTCTCTTTAAAAACCAGAGAAAACATATTCCAGACACCCATCATTCTCTGTAAAAACCAGACAACACATTCCAGGCACCCATCACTCTCTGTAAAAACCAGAGAAAACATATTCCAGACACCCATCACTCTCTGTATAAACCAGACAACACATTCCAGACACCCATCACTCTCTGTCAAAACCCAAACCACACATTCCAGACACCCATCACACTCTGTAAAAACCAGAGACAACATATTCCAGACACCCATCACTCTCTGTAAAAACCAGAGACAACATATTCCAGACACCTATCACTCTCTTTAAAAACCAGAGACAACATATTCCAGACACCCATCAATCTCTTTTAAAACCAGAGACAACATATTCCAGACACCCATCATTCTCTGTAAAAACCCAGACCACACATTCCAGACACCCATCATTCTCTTTAAAAACCAGAGACAACATATTCCAGACACCCAACATTCTCTTGAAAAACCAGAGACAACATATTCCAGACACTCATCACTCTCTGTAAAAACCAGAGACAACATATTCCAGACACCTATCACTCTCTTTAAAAACCAGAGACAACATATTCCAGCCACCTATCACTCTCTTTAAAAACCAGAGCCAACATATTCCAGACACCCATCAATCTCTTTAAAAACCAGAGAGAACATATTCCAGACACCAATCATTCTCTGTAAAAACCAGAGACAACATATTCCATACACCCATCACTCTCTGTAAAAACCAGAGACAACATATTCCAGACACCCATCACTCTCTGTAAAATCCAGAGACATATTCCAGACACCCATCATTCTCAGTAAAAACCAGAGAAAACATATTCTAGACACTCATCACTCTCTGTAAAAACCAGAGACAACATATCCCAGACACCCATCACTCTCTGTAAAAACCAGAGACAACATATTCCAGACACCCATCACTCTCTGTAAAAACCAGAGACAACATATTCCAGACACCCATCACTCTCTGTGAAACACCAGATAACATGTTACAGATACCTATCACTGGCTCTATCAAACCCACAGGCAAAACATTGCAGACACCCATCACTCTCTGTAAAAAGCCTAGACAACACATTCCAGCAACTATCACTCTGTTAAAAACCCAAAACAACGCAATCCAGACACCCATCATTCTCTGTAAAAATCCTAGAATAGACATTCAAGACACCCATCATTCTCTGTAAAAATCCTAGAATAGTCGTTCAAGACACCCATAATTCTTTGTAAAAAGACCAGACAACATATTGCAGACACCCAACACACACTGCAATAATTCAAGACAACACATTCCAGACAAACATCACTCTCTAAAAATCCCAGACAACACATTGCAGACACCCATCACTCTCTGTAAAAAGCCCAGGCAACACATCCAAGATACATATCAATCGAGGGAAAAATGCCAGACAATACAATACAGAGACCCATCACACGCTGAAATTATCCCAGACAAAACATTCCAGACACCAATCACTCTCTATAAAAATCCACAGACTAGACATTCCAGACACCCATCACGATCTGTGAAAACCCCAAACAACACATTCCAGACACCCATCACTCGCTGTAAAAACCAGAGACAACATATTCCAGACACCTATCGCACTTCCTGTAAAACCCCCACACAACACATCTCAGTCACCAATCCCTCTCTAAAAGTCCGAGAAACAGAATCCAGACACCCATCACTCTCTGTAAAAACCAAAGACAACATAATCCAGACACACATCACTCTCTGTAAAAACCAGAGACAACATATTCCAGACACTCATCACTCTCTGTAAAAACCAGAGATAACATATTCCAGACACCCATCACTCTCTGTAAAAACCAGAAACAACATATTCCAGACACCCATCATTCTCAGTAAAAACAAGAGGCAACATATTCCAGACACCCATCACTTTCTGTAAAAAGCAGAGAAAACATATTCCAGACACCCATCACTCTCTGTAAAAACCAGAGACAACATATACCAGACACCCATCACACTCTGTAAAAACCAGAGACAACATATTCCAGACACCCATCAGTCGCTGTAAAAACCAGAGACAACATATTCCAGACACCCATCACTCTCAGTAAAAACCAGAGACAACATATTCCAGACACCCATCACTCTCTGTAAAAACCAGAGACAACATATTCCAGACACCCATCACTCTCTGTCAAAACCAGAGACAACTCATTCCAGACACGCATCATGATCTGTGAAAACCAGAGACAACATATTCCAGACACCTATCACTCTCTGTAAAAACCCAGACCACACATTCCAGACACCCATCATTATCTTTAAAAACCAGAGACAACATATTCCAGACACCCATCATTCTCTTGAAAAACCAGAGACAACATATTCCAGACACCCATCATTCTCTTGAAAAACCAGAGACAACATATTCCAGACACTCATCACTCTCTGTAAAAACCAGAGACAACATATTCCAGACACCTATCACTCTCTTTAAAAACCAGAGACAACATATTCCAGCCACCTATCACTCTCTTTAAAAACCAGAGAAAACATATTCCAGACACCCATCATTCTCTGTAAAAACCAGACAACACATTCCAGGCACCCATCACTCTCTGTAAAAACCAGAGAAAACATATTCCAGACACCCATCACTCTCTGTATAAACCAGACAACACATTCCAGACACCCATCACTCTCTGTCAAAACCCAAACCACACATTCCAGACACCCATCACACTCTGTAAAAACCAGAGACAACATATTCCAGACACCCATCACTCTCTGTAAAAACCAGAGACAACATATTCCAGACACCCATCACTCTCTGTATAAACCAGACAACACATTCCAGACACCCATCACTCTCTGTCAAAACCCAAACCACACATTCCAGACACCCATCACACTCTGTAAAAACCAGAGACAACATATTCCAGACACCCATCACTCTCTGTAAAAACCAGAGACAACATATTCCAGACACCCATCACTCTCTGTCAAAACCCAAACCACACATTCCAGACACCCATCACACTCTGTAAAAACCAGAGACAACATATTCCAGACACCCATCACTCTCTGTAAAAACCAGAGACAACATATTCCAGACACTCATCACTCTCTGTAAAAACCAGAGACAACATATTCCAGTCACCCATCACTCTCTGTAAAAACCAGAGACAAGATATTCCAGTCACCCATCACTCTCTTTAAAAATAAGAGACCACACATTCCAGACACCCTTCATTTTCTTTAAAAACAAGAGAAAACATATTCCAGACTCCCTTCATTCTCTTTAAAAACCAGAGACAACATATTCCAGACCCTCATCATTCTTTTTAAAAACCAGAGACAACATAATCCAGACACCCATCACTCTCTGTATAAACCAGACAACACATTCCAGACACCCATCACTCTCTGTCAAAACCCAAACCACACATTCCAGACACCCATCACTCTCTGTAAAAACCAGAGAAAACATATTCCAGACACCCATCACTCTCTGTAAAAGCCAGAGACAACATATTCCAGACACCCATCACTCTCTGTAAAAACCAGAGACAACATATTCCAGACACCCATCACTCTCTGTAAAATCCAGAGACATATTCCAGACACCCATCATTCTCAGTAAAAACCAGAGACAACATATTCCAGACACTCATCACTCTCTGTAAAAACCAGAGACAACATATCCCAGACACCCATCACTCTCTGTAAAAACCAGAGACAACATATTCCAGACACCCATCACTCTCTGTAAAAACCAGAGACAACTCATTCAGGACACCCATCACTCTCTGTAAAAACCAGAGACAACATATTCCAGACACCCATCACTCTCTGTAAAAACCAGAGACAACATATTCCAGACACCTGTCACTCTCTTTAAAAACCAGAGACAACATATTCCAGACACCTATCACTCTCTTTAAAAACCAGAGCCAACATATTCCAGACACCCATCAATCTCTTTGAAAACCAGAGACAACATATTCCAGACACCCATCATTCTCAGTAAAAACCCAGACCACACATTCCAGACACCCATCCTTCTCTTTAAAAACCAGAGACAACATATTCCAGACCCTCATCATTCTTTTTAAAAACCAGAGACAACATAATCCAGAAACCCATCACTCTCTGTATAAACCAGACAACACATTCCAGACACCCATCACTCTCTGTCAAAACCCAAACCACACATTCCAGACACCCATCACTCTCTGTAAAAACCAGAGAAAACATATTCCAGACACCCATCACTCTCTGTAAAAGCCAGAGACAACATATTCCAGACACCCATCACTCTCTGTAAAGACCAGAGACAACATATTCCAGACACCCATCACTCTCTGTAAAATCCAGAGACATATTCCAGACACCCATCATTCTCAGTAAAAACCAGAGACAACATATTCCAGACACTCATCACTCTCTGTAAAAACCAGAGACAACATATCCCAGACACCCATCACTCTCTGTAAAAACCAGAGACAACATATTCCAGACACCCATCACTCTCTGTAAAAACCAGAGACAACTGAATCAGGACACCCATCACTCTCTGTAAAAACCAGAGACAACATATTCCAGACACCCATCACTCTCTGTAAAAACCAGAGACAACATATTCCAGACACCTGTCACTCTCTTTAAAAACCAGAGACAACATATTCCAGACACCTATCACTCTCTTTAAAAACCAGAGCCAACATATTCCAGACACCCATGAATCTCTTTGAAAACCAGAGACAACATATTCCAGACACCCATCATTCTCTGTAAAAACCCAGACCACACATTCCAGACACCCATCATTCTCTTTAAAAACCAGAGACAACATATTCCAGACACCCATCATTCTCTTGAAAAACCAGAGACAACATATTCCAGACACTCATCACTCTCTGTAAAAACCAGAGACAACATATTCCAGACACCTATCACTCTCTTTAAAAACCAGAGACAACATATTCCAGCCACCTATCACTCTCCTTAAAAACCAGAGACAACATATTCCAGACACCCATCATTCTCTGTAAAAACCAGACAACACATTCCAGGCACCCATCACTCTCTGTAAAAACCAGAGAAAACATATTCCAGACACCCATCACTCTCTGTATAAACCAGACAACACATTCCAGACACCCATCACTCTCTGTCAAAACCCAAACCACACATTCCAGACACCCATCACACTCTGTTAAAACCAGAGACAACATATTCCAGACACCCATCACTCTCTGTAAAAACCAGAGACAACATATTCCAGACACCTATCACTCTCTTTAAAAACCAGAGACAACATATTCCAGACACCCATCAATCTCTTTAAAAACCAGAGACAACATATTCCAGACACCCATCATTCTCTGTAAAAACCCAGACACACATTCCAGACACCCATCATTCTCTTTAAAAACCAGAGACAACATATTCCAGACACCCATCATTCTCTTGAAAAACCAGAGACAACATATTCCAGACACTCATCACTCTCTGTAAAAACCAGAGACAACATATTCCAGACACCTATCACTCTCTGTAAAAACCCAGACCACACATTCCAGACACCCATCATTATCTTTAAAAACCAGAGACAACATATTCCAGACACCCATCATTCTCTTGAAAAACCAGAGACAACATATTCCAGACACCCATCATTCTCTTGAAAAACCAGAGACAACATATTCCAGACACTCATCACTCTCTTTAAAAACCAGAGACAACATATTCCAGACACCTATCACTCTCTTTAAAAACCAGAGACAACATATTCCAGCCACCTATCACTCTCTTTAAAAACCAGAGAAAACATATTCCAGACACCCATCATTCTCTGTAAAAACCAGACAACACATTCCAGGCACCCATCACTCTCTGTAAAAACCAGAGAAAACATATTCCAGACACCCATCACTCTCTGTATAAACCAGACAACACATTCCAGACACCCATCACTCTCTGTCAAAACCCAAACCACACATTCCAGACACCCATCACACTCTGTAAAAACCAGAGACAACATATTCCAGACACCCATCACTCTCTGTAAAAACCAGAGACAACATATTCCAGACACCTATCACTCTCTTTAAAAACCAGAGACAACATATTCCAGACACCCATCAATCTCTTTTAAAACCAGAGACAACATATTCCAGACACCCATCATTCTCTGTAAAAACCCAGACCACACATTCCAGACACCCATCATTCTCTTTAAAAACCAGAGACAACATATTCCAGACACCCAACATTCTCTTGAAAAACCAGAGACAACATATTCCAGACACTCATCACTCTCTGTAAAAACCAGAGACAACATATTCCAGACACCTATCACTCTCTTTAAAAACCAGAGACAACATATTCCAGCCACCTATCACTCTCTTTAAAAACCAGAGCCAACATATTCCAGACACCCATCAATCTCTTTAAAAACCAGAGAGAACATATTCCAGACACCAATCATTCTCTGTAAAAACCAGAGACAACATATTCCATACACCCATCACTCTCTGTAAAAACCAGAGACAACATATTCCAGACACCCATCACTCTCTGTAAAATCCAGAGACATATTCCAGACACCCATCATTCTCAGTAAAAACCAGAGAAAACATATTCTAGACACTCATCACTCTCTGTAAAAACCAGAGACAACATATCCCAGACACCCATCACTCTCTGTAAAAACCAGAGACAACATATTCCAGACACCCATCACTCTCTGTAAAAACCAGAGACAACTCATTCAGGACACCCATCACTCTCTGTAAAAACCAGAGACAACATATTCCAGACACCCATCACTCTCTGTAAAAACCAGAGACAACATATTCCAGACACCTGTCACTCTCTTTAAAAACCAGAGACAACATATTCCAGACACCTATCACTCTCTTTAAAAACCAGAGCCAACATATTCCAGACACCCATCATTCTCTGTAAAAACCAGACAACACTTTCCAGGCACCCATCACTCTCTGTAAAAACCAGAGAAAACATATTCCAGACACCCATCACTCTCTGTATAAACCAGACAACACATTCCAGACACCCATTACTCTCGGTCAAAACCCAAACCACACATTCCAGACACCCATCACACTCTGTAAAAACCAGAGACAACATATTCCAGACACCCATCACTCTCTGTAATAGCCAGAGATAACATATTCCAGACACCCATCACTCTCTGTAAAAACCAGAGACAACTCATTCAGGACACCCATCAGTCTCTGTAAAAACCAGAGACAACATATTCCAGACACCCATCACTCTCTGTAAAAACCAGAGACAACATATTCCAGACACCTATCACTCTCTTTAAAAACCAGAGACAACATATTCCAGACACCCATCAATCTCTTTAAAAACCAGAGACAACATATTCCAGACACCCATCATTCTCTGTAAAAACCCAGACCACATATTCCAGACACCCATCATTCTCTTTAAAAACCAGAGACAACATATTCCAGACACCCATCATTCTCTTGAAAAACCAGAGACAACATATTCCAGACACCCATCATTCTCTGTAAAAATCCGAGAATAGTCGTTCAAGACACCCATAATTCTTTGTAAAAAGACCAGACAACATATTGCAGACACCCATCACACACTGCAATAATTCAAGACAACACATTCCAGACAAACATCACTCTCTAAAAATCCCAGACAACACATTGCAGACACCCATCACTCTCTGTAAAAAGCCCAGGCAACACATCCAAGATACATATCAATCGAGGGAAAAATGCCAGACAATACAATACAGAGACCCATCACACGCTGAAATTATCCCAGACAAAACATTCCAGACACCAATCACTCTCTATAAAAATCCACAGACTAGACATTCCAGACACCCATCACGATCTGTGAAAACCCCAAACAACACATTCCAGACACCTATCGCACTTCCTGTATAACCCCCACACAACACATCTCAGTCACCAATCCCTCTCAAAAAGTCCGAGAAACAGAATCCAGACACCCATCACTCTCTGTAAAAACAAAAGACAACATAATCCAGACACACATCACTCTCTGTAAAAACCAGAGACAACATATTCCAGACACTCATCACTCTCTGTAAAAACCAGAGATAACATATTCCAGACACCCATCACTCTCTGTAAAAACCAGAAACAACATATTCCAGACACCCATCATTCTCAGTAAAAACAAGAGGCAACATATTCCAGACACCCATCACTTTCTGTAAAAAGCAGAGAAAACATATTCCAGACACCCATCACTCTCTGTAAAAACCAGAGACAACATATTCCAGACACCAATCACTCTCTTTAAAAACCAGAGACAACATATTCTAGACACCCATCATTCTCTGTAAAAACCAGACAACACATTCCAGACACCCATCACTCTCTGTAAAAACCAGAGAAAACATATTCCTGACACCCATCACTCTCTGTAAAATCCAGAGACAACATATTCCAGACACCCATCACTCTCTGTAAAAACCAGAGACAACATATTCCAGACACCCATCACTCTCTGTAAAAACCAGAGACAACATATTCCAGACACCCATCACTCTCTCTAAAAACCAGAGACAACATATTCCAGACACCCATCACTCTCTGTAAAAACCAGAGACAACTCATTCAGGACACCCATCACTCTCTGTAAAAACCAGAGACAACATATTCCAGACACCCATCACTCTCTGTAAAAACCAGAGACAACATATTCCAGACACCTGTCACTCTCTTTAAAAACCAGAGACAACATATTCCAGACACCTATCACTCTCTTAAAAACCAGAGCCAACATATTCCAGACACCCATCAATCTCTTTGAAAACAAGATACAACATATTCCAGACACCCATCATTCTCTTTAAAAACCAGAGACAACATATTCCAGACCCTCATCATTCTTTTTAAAAACCAGAGACAACATAATCCAGAAACCCATCACTCTCTGTATAAACCAGACAACACATTCCAGACACCCATCACTCTCTGTCAAAACCCAAACCACACATTCCAGACACCCATCACTCTCTGTAAAAACCAGAGAAAACATATTCCAGACACCCATCACTCTCTGTAAAAGCCAGAGACAACATATTCCAGACACCCATCACTCTCTGTAAAAACCAGAGACAACATATTCCAGACACCCATCATGATCTGTGAAAACCAGAGACAACATATTCCAGACACCTATCACTCTCTTTAAAAACCAGAAACAACATATTCCAGCCACCTATCACTCTCTTTAAAAACCAGAGCCAACATATTCCAGACACCCATCATTCTCTGTAAAAACCAGAGACAACATATTCCAGACACCCATCACGATGTGTGAAAAACCAGAGACAACATATTCCAGACACCAATCATTCTCTGTAAAAACCAGAGACAACATATTCCAGACACCCATCACTCTCTGTGAAACACCAGATAACATGTTACAGATACCTATCACTGGCTCTATCAAACCCACAGGCAAAACATTGCAGACACCCATCACTCTCTGTAAAAAGCCTAGACAACACATTCCAGACAACTATCACTCTGTTAAAAACCCAAAACAACGCAATCCAGACACCCATCATTCTCTGTAAAAATCCTAGAATAGACATTCAAGACACCCATCATTCTCTGTAAAAATCCTAGAATAGTCGTTCAAGACACCCATAATTCTTTGTAAAAAGACCAGACAACATATTGCAGACACCCATCACACACTGCAATAATTCAAGACAACACATTCCAGACAAACATCACTCTCTAAAAATCCCAGACAACACATTGCAGACACCCATCACTCTCTGTAAAAAGCCCAGGCAACACATCCAAGATACATATCAATCGAGGGAAAAATGCCAGACAATACAATACAGAGACCCATCACACGCTGAAATTATCCCGGACAAAACATTCCAGACACCAATCACTCTCTATAAAAATCCACAGACTAGACATTCCAGACACCCATCACGATCTGTGAAAACCCCAAACAACACATTCCAGACACCCATCACAATCTGTGAAAACCCCAGTCAACACATTCCAGACACCCATCACTCGCTGTAAAAACCAGAGACAACATATTCCAGACACCTATCGCACTTCCTGTAAAACCCCCACACAACACATCTCAGTCACCAATCCCTCTCTAAAAGTCCGAGAAACAGAATCCAGACACCCATCACTCTCTGTAAAAACCAGAGACAACATAATCCAGACACACATCACTCTCTGTAAAAACCAGAGACAACATATTCCAGACACTCATCACTCTCTGTAAAAACCAGAGATAACATAATCCAGACACCCATCACTCTCTGTAAAAACCAGAAACAACATATTCCAGACACCCATCATTCTCAGTAAAAACAAGAGGCAACATATTCCAGACACCCATCACTTTCTGTAAAAAGCAGAGAAAACATATTCCAGACACCCATCACTCTCTGTAAAAACCAGAGACAACATATACCAGACACCCATCACACTCTGTAAAAACCAGAGACAACATATTCCAGACACCCATCAGTCGCTGTAAAAACCAGAGACAACATATTCCAGACACCCATCACTCTCAGTAAAAACCAGAGACAACATATTCCAGACACCCATCACTCTCTGTAAAAACCAGAGACAACATATTCCAGACACCCATCACTCTCTGTAAAAACCAGAGACAACTCATTCCAGACACCCATCATGATCTGTGAAAACCAGAGACAACATATTCCAGACACCCATCACTCTCTGTAAAAACCAGAGACAACATATTCCAGACACCAATCACTCTCTTTAAAAACCAGAGACAACATACTCCAGACACCTATCACTCTCTTTAAAAACCAGAGACAACATATTCTAGACACCCATCATTCTCTGTAAAAACCAGACAACACATTCCAGACACCCATCACTCTCTGTAAAAACCAGAGAAAACACATTCCTGACACCCATCACTCTCTGTAAAATCCAGAGACAACATATTCCAGACACCCATCACTCTCTGTAAAAACCAGAGACAACATATTCCAGACACCCATCACTCTCTGTAAAAACCAGAGACAACATATTCCAGACACCCATCACTCTCTGTAAAAACCAGATACAACATATTCCAGACACCCATCACTCTCTGTAAAAACCAGAGACAACATATTCCAGACACCCATCACTCTCTGTAAAAACCAGACAACACATTCCAGACACCCATCACTCACTCTAAAAACCCAGACCACACATTCCAGACACCCATCATTCTCTGTAAAAACCAGAGACAACACATTCCAGACACGCATCACACTCTGTAAAAACCAGAGACAACATATTCCAGACACCCATCACTCTCTGTAAAAACCAGAGACAACTCATTCAGGACAACCATCACTCTCTGTAAAAACCAGAGACAACATATTCCAGACAACCATCACTCTCTGTAAAAACCAGAGACAACATATTCCAGACACCTATCACTCTCTTTAAAAACCAGAGACAACATATTCCAGACACCCATCAATCTCTTTAAAAACCAGAGACAACATATTCCAGACACCCATCATTCTCTGTAAAAACCCAGACCACACATTCCAGACACCCATCATTCTCTTTAAAAACCAGAGTCAACATATTCCAGACACCCATCATTCTCTTGAAAAAACAGAGACAACATATTCCAGACACTCATCACTCTCTGTAAAAACCAGAGACAACATATTCCAGTCACCCATCACTCTCTGTAAAAACCAGAGACAAGATATTCCAGTCACCCATCACTCTCTTTAAAAATAAGAGACCACACATTCCAGACACCCTTCATTTTCTTTAAAAACAAGAGACAACATATTCCAGACACCCTTCATTCTCTTTAAAAACCAGAGACAACATATTCCAGACCCTCATCATTCTTTTTAAAAACCAGAGACAACATAATCCAGACACCCATCACTCTCTGTATAAACCAGACAACACATTCCAGACACCCATCACTCTCTGTCAAAACCCAAACCACACATTCCAGACACCCATCACTCTCTGTAAAAACCAGAGAAAACATATTCCAGACACCCATCACTCTCTGTAAAAGCCAGAGACAACATATTCCAGACACCCATCACTCTCTGTAAAAACCAGAGACAACATATTCCAGACACCCATCACTCTCTGTAAAATCCAGAGACATATTCCAGACACCCATCATTCTCAGTAAAAACCAGAGACAACATATTCCAGACACTCATCACTCTCTGTAAAAACCAGAGACAACATATCCCAGACACCCATCACTCTCTGTAAAAACCAGAGACAACATATTCCATACACCCATCACTCTCTGTAAAAACCCGAGACAACTCATTCAGGACACCCATCACTCTCTGTAAAAACCAGAGACAACATATTCCAGACACCCATCACTCTCTGTAAAAACCAGAGACAACATATTCCAGACACCTGTCACTCTCTTTAAAAACCAGAGACAACATATTCCAGACACCTATCACTCTCTTTAAAAACCAGAGCCAACATATTCCAGACACCCATCAATCTCTTTGAAAACCAGAGACAACATATTCCAGACACCCATCATTCTCTGTAAAAACCCAGACCACACATTCCAGACACCCATCATTCTCTTTAAAAACCAGAGACAACATATTCCAGACACCCATCACTCTCTGTAAAAACCAGAGACAACATATTCCAGACACCCATCATGATCTGTGAAAACCAGAGACAACATATTCCAGACACCTATCACACTCTTTAAAAACCAGAAACAACATATTCCAGCCACCTATCACTCTCTTTAAAAACCAGAGCCAACATATTCCAGACACCCATCAATCTCTTTAAAAACCAGAGACAACATATTCCAGACACCCATCATTCTCTGTAAAAACCAGAGACAACATATTCCAGACACCCATCACGATGTGTGAAAAACCAGAGACAACATATTCCAGACACCAATCATTCTCTGTAAAAACCAGAGACAACATATTCCAGACACCCATCACTCTCTGTGAAACATCAGATAACATGTTACAGATACCTATCACTGGCTCTATCAAACCCACAGGCAAAACATTGCAGACACCCATCACTCTCTGTAAAAAGCCTAGACAACACATTCCAGACAACTATCACTCTGTTAAAATCCCAAAACAACGCAATCCAGACACCCATCATTCTCTGTAAAAATCCTAGAATAGACATTCAAGACACCCATCATTCTCTGTAAAAATCCTAGAATAGTCGTTCAAGACACCCATAATTCTTTGTAAAAAGACCAGACAACATATTGCAGACACCCATCACACACTGCAATAATTCAAGACAACACATTCCAGACAAACATCACTCTCTAAAAATCCCAGACAACACATTGCAGACACCCATCACTCTCTGTAAAAAGCCCAGGCAACACATCCAAGATACATATCAATCGAGGGAAAAATGCCAGACAATACAATACAGAGACCCATCACACGCTGAAATTATCCCGGACAAAACATTCCAGACACCAATCACTCTCTATAAAAATCCACAGACTAGACATTCCAGACACCCATCACGATCTGTGAAAACCCCAAACAACACATTCCAGACACCCATCACAATCTGTGAAAACCCCAGTCAACACATTCCAGACACCCATCACTCGCTGTAAAAACCAGAGACAACATATTCCAGACACCTATCGCACTTCCTGTAAAACCCCCACACAACACATCTCAGTCACCAATCCCTCTCTAAAAGTCCGAGAAACAGAATCCAGACACCCATCACTCTCTGTAAAAACCAGAGACAACATAATCCAGACACACATCACTCTCTGTAAAAACCAGAGACAACATATTCCAGACACTCATCACTCTCTGTAAAAACCAGAGATAACATAATCCAGACACCCATCACTCTCTGTAAAAACCAGAAACAACATATTCCAGACACCCATCATTCTCAGTAAAAACAAGAGGCAACATATTCCAGACACCCATCACTTTCTGTAAAAAGCAGAGAAAACATATTCCAGACACCCATCACTCTCTGTAAAAACCAGAGACAACATATACCAGACACCCATCACACTCTGTAAAAACCAGAGACAACATATTCCAGACACCCATCAGTCGCTGTAAAAACCAGAGTCAACATATTCCAGACACCCATCACTCTCAGTAAAAACCAGAGACAACATATTCCAGACACCCATCACTCTCTGTAAAAACCAGAGACAACATATTCCAGACACCCATCACTCTCTGTAAAAACCAGAGACAACTCATTCCAGACACCCATCATGATCTGTGAAAACCAGAGACAACATATTCCAGACACCCATCACTCTCTGTAAAAACCAGAGACAACATATTCCAGACACCAATCACTCTCTTTAAAAACCAGAGACAACATACTCCAGACACCTATCACTCTCTTTAAAAACCAGAGACAACATATTCTAGACACCCATCATTCTCTGTAAAAACCAGACAACACATTCCAGACACCCATCACTCTCTGTAAAAACCAGACAACACATTCCAGACACCCATCACTCACTCTAAAAACCCAGACCACACATTCCAGACACCCATCATTCTCTGTAAAAACCAGAGACAACACATTCCAGACACGCATCACACTCTGTAAAAACCAGAGACAACTCATTCAGGACAACCATCACTCTCTGTAAAAACCAGAGACAACATATTCCAGACAACCATCACTCTCTGTAAAAACCAGAGACAACATATTCCAGACACCTATCACTCTCTTTAAAAACCAGAGACAACATATTCCAGACACCCATCAATCTCTTTAAAAACCAGAGACAACATATTCCAGACACCCATCATTCTCTGTAAAAACCCAGACCACACATTCCAGACACCCATCATTCTCTTTAAAAACCAGAGACAACATATTCCAGACACCCATCATTCTCTTGAAAAAACAGAGACAACATATTCCAGACACTCATCACTCTCTGTAAAAACCAGAGACAACATATTCCAGTCACCCATCACTCTCTGTAAAAACCAGAGACAAGATATTCCAGTCACCCATCACTCTCTTTAAAAATAAGAGACCACACATTCCAGACACCCTTCATTTTCTTTAAAAACAAGAGACAACATATTCCAGACACCCTTCATTCTCTTTAAAAACCAGAGACAACATATTCCAGACCCTCATCATTCTTTTTAAAAACCAGAGACAACATAATCCAGACACCCATCACTCTCTGTATAAACCAGACAACACATTCCAGACACCCATCACACTCTGTCAAAACCCAAACCACACATTCCAGACACCCATCACTCTCTGTAAAAACCAGAGAAAACATATTCCAGACACCCATCACTCTCTGTAAAAGCCAGAGACAACATATTCCAGACACCCATCACTCTCTGTAAAAACCAGAGACAACATATTCCAGACACCCATCACTCTCTGTAAAATCCAGAGACATATTCCAGACACCCATCACTCTCAGTAAAAACCAGAGACAACATATTCCAGACACTCATCACTCTCTGTAAAAACCAGAGACAACATATCCCAGACAACCATCACTCTCTGTAAAAACCAGAGACAACATATTCCAGACACCCATCACTCTCTGTAAAAACCAGAGACAACTCATTCAGGACACCCATCACTCTCTGTAAAAACCAGAGACAACATATTCCAGACACCCATCACTCTCTGTAAAAACCAGAGATAACATATTCCAGACACCTGTCACTCTCTTTAAAAACCAGAGACAACATATTCCAGACACCTATCACTCTCTTTAAAAACCAGAGCCAACATATTCCAGACACCCATCAATCTCTTTGAAAACCAGAGACAACATATTCCAGACACCCATCATTCTCTGTAAAAACCCAGACCACACATTCCAGACACCCATCATTCTCTTTGAAAACAAGATACAACATATTCCAGACACCCATCATTCTCTTTAAAAACCAGAGACAACATATTCCAGACCCTCATCATTCTTTTTAAAAACCAGAGACAACATAATCCAGAAACCCATCACTCTCTGTATAAACCAGACAACACATTCCAGACACCCATCACTCTCTGTCAAAACCCAAACCACACATTCCAGACACCCATCACTCTCTGTAAAAACCAGAGAAAACATATTCCAGACACCCATCACTCTCTGTAAAAGCCAGAGACAACATATTCCAGACACCCATCACTCTCTGTAAAAACCAGAGACAACATATTCCAGACACCCATCACTCTCTGTAAAATCCAGAGACATATTCCAGACACCCATCATTCTCAGTAAAAACCAGAGACAACATATTCCAGACACTCATCACTCTCTGTAAAAACCAGAGACAACATATCCCAGACACCCATCACTCTCTGTAAAAACCAGAGACAACATATTCCAGACACCCATCACTCTCTGTAAAAACCAGAGACAACTCATTCAGGACACCCATCACTCTCTGTAAAAACCAGAGACAACATATTCCAGACACCCATCACTCTCTGTAAAAACCAGAGACAACATATTCCAGACACCTGTCACTCTCTTTAAAAACCAGAGACAACATATTCCAGACACCTATCACTCTCTTTAAAAACCAGAGCCAACATATTCCAGACACCCATCAATCTCTTTGAAAACCAGAGACAACATATTCCAGACACCCATCATTCTCTGTAAAAACCCAGACCACACATTCCAGACACCCATCATTCTCTTTAAAAACCAGAGACAACATATTCCAGACACCCATCATTCTCTTGAAAAACCAGAGACAACATATTCCAGACACTCATCACTCTCTGTAAAAACCAGAGACAACATATTCCAGACACCTATCACTCTCTTTAAAAACCAGAGACAACATATTCCAGCCACCTATCACTCTCTGTAAAAACCAGACAACACATTCCAGGCACCCATCACTCTCTGTAAAAACCAGAGAAAACATATTCCAGACACCCATCACTCTCTGTATAAACCAGACAACACATTCCAGACACCCATCACTCTCTGTCAAAACCCAAACCACACATTCCAGACACCCATCACACTCTGTAAAAACCAGAGACAACATATTCCAGACACCCATCACTCTCTGTAATAGCCAGAGATAACATATTCCAGACACCCATCACTCTCTGTAAAAACCACAGACAACATATTCCAGACACCCATCTCTCTCTGTAAAAACCAGAGACAACTCATTCAGGACACCCATCACTCTCTGTAAAAACCAGAGACAACATATTCCAGACACCCATCACTCTCTGTAAAAACCAGAGACAACATATTCCAGACACCTATCACTCTTTTTAAAAACCAGAGACAACATATTCCAGACACCCATCAATCTCTTTAAAAACCAGAGACAACATATTCCAGACACCCATCATTCTCTGTAAAAACCCAGACCACACATTCCAGACACCCATCATTCTCTTTAAAAACCAGAGACAACATATTCCAGACACCCATCATTCTCTTGAAAAACCAGAGACAACATATTCCAGACACTCATCACTCTCTGTAAAAACCAGAGACAACATATTCCAGACACCTATCACTCTCTTTAAAAACCAGAGACAACATATTCCAGCCACCTATCACTCTCTTTAAAAACCAGAGCCAACATATTCCAGACACCCATCAATCTCTTTAAAAACCAGAGAGAACATATTCCAGACACCCATCATTCTCTGTAAAAACCAGAGACAACATATTCCAGACACCCATCACGATGTGTGAAAAACCAGAGACAATATATTCCAGACTCCAATCATTCTCTGTAAAAACCAGAGACAACATATTCCAGACACCCATCACTCTCTGTAAAAACCAGAGACAACATATTCCAGACACCCATCACTCTCTGTAAAATCCAGAGACATATTCCAGACACCCATCATTCTCAGTAAAAACCAGAGACAACATATTCCAGACACTCATCACTCTCTGTAAAAACCAGAGACAACATATCCCAGACACCCATCACTCTCTGTAAAAACCAGAGACAACATATTCCAGACACCCATCACTCTCTGTAAAAACCAGAGACAACTCATTCAGGACACCCATCACT
The DNA here is from genome assembly GCF_048418815.1 of Hemitrygon akajei. NCBI lineage: Eukaryota > Metazoa > Chordata > Chondrichthyes > Myliobatiformes > Dasyatidae > Hemitrygon > Hemitrygon akajei. The sequence goes on from NC_133134.1 coordinate 79,788,386, forward strand.
CTCTGTAAAAACCAGAGACAACATATTCCAGACACCCATCACTCTCTGTAAAAACCAGAGACAACATATTCCAGACACCTGTCACTCTCTTTAAAAACCAGAGACAACATATTCCAGACACCTATCACTCTCTTTAAAAACCAGAGCCAACATATTCCAGACACCCATCAATCTCTTTGAAAACCAGAGACAACATATTCCAGACACCCATCATTCTCTGTAAAAACCCAGACCACACATTCCAGACACCCATCACTCTCTGTAAAAACCAGAGACAACATATTCCAGACACCTATCACTCTCTTTAAAAACCAGAGACAACATATTCCAGCCACCTATCACTCTCTTTAAAAACCAGAGACAACATATTCCAGACACCCATCATTCTCTGTAAAAACCAGAGAAAACATATTCCAGACACCCATCACTCTCTGTATAAACCAGACAACACATTCCAGACACCCATCACTCTCTGTCAAAACCCAAACCACACATTCCAGACACCCATCACACTCTGTAAAAACCAGAGACAACATATTCCAGACACCCATCACTCTCTGTAATAGCCAGAGATAACATATTCCAGACACCCATCACTCTCTGTAAAAACCACAGACAACATATTCCAGACACCCATCACTCTCTGTAAAAACCAGAGACAACTCATTCAGGACACCCATCACTCTCTGTAAAAACCAGAGACAACATATTCCAGACACCCATCACTCTCTGTAAAAACCAGAGACAACATATTCCAGACACCTATCACTCTCTTTAAAAACCAGAGACAACATATTCCAGACACCCATCAATCTCTTTAAAAACCAGAGACAACATATTCCAGACACCCATCATTCTCTGTAAAAACCCAGACCACACATTCCAGACACCCATCATTCTCTTTAAAAACCAGAGACAACCTATTCCAGACACCCATCATTCTCTTGAAAAACCAGAGACAACATATTCCAGACACTCATCACTCTCTCTAAAAACCAGAGACAACATATTCCAGACACCTATCACTCTCTTTAAAAACCAGAGACAACATATTCCAGCCACCTATCACTCTCTTTAAAAACCAGAGCCAACATATTCCAGACACCCATCAATCTCTTTAAAAACCAGAGAGAACATATTCCAGACACCCATCATTCTCTGTAAAAACCAGAGACAACATATTCCAGACACCCATCAATCTCTTTAAAAACCAGAGAGAACATATTCCAGACACTCATCATTCTCTGTAAAAACCAGAGACAATATATTCCAGACTCCAATCATTCTCTGTAAAAACCAGAGACAACATATTCCAGACACCCATCACTCTCTGTAAAAACCAGAGACAACATATTCCAGACACCCATCACTCTCTGTAAAAACCAGAGACAACATATTCCAGACACCCATCACTCTCTGTAAAAACCAGAGACAACATATTCCAGACACCAATCATTCTCTGTAAAAACCAGAGACAACATATTCCAGACACCCATCACTCTCTGTAAAAACCAGAGACAACATATTCCAGACACCCATCACTCTCTGTAAAAACCAGAGATAACATATTCCAGACACCCATCACTCTCTGTAAAAACCAGAGACAACATATTCCAGACACCCATCACTCTCTGTAAAAACCAGAGACAACATATTCCAGACACCCATCACTCTCTGTGAAACAACAGATAACATGTTACAGATACCTTTCACTGGCTCTATCAAACCCACAGGCAAAACATTGCAGACACCCATCACTCTCTGTAAAAAGCCTAGACAACACATTCCAGACAACTATCACTCTGTTAAAAACCCAAAACAACGCAATCCAGACACCCATCATTCTCTGTAAAAATCCTAAAATAGACATTCAAGACACCCATCATTCTCTGTAAAAATCCTAGAATAGTCGTTCAAGACACCCATAATTCTTTGTAAAAAGACCAGACAACATATTGCAGACACCCATCACACACTGCAATAATTCAAGACAACACATTCCAGACAAACATCACTCTCTAAAAATCCCAGACAACACATTGCAGACACCCATCACTCTCTGTAAAAAGCCGAGGCAATACATCCAAGATACATATCAATCGAGGGAAAAATGCCAGACAATACAATACAGAGACCCATCACACGCTGAAATTATCCCGGACAAAACATTCCAGACACCAATCACTCTCTATAAAAATCCACAGACTAGACATTCCAGACACCCATCACGATCTGTGAAAACCCCAAACAACACATTCCAGACACCCATCACAATCTGTGAAAACCCCAGTCAACACATTCCAGACACCCATCACTCGCTGTAAAAACCAGAGACAACATATTCCAGACACCTATCGCACTTCCTGTAAAACCCCCACACAACACATCTCAGTCACCAATCCCTCTCTAAAAGTCCGAGAAACAGAATCCAGACACCCATCACTCTCTGTAAAAACAAAAGACAACATAATCCAGACACACATCACTCTCTGTAAAAACCAGAGACAACATATTCCAGACACTCATCACTCTCTGTAAAAACCAGAGATAACATATTCCAGACACCCATCACTCTCAGTAAAAACAAGAGGCAACATATTCCAGACACCCATCACTTTCTGTAAAAAGCAGAGAAAACATATTCCAGACACCCATCACTCTCTGTAAAAACCAGAGACAACATATACCAGACACCCATCACACTCTGTAAAAACCAGAGACAACATATTCCAGACACCCATCAGTCGCTGTAAAAACCAGAGACAACATATTCCAGACACCCATCACTCTCAGTAAAAACCAGAGACAACATATTCCAGACACCCATCACTCTCTGTAAAAACCAGAGACAACATATTCCAGACACCCATCACTCTCTGTAAAAACCAGAGCCAACATATTCCAGACACCCATCAATCTCTTTGAAAACCAGAGACAACATATTCCAGACACCCATCATTCTCTGTAAAAACCCAGACCACACATTCCAGACACCCATCATTCTCTTTAAAAACCAGAGACAACATATTCCAGACACCCATCATTCTCTTGAAAAACCAGAGACAACATATTCCAGACACTCATCACTCTCTGTAAAAACCAGAGACAACATATTCCAGACACCTATCACTCTCTTTAAAAACCAGAGACAACATATTCCAGCCACCTATCACTCTCTTTAAAAACCAGAGACAACATATTCCAGACACCCATCATTCTCTGTAAAAACCAGACAACACATTCCAGGCACCCATCACTCTCTGTAAAAACCAGAGAAAACATATTCCAGACACCCATCACTCTCTGTATAAACCAGACAACACATTCCAGACACCCATCACTCTCTGTCAAAACCCAAACCACACATTCCAGACACCCATCACACTCTGTAAAAACCAGAGACAACATATTCCAGACACCCATCACTCTCTGTAATAGCCAGAGATAACATATTCCAGACACCCATCACTCTCTGTAAAAACCACAGACAACATATTCCAGACACCAATCTCTCTCTGTAAAAACCAGAGACAACTCATTCAGGACACCCATCACTCTCTGTAAAAACCAGAGACAACATATTCCAGACACCCATCACTCTCTGTAAAAACCAGAGACAACATATTCCAGACACCTATCACTCTTTTTAAAAACCAGAGACAACATATTCCAGACACCCATCAATCTCTTTAAAAACCAGAGACAACATATTCCAGACACCCATCATTCTCTGTAAAAACCCAGACCACACATTCCAGACACCCATCATTCTCTTTAAAAACCAGAGACAACATATTCCAGACACCCATCATTCTCTTGAAAAACCAGAGACAACATATTCCAGACACTCATCACTCTCTGTAAAAACCAGAGACAACATATTCCAGACACCTATCACTCTCTTTAAAAACCAGAGACAACATATTCCAGCCACCTATCACTCTCTTTAAAAACCAGAGCCAACATATTCCAGACACCCATCAATCTCTTTAAAAACCAGAGAGAACATATTCCAGACACCCATCATTCTCTGTAAAAACCAGAGACAACATATTCCAGACACCCATCACGATGTGTGAAAAACCAGAGACAATATATTCCAGACTCCAATCATTCTCTGTAAAAACCAGAGACAACATATTCCAGACACCCATCACTCTCTGTAAAAACCAGAGACAACATATTCCAGACACCCATCACTCTCTGTAAAATCCAGAGACATATTCCAGACACCCATCATTCTCAGTAAAAACCAGAGACAACATATTCCAGACACTCATCACTCTCTGTAAAAACCAGAGACAACATATCCCAGACACCCATCACTCTCTGTAAAAACCAGAGACAACATATTCCAGACACCCATCACTCTCTGTAAAAACCAGAGACAACTCATTCAGGACACCCATCACTCTCTGTAAAAACCAGAGACAACATATTCCAGACACCCATCACTCTCTGTAAAAACCAGAGACAACATATTCCAGACACCTGTCACTCTCTTTAAAAACCAGAGACAACATATTCCAGACACCTATCACTCTCTTTAAAAACCAGAGCCAACATATTCCAGACACCCATCAATCTCTTTGAAAACCAGAGACAACATATTCCAGACACCCATCATTCTCTGTAAAAACCCAGACCACACATTCCAGACACCCATCACTCTCTGTAAAAACCAGAGAAAACATATTCCAGACACCTATCACTCTCTTTAAAAACCAGAGACAACATATTCCAGCCACCTATCACTCTCTTTAAAAACCAGAGACAACATATTCCAGACACCCATCATTCTCTGTAAAAACCAGAGAAAACATATTCCAGACACCCATCACTCTCTGTATAAACCAGACAACACATTCCAGACACCCATCACTCTCTGTCAAAACCCAAACCACACATTCCAGACACCCATCACACTCTGTAAAAACCAGAGACAACATATTCCAGACACCCATCACTCTCTGTAATAGCCAGAGATAACATATTCCAGACACCCATCACTCTCTGTAAAAACCACAGACAACATATTCCAGACACCCATCACTCTCTGTAAAAACCAGAGACAACTCATTCAGGACACCCATCACTCTCTGTAAAAACCAGAGACAACATATTCCAGACACCCATCACTCTCTGTAAAAACCAGAGACAACATATTCCAGACACCTATCACTCTCTTTAAAAACCAGAGACAACATATTCCAGACACCCATCAATCTCTTTAAAAACCAGAGACAACATATTCCAGACACCCATCATTCTCTGTAAAAACCCAGACCACACATTCCAGACACCCATCATTCTCTTTAAAAACCAGAGACAACCTATTCCAGACACCCATCATTCTCTTGAAAAACCAGAGACAACATATTCCAGACACTCATCACTCTCTCTAAAAACCAGAGACAACATATTCCAGACACCTATCACTCTCTTTAAAAACCAGAGACAACATATTCCAGCCACCTATCACTCTCTTTAAAAACCAGAGCCAACATATTCCAGACACCCATCAATCTCTTTCAAAACCAGAGAGAACATATTCCAGACACCCATCATTCTCTGTAAAAACCAGAGACAACATATTCCAGACACCCATCAATCTCTTTAAAAACCAGAGAGAACATATTCCAGACACTCATCATTCTCTGTAAAAACCAGAGACAATATATTCCAGACTCCAATCATTCTCTGTAAAAACCAGAGACAACATATTCCAGACACCCATCACTCTCTGTAAAAACCAGAGACAACATATTCCAGACACCCATCACTCTCTGTAAAAACCAGAGACAACATATTCCAGACACCCATCACTCTCTGTAAAAACCAGAGACAACATATTCCAGACACCAATCATTCTCTGTAAAAACCAGAGACAACATATTCCAGACACCCATCACTCTCTGTAAAAACCAGAGACAACATATTCCAGACACCCATCACTCTCTGTAAAAACCAGAGATAACATATTCCAGACACCCATCACTCTCTGTAAAAACCAGAGACAACATATTCCAGACACCCATCACTCTCTGTAAAAACCAGAGACAACATATTCCAGACACCCATCACTCTCTGTGAAACAACAGATAACATGTTACAGATACCTTTCACTGGCTCTATCAAACCCACAGGCAAAACATTGCAGACACCCATCACTCTCTGTAAAAAGCCTAGACAACACATTCCAGACAACTATCACTCTGATAAAAACCCAAAACAACGCAATCCAGACACCCATCATTCTCTGTAAAAATCCTAAAATAGACATTCAAGACACCCATCATTCTCTGTAAAAATCCTAGAATAGTCGTTCAAGACACCCATAATTCTTTGTAAAAAGACCAGACAACATATTGCAGACACCCATCACACACTGCAATAATTCAAGACAACACATTCCAGACAAACATCACTCTCTAAAAATCCCAGACAACACATTGCAGACACCCATCACTCTCTGTAAAAAGCCCAGGCAATACATCCAAGATACATATCAATCGAGGGAAAAATGCCAGACAATACAATACAGAGACCCATCACACGCTGAAATTATCCCGGACAAAACATTCCAGACACCAATCACTCTCTATAAAAATCCACAGACTAGACATTCCAGACACCCATCACGATCTGTGAAAACCCCAAACAACACATTCCAGACACCCATCACAATCTGTGAAAACCCCAGTCAACACATTCCAGACACCCATCACTCGCTGTAAAAACCAGAGACAACATATTCCAGACACCTATCGCACTTCCTGTAAAACCCCCACACAACACATCTCAGTCACCAATCCCTCTCTAAAAGTCCGAGAAACAGAATCCAGACACCCATCACTCTCTGTAAAAACAAAAGACAACATAATCCAGACACACATCACTCTCTGTAAAAACCAGAGACAACATATTCCAGACACTCATCACTCTCTGTAAAAACCAGAGATAACATATTCCAGACACCCATCACTCTCAGTAAAAACAAGAGGCAACATATTCCAGACACCCATCACTTTCTGTAAAAAGCAGAGAAAACATATTCCAGACACCCATCACTCTCTGTAAAAACCAGAGACAACATATACCAGACACCCATCACACTCTGTAAAAACCAGAGACAACATATTCCAGACACCCATCAGTCGCTGTAAAAACCAGAGACAACATATTCCAGACACCCATCACTCTCAGTAAAAACCAGAGACAACATATTCCAGACACCCATCACTCTCTGTAAAAACCAGAGACAACATATTCCAGACACCCATCACTCTCTGTAAAAACCAGAGACAACTCATTCCAGACACGCATCATGATCTGTGAAAACCAGAGACAACATATTGCAGACACCCATCACTCTCTGTAAAAACCAGAGACAACATATTCCAGACACCAATCACTCTCTTTAAAAACCAGAGACAACATATTCTAGACACCCATCATTCTCTGTAAAAACCAGACAACACATTCTAGACACCCATCACTCTCTGTAAAAACCAGAGAAAACACATTCCTGACACCCATCACTCTCTGTAAAATCCAGAGACAACATATTCCAGACACCCATCACTCTCTGTAAAAACCAGAGACAACATATTCCAGACACCCATCACTCTCTGTAAAAACCAGAGACAACATATTCCAGACACCCATCACTCTCTGTAAAAACCAGAGACAACATATTCCAGACACCCATCACTCTCTGTAAAAACCAGAGACAACATATTCCAGACACCCATCACTCTCTGTAAAAACCAGACAACACATTCCAGACACCCATCACTCACTGTAAAAACCCAGACCACACATTCCAGACACCCATCATTCTCTGTAAAAACCAGAGACAACACATTCCAGACACGCATCACACTCTGTAAAAACCAGAGACAACATATTCCAGACACCCATCACCCTCTGTAAAAACCACAGACAACATATTCCAGACACCCATCACTCTCTGTAAAAACCAGAGACAACTCATTCAGGACAACCATCACTCTCTGTAAAAACCAGAGACAACATATTCCAGACAACCATCACTCTCTGTAAAGACCAGAGACAACATATTCCAGACACCTATCACTCTCTTTAAAAACCAGAGACAACATATTCCAGACACCCATCAATCTGTTTAAAAACCAGAGACAACATATTCCAGACTCCCATCATTCTCTGTAAAAACCCAGACCACACATTCCAGACACCCATCATTCTCTTTAAAAACCAGAGACAACATATTCCAGACACCCATCATTCTCTTGAAAAAACAGAGACAACATATTCCAGACACTCATCACTCTCTGTAAAAACCAGAGACAACATATTCCAGTCACCCATCACTCTCTGTAAAAACCAGAGACAAGATATTCCAGTCACCCATCACTCTCTTTAAAAATAAGAGACCACACATTCCAGACACCCTTCATTCTCTTTAAAAACAAGAGACAACATATGCAAGACACCCATCATTCTCTTTAAAAACCAGAGACAACATATTCCAGACCCTCATCATTCTTTTTAAAAACCAGAGACAACATAATCCAGACACCCATCACTCTCTGTATAAACCAGACAACACATTCCAGACACCCATCGCTCTCTGTCAAAACCCAAACCTCACATTCCAGACACCCATCACTCTCTGTAAAAACCAGAGAAAACATATTCCAGACACCCATCACTCTCTGTAAAAGCCAGAGACAACATATTCCAGACACCCATCACTCTCTGTAAAAACCAGAGACAACATATTCCAGACACCCATCACTCTCTGTAAAATCCAGAGACATATTCCGGACACCCATCATTCTCAGTAAAAACCAGAGACAACATATTCCAGACACTCATCACTCTCTGTAAAAACCAGAGACAACTCATTCCAGTCACCCATCACTCTCTGTAAAAACCAGAGACAAGATATTCCAGTCACCCATCACTCTCTTTAAAAATAAGAGACCACACATTCCAGACACCCTTCATTCTCTTTAAAAACAAGAGACAACATATTCAAGACACCCATCATTCTCTTTAAAAACCAGAGACAACATATTCCAGACCCTCATCATTCTTTTTAAAAACCAGAGACAACATAATCCAGACACCCATCACTCTCTGTATAAACCAGACAACACATTCCAGACACCCATCGCTCTCTGTCAAAACCCAAACCACACATTCCAGACACCCATCACTCTCTGTAAAAACCAGAGAAAACATATTCCAGACACCCATCACTCTCTGTAAAAGCCAGAGACAACATATTCCAGACACCCATCACTCTCTGTAAAAACCAGAGACAACATATTCCAGACACCCATCACTCTCTGTAAAATCCAGAGACATATTCCAGACACCCATCATTCTCAGTAAAAACCAGAGACAACATATTCCAGGCACTCATCACTCTCTGTAAAAACCAGAGACAACATATCCCAGACACCCATCACTCTCTGTAAAAACCAGAGACAACATATTCCAGACACCCATCACTCTCTGTAAAAACCAGAGACAACTCATTCAGGACACCCATCACTCTCTGTAAAAACCAGAGACAACATATTCCAGACACCTGTCACTCTCTTTAAAAACCAGAGACAACATATTCCAGACACCTATCACTCTCTTTAAAAACCAGAGCCAACATATTCCAGACACCCATCAATCTCTTTGAAAACCAGAGACAACATATTCCAGACACCCAACATTCTCTGTAAAAACCCAGACCACACATTCCAGACACCCATCATTCTCTTTAAAAACCAGAGACAACATATTCCAGACACCCATCATTCTCTTGAAAAACCAGAGACAACATATTCCAGACACTCATCACTCTCTGTAAAAACCAGAGACAACATATTCCAGACACCTATCACTCTCTTTAAAAACGAGAGACAACATATTCCAGCCACCTATCACTCTCTTTAAAAACCAGAGACAACATATTCCAGACACCCATCATTCTCTGTCAAAACCAGACAACACATTCCAGGCACCCATCACTCTCTGTAAAAACCAGAGAAAACATATTCCAGACACCCATCACTGTCTGTATAAACCAGACAACACATTCCAGACACCCATCACTCTCTGTCAAAACCCAAACCACACATTCCAGACACCCATCACTCTCTGTAAAAACCAGAGACAACATATTCCAGACACCCATCACTCTCTGTGAAACACCAGATAACATGTTACAGATACCTATCACTGGCTCTATCAAACCCACAGGCAAAACATTGCAGACACCCTTCACTCTCTGTAGAAAGACCAGATAACATGTTACAGATACCTATCACTGGCTCTATCAAACCCACAGGCAAAACATTGCAGACACCCATCACTCTCTGTAAAAAGCCTAGACAACACATTCCAGACAACTATCACTCTGTTAAAAACCCAAAACAACGCAATCCAGGCACGCATCATTCTCTGTAAAAATCCTAGAATAGACATTCAAGACATCCATCATTCTCTGTAAAAATCCTAGAATAGTCGTTCAAGACACCCATAATTCTTTGTAAAAAGACCAGACAACATATTGCAGACACCCATCACACACTGCAATAATTCAAGACAACACATTCCAGACAAACATCACTCTCTAAAAATCCCAGACAACACATTGCAGACACCCATCACTCTCTGTAAAAAGCCCAGGCAACACATCCAAGATACATATCAATCGAGGGAAAAATGCCAGACAATACAATACAGACACCCATCACACGCTGAAATTATCCCGGACAAAACATTCCAGACACCAATCACTCTCTATAAAAATCCACAGACTAGACATTCCAGACACCCATCACGATCTGTGAAAACCCCAAACAACACATTCCAGACACCCATCACAATCTGTGAAAACCCCAGTCAACACATTACAGACACCCATCACTCGCTGTAAAAACCAGAGACAACATATTCCAGACACCCATCACTCTCTGTATAAACCAGACAACACATTCCAGACACCCATCACTCTCTGTCAAAACCCAAACCACACATTCCAGACACCCATCACTCTCTGTAAAAACCAGAGAAAACATATTCCAGACACCCATCACTCTCTGTAAAAGACAGAGACAACATATTCCAGACACCCATCACTCTCTGTATAAACCAGACAACACATTCCAGACACCCATCGCTCTCTGTCAAAACCCAAACCACACATTCCAGACACCCATCACTCTCTGTAAAAACCAGAGAAAACATATTCCAGACACCCATCACTCTCTGTAAAAGCCAGAGACAACATATTCCAGACACCCATCACTCTCTGTAAAAACCAGAGACAACATATTCCAGACACCCATCACTCTCTGTAAAATCCAGAGACATATTCCAGACACCCATCATTCTCAGTAAAAACCAGAGACAACATATTCCAGACACTCATCACTCTCTGTAAAAACCAGAGACAACATATCCCAGACACCCATCACTCTCTGTAAAAACCAGAGACAACATATTCCAGACACCCATCACTCTCTGTAAAAACCAGAGACAACTCATTCAGGACACCCATCACTCTCTGTAAAAACCAGAGACAACATATTCCAGACACCCATCACTCTCTGTAAAAACCAGAGACAACATATTCCAGACACCTGTCACTCTCTTTAAAAACCAGAGACAACATATTCCAGACACCTATCACTCTCTTTAAAAACCAGAGCCAACATATTCCAGACACCCATCAATCTCTTTGAAAACCAGAGACAACATATTCCAGACACCCAACATTCTCTGTAAAAACCCAGACCACACATTCCAGACACCCATCATTCTCTTTAAAAACCAGAGACAACATATTCCAGACACCCATCATTCTCTTGAAAAACCAGAGACAACATATTCCAGACACTCATCACTCTCTGTAAAAACCAGAGACAACATATTCCAGACACCTATCACTCTCTTTAAAAACCAGAGACAACATATTCCAGCCACCTATCACTCTCTTTAAAAACCAGAGACAACATATTCCAGACACCCATCATTCTCTGTCAAAACCAGACAACACATTCCAGGCACCCATCACTCTCTGTAAAAACCAGAGAAAACATATTCCAGACACCCATCACTGTCTGTATAAACCAGACAACACATTCCAGACACCCATCACTCTCTGTCAAAACCCAAACCACACATTCCAGACACCCATCACTCTCTGTAAAAACCAGAGACAACATATTCCAGACACCCATCACTCTCTGTGAAACACCAGATAACATGTTACAGATACCTATCACTGGCTCTATCAAACCCACAGGCAAAACATTGCAGACACCCTTCACTCTCTGTAGAAAGACCAGATAACATGTTACAGATACCTATCACTGGCTCTATCAAACCCACAGGCAAAACATTGCAGACACCCATCACTCTCTGTAAAAAGCCTAGACAACACATTCCAGACAACTATCACTCTGTTAAAAACCCAAAACAACGCAATCCAGACACCCATCATTCTCTGTAAAAATCCTAGAATAGACATTCAAGACATCCATCATTCTCTGTAAAAATCCTAGAATAGTCGTTCAAGACACCCATAATTCTTTGTAAAAAGACCAGACAACATATTGCAGACACCCATCACACACTGCAATAATTCAAGACAACACATTCCAGACAAACATCACTCTCTAAAAATCCCAGACAACACATTGCAGACACCCATCACTCTCTGTAAAAAGCCCAGGCAACACATCCAAGATACATATCAATCGAGGGAAAAATGCCAGACAATACAATACAGAGACCCATCACACGCTGAAATTATCCCGGACAAAACATTCCAGACACCAATCACTCTCTATAAAAATCCACAGACTAGACATTCCAGACACCCATCACGATCTGTGAAAACCCCAAACAACACATTCCAGACACCCATCACAATCTGTGAAAACCCCAGTCAACACATTACAGACACCCATCACTCGCTGTAAAAACCAGAGACAACATATTCCAGACACCCATCACTCTCTGTATAAACCAGACAACACATTCCAGACACCCATCACTCTCTGTCAAAACCCAAACCACACATTCCAGACACCCATCACTCTCTGTAAAAACCAGAGAAAACATATTCCAGACACCCATCACTCTCTGTAAAAGCCAGAGACAACATATTCCAGACACCCATCACTCTCTGTAAAAACCAGAGACAACATATACCAGACACTCATCACACTCCGTAAAAACTAGAGACAACATATTCCAGACACCCATCAGTCGCTGTAAAAACCAGAGACAACATATTCCAGACACCCATCACTCTCAGTATAAACCAGAGACAACATATTCCAGACACCCATCACTCTCTGTAAAAACCAGAGACAACATATTCCAGACACCCATCACTCTCTGTAAAAACCAGAGACAACTCATTCCAGACACCCATCATGATCTGTAAAAACCAGAGACAACATATTCCAGACACCAATCACTCTCTTTAAAAACCAGAGACAACATACTCCAGACACCTATCACTCTCTGTAAAAACCAGAGAAAACACATTCCAGACACCCATCACTCTCTGTAAAAACCAGAGACAACATATTCCAGACACCCATCACTCTCTGTAAAAACCAGACAACACATTCCAGACACCCATCACTCACTGTAAAAAGCCAGACCACACATTCCAGACACCCATCATTCTCTGTAAAAACCAGAGGCAACATATTCCAGACACCCATCACTCTCTGAAAAAACCAGAGACAACACATTCCAGACACGCATCACACTCTGTAAAAACCAGAGACAACATATTCCAGACACCCATCACCCTCTGTAAAAACCACAGACAACATATTCCAGACACCCATCACTCTCTGTAAAAACCACAGACAACATATTCCAGACACCCATCCCTCTCTGTAAAAACCAGAGACAACTCATTCAGGACACCCATCACTCTCTGTAAAAACCAGAGACAACATATTCCAGACACCCATCACTCTCTGTAAAAACCAGAGACAACATATTCCAGACACCTATCACTCTCTTTAAAAACCAGAGACAACATATGCCAGACACCCATCAATCTCTTTAAAAACCAGAGACAACATATTCCAGACACCCATCATTCTCTGTAAAAACCCAGACCACACATTCCAGACACCCATCATTCTCTTTAAAAACCAGAGACAACATATTCCAGACACCCATCATTCTTTTGAAAAACCGGAGACAACATATTCCAGACACTCATCACTCTCTGTAAAAACCAGAGACAACATATTCCAGACACCTATCACTCTCTTTAAAAACCAGAGACAACATATTCCAGCCGCCTATCACTCACTTTAAAAACCAGAGCCAACATATTCCAGACACCCATCAATCTCTTTAAAAACCAGAGACAACATATTCCAGACACCCATCATTCTCTGTAAAAACCAGAGACAACATATTCCAGACACCCATCACGATGTGTGAAAAACCAGAGACAACATATTCCAGACACCAATCATTCTCTGTAAAAACCAGAGACAACATATTCCAGACACCCATCACTCTCTGTAAAAACCAGAGACAACATATTCCAGACACCCATCACTCTCTGTAAAAACCAGAGACAACATATTCCAGACACCCATCACTCTCTGTAAAAACCAGAGACAACATATTCCAGACACCCATCACTCTCTGTGAAACACCAGATAACATGTTACAGATACCTATCACTGGCTCTATCAAACCCACAGGCAAAACATTGCAGACACCCATCACTCTCTGTAAAAAGCCTAGACAACACATTCCAGACAACTATCACTCTGTTAAAAACCCAAAACAACGCAATCCAGACAGCCATCATTCTCTGTAAAAATCCTAGAATAGACATTCAAGACACCCATCATTCTCTGTAAAAATCCGAGAATAGTCGTTCAAGACACCCATAATTCTTTGTAAAAAGACCAGACAACATATTGCAGACACCCATCACACACTGCAATAATTCAAGACAACACATTCCAGACAAACATCACTCTCTAAAAATCCCAGACAACACATTGCAGACACCCATCACTCTCTGTAAAAAGCCCAGGCAACACATCCAAGATACATATCAATCGAGGGAACAATGCCAGACAATACAATACAGAGACCCATCACACGCTGAAATTATCCCGGACAAAACATTCCAGACACCAATCACTCTCTATAAAAATCCACTGACTAGACATTCCAGACACCCATCACGATCTGTGAAAACCCCTAACAACACATTCCAGACACCCATCACAATCTGTGAAAACCCCAGTCAACACATTCCAGACACCCATCACTCACTGTAAAAACCAGAGACAACATATTCCAGACACCCATCACTCGCTGTAAAAACCAGAGACAACACATTCCAGACACCCATTACTCGCTGTAAAAACCAGAGACAACATATTCCAGACACCTATCGAACTTCCTGTAAAACCCCCACACAACACATCTCAGTCACCAATCCCTCTCTAAAAGTCCGAGACAACAGAATCCAGACACCCATCAATCTCTGTAAAAACCAAAGACAACATAATCCAGACACACATCACTCTCTGTAAAAACCAGAGACAACATATTCCAGACACTCATCACTCTCTGTAAAAACCAGAGATAACATATTCCAGACACCCATCACTCTCTGTAAAAACCAGAAACAACATATTCCAGACACCGATCATTCTCAGTAAAAACAAGAGGCAACATATTCCAGACACCCATCACTTTCTGTAAAAAGCAGAGAAAACATATTCCAGACACCCATCACTCTCTGTAAAAACCAGAGACAACATATACCAGACTCCCATCACACTCTGTAAAAACCAGAGACAACATATTCCAGACACCCATCAGTCGCTGTAAAAACCAGAGACAACATATTCCAGACACCCATCACTCTCAGTAAAAACCAGAGACAACATATTCCAGACACCCATCACTCTCTGTAAAAACCAGAGACAACATATTCCAGACACCCATCACTCTCTGTAAAAACCAGAGACAACTCATTCCAGACACCCATCATGATCTGTGAAAACCAGAGACAACATATTCCAGACACCCATCACTCTCTGTAAAAACCAGAGATAACATGTTCCAGACACCCATCACTCTCTGTAAAAACCAGAAACAACATATTCCAGACACCCATCATTCTCAGTAAAAACAAGAGGCAACATATTCCAGACACCCATCACTTTCTGTAAAAAGCAGAGAAAACATATTCCAGACACCCATCACTCTCTGTAAAAACCAGAGACAACATATTCCAGACACCCATCACTCTCAGTAAAAACCAGAGACAACATATTCCAGACACCCATCACTCTCTGTAAAAACCAGAGACAACATATTCCAGACACCCATCACTCTCTGTAAAAACCAGAGACAACTCATTCGAGACACCCATCATGATCTGTGAAAACCAGAGACAACATACTCCAGACACCCATCACTCTCTGTAAAAACCAGAGACAACATATTCCAGACACCAATCACTCTCTTTAAAAACCAGAGACAACATATACCAGACACCCATCACACTCTGTAAAAACCAGAGACAACATATTCCAGACACCCATCAGTCGCTGTAAAAACCAGAGACAACATATTCCAGACACCCATCACTCTCAGTAAAAACCAGAGACAACATATTCCAGACACCCATCACTCTCTGTAAAAACCAGAGACAACATATTCCAGACACCCATCACTCTCTGTAAAAACCAGAGACAACTCATTCCAGACACGCATCATGATCTGTGAAAACCAGAGACAACATATTGCAGACACCCATCACTCTCTGTAAAAACCAGAGACAACATATTCCAGACACCAATCACTCTCTTTAAAAACCAGAGACAACATATTCTAGACACCCATCATTCTCTGTAAAAACCAGACAACACATTCTAGACACCCATCACTCTCTGTAAAAACCAGAGAAAACACATTCCTGACACCCATCACTCTCTGTAAAATCCAGAGACAACATATTCCAGACACCCATCACTCTCTGTAAAAACCAGAGACAACATATTCCAGACACCCATCACTCTCTGTAAAAACCAGAGACAACATATTCCAGACACCCATCACTCTCTGTAAAAACCAGAGACAACATATTCCAGACACCCATCACTCTCTGTAAAAACCAGAGACAACATATTCCAGACACCCATCACTCTCTGTAAAAACCAGACAACTCATTCCAGACACCCATCACTCACTGTAAAAACCCAGACCACACATTCCAGACACCCATCATTCTCTGTAAAAACCAGAGACAACACATTCCAGACACGCATCACACTCTGTAAAAACCAGAGACAACATATTCCAGACACCCATCACCCTCTGTAAAAACCACAGACAACATATTCCAGACACCCATCACTCTCTGTAAAAACCAGAGACAACATATTCCAGACACCCATCACTCTCTGTAAAAACCAGAGACAACATATTCCAGACACCCATCACTCTCTGTAAAAACCAGAGACAACATATTCCAGACACCCATCACTCTCTGTGAAACACCAGATAACATGTTACAGATACCTATCACTGGCTCTATCAAACCCACAGGCAAAACATTGCAGACACCCATCACTCTCTGTAAAAAGCCTAGACAACACATTCCAGACAACTATCACTCTGTTAAAAACCCAAAACAACGCAATCCAGACAGCCATCATTCTCTGTAAAAATCCTAGAATAGACATTCAAGACACCCATCATTCTCTGTAAAAATCCGAGAATAGTCGTTCAAGACACCCATAATTCTTTGTAAAAAGACCAGACAACATATTGCAGACACCCATCACACACTGCAATAATTCAAGACAACACATTCCAGACAAACATCACTCTCTAAAAATCCCAGACAACACATTGCAGACACCCATCACTCTCTGTAAAAAGCCCAGGCAACACATCCAAGATACATATCAATCGAGGGAACAATGCCAGACAATACAATACAGAGACCCATCACACGCTGAAATTATCCCGGACAAAACATTCCAGACACCAATCACTCTCTATAAAAATCCACTGACTAGACATTCCAGACACCCATCACGATCTGTGAAAACCCCTAACAACACATTCCAGACACCCATCACAATCTGTGAAAACCCCAGTCAACACATTCCAGACACCCATCACTCGCTGTAAAAACCAGAGACAACATATTCCAGACACCCATCAGTCGCTGTAAAAACCAGAGACAACACATTCCAGACACCCATTACTCGCTGTAAAAACCAGAGACAACATATTCCAGACACCTATCGAACTTCCTGTAAAACCCCCACACAACACATCTCAGTCACCAATCCCTCTCTAAAAGTCCGAGACAACAGAATCCAGACACCCATCAATCTCTGTAAAAACCAAAGACAACATAATCCAGACACACATCACTCTCTGTAAAAACCAGAGACAACATATTCCAGACACTCATCACTCTCTGTAAAAACCAGAGATAACATATTCCAGACACCCATCACTCTCTGTAAAAACCAGAAACAACATATTCCAGACACCGATCATTCTCAGTAAAAACAAGAGGCAACATATTCCAGACACCCATCACTTTCTGTAAAAAGCAGAGAAAACATATTCCAGACACCCATCACTCTCTGTAAAAACCAGAGACAACATATACCAGACTCCCATCACACTCTGTAAAAACCAGAGACAACATATTCCAGACACCCATCAGTCGCTGTAAAAACCAGAGACAACATATTCCAGACACCCATCACTCTCAGTAAAAACCAGAGACAACATATTCCAGACACCCATCACTCTCTGTAAAAACCAGAGACAACATATTCCAGACACCCATCACTCTCTGTAAAAACCAGAGACAACTCATTCCAGACACCCATCATGATCTGTGAAAACCAGAGACAACATATTCCAGACACCCATCACTCTCTGTAAAAACCAGAGATAACATATTCCAGACACCCATCACTCTCTGTAAAAACCAGAAACAACATATTCCAGACACCCATCATTCTCAGTAAAAACAAGAGGCAACATATTCCAGACAACCATCACTTTCTGTAAAAAGCAGAGAAAACATATTCCAGACACCCATCACTCTCTGTAAAAACCAGAGACAACATATTCCAGACACCCATCACTCTCAGTAAAAACCAGAGACAACATATTCCAGACACCCATCACTCTCTGTAAAAACCAGAGACAACATATTCCAGACACCCATCACTCTCTGTAAAAACCAGAGACAACTCATTCGAGACACCCATCATGATCTGTGAAAACCAGAGACAACATACTCCAGACACCCATCCCTCTCTGTAAAAACCAGAGACAACATATTCCAGACACCAATCACTCTCTTTAAAAACCAGAGACAACATATACCAGACACCCATCACACTCTGTAAAAACCAGAGACAACATATTCCAGACACCCATCAGTCGCTGTAAAAACCAGAGACAACATATTCCAGACACCCATCACTCTCAGTAAAAACCAGAGACAACATATTCCAGACACCCATCACTCTCTGTAAAAACCAGAGACAACATATTCCAGACACCCATCACTCTCTGTAAAAACCAGAGACAACTCATTCCAGACACGCATCATGATCTGTGAAAACCAGAGACAACATATTGCAGACACCCATCACTCTCTGTAAAAACCAGAGACAACATATTCCAGACACCAATCACTCTCTTTAAAAACCAGAGACAACATATTCTAGACACCCATCATTCTCTGTAAAAACCAGACAACACATTCTAGACACCCATCACTCTCTGTAAAAACCAGAGAAAACACATTCCTGACACCCATCACTCTCTGTAAAATCCAGAGACAACATATTCCAGACACCCATCACTCTCTGTA
The DNA here is from genome assembly GCF_048418815.1 of Hemitrygon akajei. Lineage (NCBI taxonomy): Eukaryota > Metazoa > Chordata > Chondrichthyes > Myliobatiformes > Dasyatidae > Hemitrygon > Hemitrygon akajei. Next base: position 79,808,313 of record NC_133134.1, read on the forward strand.
AAAACCAGAGACAACATATTCCAGACACCCATCACTCTCTGTAAAAACCAGAGACAACATATTCCAGACACCCATCACTCTCTGTAAAAACCAGAGACAACATATTCCAGACACCCATCACTCTCTGTAAAAACCAGACAACACATTCCAGACACCCATCACTCACTGTAAAAACCCAGACCACACATTCCAGACACCCATCATTCTCTGTAAAAACCAGAGACAACACATTCCAGACACGCATCACACTCTGTAAAAACCAGAGACAACATATTCCAGACACCCATCACCCTCTGTAAAAACCACAGACAACATATTCCAGACACCCATCACTCTCTGTAAAAACCAGAGACAACTCATTCAGGACAACCATCACTCTCTGTAAAAACCAGAGACAACATATTCCAGACAACCATCACTCTCTGTAAAGACCAGAGACAACATATTCCAGACACCTATCACTCTCTTTAAAAACCAGAGACAACATATTCCAGACACCCATCAATCTGTTTAAAAACCAGAGACAACATATTCCAGACTCCCATCATTCTCTGTAAAAACCCAGACCACACATTCCAGACACCCATCATTCTCTTTAAAAACCAGAGACAACATATTCCAGACACCGATCATTCTCAGTAAAAACAAGAGGCAACATATTCCAGACACCCATCACTTTCTGTAAAAAGCAGAGAAAACATATTCCAGACACCCATCACTCTCTGTAAAAACCAGAGACAACATATACCAGACTCCCATCACACTCTGTAAAAACCAGAGACAACATATTCCAGACACCCATCAGTCGCTGTAAAAACCAGAGACAACATATTCCAGACACCCATCACTCTCAGTAAAAACCAGAGACAACATATTCCAGACACCCATCACTCTCTGTAAAAACCAGAGACAACATATTCCAGACACCCATCACTCTCTGTAAAAACCAGAGACAACTCATTCCAGACACCCATCATGATCTGTGAAAACCAGAGACAACATATTCCAGACACCCATCACTCTCTGTAAAAACCAGAGATAACATATTCCAGACACCCATCACTCTCTGTAAAAACCAGAAACAACATATTCCAGACACCCATCATTCTCAGTAAAAACAAGAGGCAACATATTCCAGACACCCATCACTTTCTGTAAAAAGCAGAGAAAACATATTCCAGACACCCATCACTCTCTGTAAAAACCAGAGACAACATATTCCAGACACCCATCACTCTCAGTAAAAACCAGAGACAACATATTCCAGACACCCATCACTCTCTGTAAAAACCAGAGACAACATATTCCAGACACCCATCACTCTCTGTAAAAACCAGAGACAACTCATTCGAGACACCCATCATGATCTGTGAAAACCAGAGACAACATACTCCAGACACCCATCACTCTCTGTAAAAACCAGAGACAACATATTCCAGACACCAATCACTCTCTTTAAAAACCAGAGACAACATATACCAGACACCCATCACACTCTGTAAAAACCAGAGACAACATATTCCAGACACCCATCAGTCGCTGTAAAAACCAGAGACAACATATTCCAGACACCCATCACTCTCAGTAAAAACCAGAGACAACATATTCCAGACACCCAGCACTCTCTGTAAAAACCAGAGACAACATATTCCAGACACCCATCACTCTCTGTAAAAACCAGAGACAACTCATTCCAGACACGCATCATGATCTGTGAAAACCAGAGACAACATATTGCAGACACCCATCACTCTCTGTAAAAACCAGAGACAACATATTCCAGACACCAATCACTCTCTTTAAAAACCAGAGACAACATATTCTAGACACCCATCATTCTCTGTAAAAACCAGACAACACATTCTAGACACCCATCACTCTCTGTAAAAACCAGAGAAAACACATTCCTGACACCCATCACTCTCTGTAAAAACCAGAGACAACATATTCCAGACACCCATCACTCTCTGTAAAAACCAGAGACAACATATTCCAGACACCCATCACTCTCTGTAAAAACCAGAGACAACATATTCCAGACACCCATCACTCTCTGTAAAAACCAGACAACACATTCCAGACACCCATCACTCACTGTAAAAATCCAGACCACACATTCCAGACACCCATCATTCTCTGTAAAAACCAGAGACAACACATTCCAGACACGCATCACACTCTGTAAAAACCAGAGACAACATATTCCAGACACCCATCACCCTCTGTAAAAACCACAGACAACATATTCCAGACACCCATCACTCTCTGTAAAAACCAGAGACAACATATTCCAGACACCCATCTCTCTCTGTAAAATCCAGAGACATATTCCAGACACCCATCATTCTCAGTAAAAACCAGAGACAACATATTCCAGACACTCATCACTCTCTGTAAAAACCAGAGACAACATATCCCAGACACCCATCACTCTCTGTAAAAACCAGAGACAACATATTCCAGACACCCATCACTCTCTGTAAAAACCAGAGACAACTCATTCAGGACACCCATCACTCTCTGTAAAAACCAGAGACAACATATTCCAGACACCCATCACTCTCTGTAAAAACCAGAGACAACATATTCCAGACACCTGTCACTCTCTTTAAAAACCAGAGCCAACATATTCCAGACACCCATCAATCTCTTTGAAAACCAGAGACAACATATTCCAGACACCCAACATTCTCTGTAAAAACCCAGACCACACATTCCAGACACCCATCATTCTCTTTAAAAACCAGAGACAACATATTCCAGACACCCATCATTCTCTTGAAAAACCAGAGACAACATATTCCAGACACTCATCACTCTCTGTAAAAACCAGAGACAACATATTCCAGACACCTATCACTCTCTTTAAAAACCAGAGACAACATATTCCAGCCACCTATCACTCTCTTTAAAAACCAGAGACAACATATTCCAGACACCCATCATTCTCTGTCAAAACCAGACAACACATTCCAGGCACCCATCACTCTCTGTAAAAACCAGAGAAAACATATTCCAGACACCCATCACTGTCTGTATAAACCAGACAACACATTCCAGACACCCATCACTCTCTGTCAAAACCCAAACCACACATTCCAGACACCCATCACTCTCTGTAAAAACCAGAGACAACATATTCCAGACACCCATCACTCTCTGTGAAACACCAGATAACATGTTACAGATACCTATCACTGGCTCTATCAAACCCACAGGCAAAACATTGCAGACACCCTTCACTCTCTGTAGAAAGACCAGATAACATGTTACAGATACCTATCACTGGCTCTATCAAACCCACAGGCAAAACATTGCAGACACCCATCACTCTCTGTAAAAAGCCTAGACAACACATTCCAGACAACTATCACTCTGTTAAAAACCCAAAACAACGCAATCCAGACACCCATCATTCTCTGTAAAAATCCTAGAATAGACATTCAAGACACCCATCATTCTCTGTAAAAATCCTAGAATAGTCGTTCAAGACACCCATAATTCTTTGTAAAAAGACCAGACAACATATTGCAGACACCCATCACACACTGCAATAATTCAAGACAACACATTCCAGACAAACATCACTCTCTAAAAATCCCAGACAACACATTGCAGACACCCATCACTCTCTGTAAAAAGCCCAGGCAACACATCCAAGATACATATCAATCGAGGGAATAATGCCAGACAATACAATACAGAGACCCATCACACGCTGAAATTATCCCGGACAAAACATTCCAGACACCAATCACTCTCTATAAAAATCCACAGACTAGACATTCCAGACACCCATCACGATCTGTGAAAACCCCAAACAACACATTCCAGACACCCATCACAATCTGTGAAAACCCCAGTCAACACATTACAGACACCCATCACTCGCTGTAAAAAACAGAGACAACATATTCCAGACACCCATCACTCTCTGTATAAACCAGACAACACATTCCAGACACCCATCACTCTCTGTCAAAACACAAACCACACATTCCAGACACCCATCACTCTCTGTAAAAACCAGAGAAAACATATTCCAGACACCCATCACTCTCTGTAAAAGCCAGAGACAACATATTCCAGACACCCATCACTCTCTGTAAAAACCAGAGACAACATATACCAGACACTCATCACACTCCGTAAAAACTAGAGACAACATATTCCAGACACCCATCACTCTCAGTATAAACCAGAGACAACATATTCCAGACACCCATCACTCTCTGTAAAAACCAGAGACAACATATTCCAGACACCCATCACTCTCTGTAAAAACCAGAGACAACTCATTCCAGACACCCATCATGATCTGTGAAAACCAGAGACAACATATTCCAGACACCCATCACTCTCTGTAAAAACCAGAGACAACATATTCCAGACACCAATCACTCTCTTTAAAAACCAGAGACAACATACTCCAGACACCTATCACTCTCTGTAAAAACCAGAGAAAACACATTCCAGACACCCATCACTCTCTGTAAAAACCAGAGACAACATATTCCAGACACCCATCACTCTCTGTAAAAACCAGACAACACATTCCAGACACCCATCACTCACTGTAAAAAGCCAGACCACACATTCCAGACACCCATCATTCTCTGTAAAAACCAGAGGCAACATATTCCAGACACCCATCACTCTCTGAAAAAACCAGAGACAACACATTCCAGACACGCATCACACTCTGTAAAAACCAGAGACAACATATTCCAGACACCCATCACCCTCTGTAAAAACCACAGACAACATATTCCAGACACCCATCACTCTCTGTAAAAACCACAGACAACATATTCCAGACACCCATCCCTCTCTGTAAAAACCAGAGACAACTCATTCAGGACACCCATCACTCTCTGTAAAAACCAGAGACAACATATTCCAGACACCCATCACTCTCTGTAAAAACCAGAGACAACATATTCCAGACACCTATCACTCTCTTTAAAAACCAGAGACAACATATGCCAGACACCCATCAATCTCTTTAAAAACCAGAGACAACATATTCCAGACACCCATCATTCTCTGTAAAAACCCAGACCACACATTCCAGACACCCATCATTCTCTTTAAAAACCAGAGACAACATATTCCAGACACCCATCATTCTTTTGAAAAACCGGAGACAACATATTCCAGACACTCATCACTCTCTGTAAAAACCAGAGACAACATATTCCAGACACCTATCACTCTCTTTAAAAACCAGAGACAACATATTCCAGCCGCCTATCACTCACTTTAAAAACCAGAGCCAACATATTCCAGACACCCATCAATCTCTTTAAAAACCAGAGACAACATATTCCAGACACCCATCATTCTCTGTAAAAACCAGAGACAACATATTCCAGACACCCATCACGATGTGTGAAAAACCAGAGACAACATATTCCAGACACCAATCATTCTCTGTAAAAACCAGAGACAACATATTCCAGACACCCATCACTCTCTGTAAAAACCAGAGACAACATATTCCAGACACCCATCACTCTCTGTAAAAACCAGAGACAACATATTCCAGACACCCATCACTCTCTGTAAAAACCAGAGACAACATATTCCAGACACCCATCACTCTCTGTGAAACACCAGATAACATGTTACAGATACCTATCACTGGCTCTATCAAACCCACAGGCAAAACATTGCAGACACCCATCACTCTCTGTAAAAAGCCTAGACAACACATTCCAGACAACTATCACTCTGTTAAAAACCCAAAACAACGCAATCCAGACAGCCATCATTCTCTGTAAAAATCCTAGAATAGACATTCAAGACACCCATCATTCTCTGTAAAAATCCGAGAATAGTCGTTCAAGACACCCATAATTCTTTGTAAAAAGACCAGACAACATATTGCAGACACCCATCACACACTGCAATAATTCAAGACAACACATTCCAGACAAACATCACTCTCTAAAAATCCCAGACAACACATTGCAGACACCCATCACTCTCTGTAAAAAGCCCAGGCAACACATCCAAGATACATATCAATCGAGGGAACAATGCCAGACAATACAAAACAGAGACCCATCACACGCTGAAATTATCCCGGACAAAACATTCCAGACACCAATCACTCTCTATAAAAATCCACTGACTAGACATTCCAGACACCCATCACGATCTGTGAAAACCCCTAACAACACATTCCAGACACCCATCACAATCTGTGAAAACCCCAGTCAACACATTCCAGACACCCATCACTCGCTGTAAAAACCAGAGACAACATATTCCAGACACCCATCACTCGCTGTAAAAACCAGAGACAACACATTCCAGACACCCATTACTCGCTGTAAAAACCAGAGACAACATATTCCAGACACCTATCGAACTTCCTGTAAAACCCCCACACAACACATCTCAGTCACCAATCCCTCTCTAAAAGTCCGAGACAACAGAATCCAGACACCCATCAATCTCTGTAAAAACCAAAGACAACATAATCCAGACACACATCACTCTCTGTAAAAACCAGAGACAACATATTCCAGACACTCATCACTCTCTGTAAAAACCAGAGATAACATATTCCAGACACCCATCACTCTCTGTAAAAACCAGAAACAACATATTCCAGACACCGATCATTCTCAGTAAAAACAAGAGGCAACATATTCCAGACACCCATCACTTTCTGTAAAAAGCAGAGAAAACATATTCCAGACACCCATCACTCTCTGTAAAAACCAGAGACAACATATACCAGACTCCCATCACACTCTGTAAAAACCAGAGACAACATATTCCAGACACCCATCAGTCGCTGTAAAAACCAGAGACAACATATTCCAGACACCCATCACTCTCAGTAAAAACCAGAGACAACATATTCCAGACACCCATCACTCTCTGTAAAAACCAGAGACAACATATTCCAGACACCCATCACTCTCTGTAAAAACCAGAGACAACTCATTCCAGACACCCATCATGATCTGTGAAAACCAGAGACAACATATTCCAGACACCCATCACTCTCTGTAAAAACCAGAGATAACATATTCCAGACACCCATCACTCTCTGTAAAAACCAGAAACAACATATTCCAGACACCCATCATTCTCAGTAAAAACAAGAGGCAACATATTCCAGACACCCATCACTTTCTGTAAAAAGCAGAGAAAACATATTCCAGACACCCATCACTCTCTGTAAAAACCAGAGACAACATATTCCAGACACCCATCACTCTCAGTAAAAATCAGAGACAACATATTCCAGACACCCATCACTCTCTGTAAAAACCAGAGACAACATATTCCAGACACCCATCACTCTCTGTAAAAACCAGAGACAACTCATTCGAGACACCCATCATGATCTGTGAAAACCAGAGACAACATACTCCAGACACCCATCACTCTCTGTAAAAACCAGAGACAACATATTCCAGACACCAATCACTCTCTTTAAAAACCAGAGACAACATACTCCAGACACCTATCACTCTCTTTAAAAACCAGAGACAACATATTCTAGACACCCATCACTCTCTGTAAAAACCAGACAACACATTCCAGACACCCATCACTCACTCAAAAAACCCAGACCACACATTCCAGACACCCATCATTCTCTGTAAAAACCAGAGGCAACATATTCCAGACACCCATCACTCTCTGAAAAAACCAGAGACAACACATTCCAGACACGCATCACACTCTGTAAAAACCAGTGACAACATATTCCAGACACCCATCACCCTCTGTAAAAACAACAGACAACATATTCCAGACACCCATCACTCTCTGTAAAAACCAGAGACAACATATTCCAGTCACCCATCACTCTCTGTAAAAAACAGAGACAAGATATTCCAGTCAGCCATCACTCTCTTTAAAAATAAGAGACAACATATTCCATACACCCATCATTCTCTTTAAAAACCAGAGACAACATATTCCAGACCCTCATCATTCTTTTAAAAAACCAGAGACAACATAATCCAGACACCCATCACTCTCTGTATAAACCAGACAACACATTCCAGACACCCATCACTCTCTGTCAAAACCCAAACCACACATTCCAGACACCCATCACTCTCTGTAAAAACCAGAGAAAACATATTCCAGACACCCATCACTCTCTGTAAAAGCCAGAGACAACATATTCCAGACACACATCACTCTCTGTAAAAACCAGAGACAACATATTCCAGACACCCATCACTCTCTGTAAAATCCAGAGACATATTCCAGACACCCATCATTCTCAGTAAAAACCAGAGACAACATATTCCAGACACTCATCACTCTCTGTAAAAACCAGAGACAACATATCCCAGACACCCATCACTCTCTGTAAAAACCAGAGACAACATATTCCAGACACCCATCACTCTCTGTAAAAACCAGAGACAACTTATTCAGGACACCCATCACTCTCTGTAAAAACCAGAGACAACATATTCCAGACACCCATCACTCTCTGTAAAAACCAGAGACAACATATTCCAGACACCTATCATGATCTGTGAAAACCAGAGACAACATATTCCAGACACCCATCACTCTCTGTAAAAACCAGAGACAACATATTCCAGACACCAATCACTCTCTTTAAAAACCAGAGACAACATACTCCAGACACCTATCACTCTCTGTAAAAACCAGAGAAAACACATTCCAGACACCCATCACTCTCTGTAAAAACCAGAGACAACATATTCCAGACACCCATCACTCTCTGTAAAAACCAGACAACACATTCCAGACACCCATCACTCACTGTAAAAAGCCAGACCACACATTCCAGACACCCATCATTCTCTGTAAAAACCAGAGGCAACATATTCCAGACACCCATCACTCTCTGAAAAAACCAGAGACAACACATTCCAGACACGCATCACACTCTGTAAAAACCAGAGACAACATATTCCAGACACCCATCACCCTCTGTAAAAACCACAGACAACATATTCCAGACACCCATCACTCTCTGTAAAAACCACAGACAACATATTCCAGACACCCATCCCTCTCTGTAAAAACCAGAGACAACTCATTCAGGACACCCATCACTCTCTGTAAAAACCAGAGACAACATATTCCAGACACCCATCACTCTCTGTAAAAACCAGAGACAACATATTCCAGACACCTATCAATCTCTTTAAAAACCAGAGACAACATATTCCAGACACCCATCATTCTCTGTAAAAACCCAGACCACACATTCCAGACACCCATCATTCTCTTTAAAAACCAGAGACAACATATTCCAGACACCCATCATTCTTTTGAAAAACCGGAGACAACATATTCCAGACACTCATCACTCTCTGTAAAAACCAGAGACAACATATTCCAGACACCTATCACTCTCTTTAAAAACCAGAGATAACATATTCCAGCCGCCTATCACTCACTTTAAAAACCAGAGCCAACATATTCCAGACACCCATCAATCTCTTTAAAAACCAGAGACAACATATTCCAGACACCCATCATTCTCTGTAAAAACCAGAGACAACATATTCCAGACACCCATCACGATGTGTGAAAAACCAGAGACAACATATTCCAGACACCAATCATTCTCTGTAAAAACCAGAGACAACATATTCCAGACACCCATCACTCTCTGTAAAAACCAGAGACAACATATTCCAGACACCCATCACTCTCTGTAAAAACCAGAGACAACATATTCCAGACACCCATCACTCTCTGTAAAAACCAGAGACAACATATTCCAGACACCCATCACTCTCTGTGAAACACCAGATAACATGTTACAGATACCTATCACTGGCTCTATCAAACCCACAGGCAAAACATTGCAGACACCCATCACTCTCTGTAAAAAGCCTAGACAACACATTCCAGACAACTATCACTCTGTTAAAAACCCAAAACAACGCAATCCAGACAGCCATCATTCTCTGTAAAAATCCTAGAATAGACATTCAAGACACCCATCATTCTCTGTAAAAATCCGAGAATAGTCGTTCAAGACACCCATAATTCTTTGTAAAAAGACCAGACAACATATTGCAGACACCCATCACACACTGCAATAATTCAAGACAACACATTCCAGACAAACATCACTCTCTAAAAATCCCAGACAACACATTGCAGACACCCATCACTCTCTGTAAAAAGCCCAGGCAACACATCCAAGATACATATCAATCGAGGGAACAATGCCAGACAATACAAAACAGAGACCCATCACACGCTGAAATTATCCCGGACAAAACATTCCAGACACCAATCACTCTCTATAAAAATCCACTGACTAGACATTCCAGACACCCATCACGATCTGTGAAAACCCCTAACAACACATTCCAGACACCCATCACAATCTGTGAAAACCCCAGTCAACACATTCCAGACACCCATCACTCGCTGTAAAAACCAGAGACAACATATTCCAGACACCCATCACTCGCTGTAAAAACCAGAGACAACACATTCCAGACACCCATTACTCGCTGTAAAAACCAGAGACAACATATTCCAGACACCTATCGAACTTCCTGTAAAACCCCCACACAACACATCTCAGTCACCAATCCCTCTCTAAAAGTCCGAGACAACAGAATCCAGACACCCATCAATCTCTGTAAAAACCAAAGACAACATAATCCAGACACACATCACTCTCTGTAAAAACCAGAGACAACATATTCCAGACACTCATCACTCTCTGTAAAAACCAGAGATAACATATTCCAGACACCCATCACTCTCTGTAAAAACCAGAAACAACATATTCCAGACACCGATCATTCTCAGTAAAAACAAGAGGCAACATATTCCAGACACCCATCACTTTCTGTAAAAAGCAGAGAAAACATATTCCAGACACCCATCACTCTCTGTAAAAACCAGAGACAACATATACCAGACTCCCATCACACTCTGTAAAAACCAGAGACAACATATTCCAGACACCCATCAGTCGCTGTAAAAACCAGAGACAACATATTCCAGACACCCATCACTCTCAGTAAAAACCAGAGACAACATATTCCAGACACCCATCACTCTCTGTAAAAACCAGAGACAACATATTCCAGACACCCATCACTCTCTGTAAAAACCAGAGACAACTCATTCCAGACACCCATCATGATCTGTGAAAACCAGAGACAACATATTCCAGACACCCATCACTCTCTGTAAAAACCAGAGATAACATATTCCAGACACCCATCACTCTCTGTAAAAACCAGAAACAACATATTCCAGACACCCATCATTCTCAGTAAAAACAAGAGGCAACATATTCCAGACACCCATCACTTTCTGTAAAAAGCAGAGAAAACATATTCCAGACACCCATCACTCTCTGTAAAAACCAGAGACAACATATTCCAGACACCCATCACTCTCAGTAAAAATCAGAGACAACATATTCCAGACACCCATCACTCTCTGTAAAAACCAGAGACAACATATTCCAGACACCCATCACTCTCTGTAAAAACCAGAGACAACTCATTCGAGACACCCATCATGATCTGTGAAAACCAGAGACAACATACTCCAGACACCCATCACTCTCTGTAAAAACCAGAGACAACATATTCCAGACACCAATCACTCTCTTTAAAAACCAGAGACAACATACTCCAGACACCTATCACTCTCTTTAAAAACCAGAGACAACATATTCTAGACACCCATCACTCTCTGTAAAAACCAGACAACACATTCCAGACACCCATCACTCACTGTAAAAACCCAGACCACACATTCCAGACACCCATCATTCTCTGTAAAAACCAGAGGCAACATATTCCAGACACCCATCACTCTCTGAAAAAACCAGAGACAACACATTCCAGACACGCATCACACTCTGTAAAAACCAGTGACAACATATTCCAGACACCCATCACCCTCTGTAAAAACAACAGACAACATATTCCAGACACCCATCACTCTCTGTAAAAACCAGAGACAACATATTCCAGTCACCCATCACTCTCTGTAAAAAACAGAGACAAGATATTCCAGTCAGCCATCACTCTCTTTAAAAATAAGAGACAACATATTCCATACACCCATCATTCTCTTTAAAAACCAGAGACAACATATTCCAGACCCTCATCATTCTTTTAAAAAACCAGAGACAACATAATCCAGACACCCATCACTCTCTGTATAAACCAGACAACACATTCCAGACACCCATCACTCTCTGTCAAAACCCAAACCACACATTCCAGACACCCATCACTCTCTGTAAAAACCAGAGAAAACATATTCCAGACACCCATCACTCTCTGTAAAAGCCAGAGACAACATATTCCAGACACACATCACTCTCTGTAAAAACCAGAGACAACATATTCCAGACACCCATCACTCTCTGTAAAATCCAGAGACATATTCCAGACACCCATCATTCTCAGTAAAAACCAGAGACAACATATTCCAGACACTCATCACTCTCTGTAAAAACCAGAGACAACATATCCCAGACACCCATCACTCTCTGTAAAAACCAGAGACAACATATTCCAGACACCCATCACTCTCTGTAAAAACCAGAGACAACTTATTCAGGACACCCATCACTCTCTGTAAAAACCAGAGACAACATATTCCAGACACCCATCACTCTCTGTAAAAACCAGAGACAACATATTCCAGACACCTATCACTCTCATTAAAAACCAGAGACAACATATTCCAGACACCTATCACTCTCTTTAAAAACCAGAGCCAACATATTCCAGACACCCATCAATCTCTTTAAAAACCAGAGACAACATATTCCAGACACCCATCATTCTCTGTAAAAACCCAGACCACACATTCCAGACACCCATCATTCTCTTTAAAAACCAGAGACAACATATTCCAGACACTCATCACTCTCTGTAAAAACCAGAGACAACATATTCCAGACACCTATCACTCTCTTTAAAAACCAGAGACAACATATTCCAGCCACCTATCACTCTCTTTAAAAACCAGAGACAACATATTCCAGACACCCATCATTCTCTGTAAAAACCAGACAACACATTCCAGGCACCCATCACTCTCTGTAAAAACCAGAGACAACATATTCCAGACACCTATCACTCTCTTTAAAAACCAGAGACAACATATTCCAGCCACCTATCACTCTCTTTAAAAACCAGAGACAACATATTCCAGACACCCATCATTCTCTGTAAAAACCAGACAACACATTCCAGGCACCCATCACTCTCTGTAAAAACCAGAGAAAACACATTCCAGACACCCATCACTCTCTGTAAAAACCAGAGACAACATATTCCAGACACCCATCACTCTCTGTAAAATCCAGACAACACATTCCAGACACCCATCACTCTCTGTCAAAACCCAAACCACACATTCCAGACACCCATCACTCTCTGTAAAAACCAGAGACAACATATTCCAGTCACCCATCACTCTCTGTAAAAACCAGAGACAAGATATTCCAGTCACCCATCACTCTCTTTAAAAATAAGAGACCACATATTCCAGACACCCATCATTCTCTTTAAAAACCAGAGACAACATATTCCAGACCCTCATCATTCTTTTTAAAAACCAGAGACAACATAATCCAGACACCCATCACTCTCTGTATAAACCAGACAACATATTCCAGACACCCATCACTCTCTGTCAAAACCCAAACCACACATTCCAGACACCCATCACTCTCTGTAAAAACCAGAGACAACATATTCCAGACACCCATCACTCTCTGTAAAAACCAGAGACAACATATTCCAGACACTCATCACTCTCTGTAAAAACCAGAGACAACATATCCCAGACACCCATCACTCTCTGTAAAAACCAGAGACAACATATTCCAGACACTCATCACTCTCTGTAAAAACCAGAGACAACATATCCCAGACACCCATCAATCTCTGTAAAAACCAGAGACAACTTATTCCAGACACCCATCACTCTCTGTAAAAACCAGAGACAACTCATTCAGGACACCCATCACTCTCTGTAAAAACCAGAGACAACATATTCCAGACACCCATCACTCTCTGTAAAAACCAGAGACAACATATTCCAGACACCTATCACTCTCTTTAAAAACCAGAGACAACATATTCCAGACACCTATCACTCTCTTTAAAAACCAGAGCCAACATATTCCAGACACCCATCAATCTCTTTAAAAACCAGAGACAACATATTCCAGACACCCATCACTCTCTTTAAAAACCAGAGACAACATATTCCAGACACCCATCACTCTCTGTAAAAACCAGACAACACATTCCAGACACCCATCACTCTCTGTATAAACCAGACAACACATTCCAGACACCCATCACTCTCTGTCAAAACCCAAACCACACATTCCAGACACCCATCACTCTCTGTAAAAACCAGAGACAACATATTCCAGACACCCATCACTCTCTGTAATAGCCAGAGACAACATATTCCAGACACCCATCACTCTCTGTAAAAACCAGAGACAACATATTCCAGACAACTATCACTCTCTGTAAAATCCAGAGACATATTCCAGACACCCATCATTCTCAGTAAAAACCAGAGACAACATATTCCAGACACTCATCACTCTCTGTAAAAACCAGAGACAACATATCCCGGACACCCATCACTCTCTGTAAAAACCAGAGACAACATATTCCAGACACCCATCACTCTCTCTAAAAACCAGAGACAACTCATTCAGGACACCCATCACTCTCTGTAAAAACCAGAGACAACATATTCCAGACACCCATCACTCTCTTTAAAAACCAGAGACAACATATTCCAGACACCTATCACTCTCTTTAAAAACCAGAGACAACATATTCCAGACACCCATCAATCTCTTTAAAAACCAGAGACAACATATTCCAGACACCCATCATTCTCTGTAAAAACCCAGACCACACATTCCAGACACCCATCACTCTCTGTAAAAACCAGAGATAACATATTCCAGACACCCATCACTCTCTGTAAAAACCAGAAACAACATATTCCAGACACCCATCATTCTCAGTAAAAACAAGAGGCAACATATTCCAGACACCCATCACTTTCTGTAAAAAGCAGAGAAAACATATTCCAGACACCCATCACTCTCTGTAAAAACCAGAGACAACATATTCCAGACACCCATCACTCTCAGTAAAAACCAGAGACAACATATTCCAGACACCCATCACTCTCTGTAAAAACCAGAGACAACATATTCCAGACACCCATCACTCTCTGTAAAAACCAGAGACAACTCATTCGAGACACCCATCATGATCTGTGAAAACCAGAGACAACATACTCCAGACACCCATCACTCTCTGTAAAAACCAGAGACAACATATTCCAGACACCAATCACTCTCTTTAAAAACCAGAGACAACATACTCCAGACACCTATCACTCTCTTTAAAAACCAGAGACAACATATTCTAGACACCCATCACTCTCTGTAAAAACCAGACAACACATTCCAGACACCCATCACTCACTGTAAAAACCCAGACCACACATTCCAGACACCCATCATTCTCTGTAAAAACCAGAGGCAACATATTCCAGACACCCATCACTCTCTGAAAAAACCAGAGACAACACATTCCAGACACGCATCACACTCTGTAAAAACCAGTGACAACATATTCCAGACACCCATCACCCTCTGTAAAAACCACAGACAACATATTCCAGACACCCATCACTCTCTGTAAAAACCAGAGACAACATATTCCAGTCACCCATCACTCTCTGTAAAAACCAGAGACAAGATATTCCAGTCAGCCATCACTCTCTTTAAAAATAAGAGACAACATATTCCAGACACCCATCATTCTCTTTAAAAACCAGAGACAACATATTCCAGACCCTCATCATTCTTTTAAAAAACCAGAGACAACATAATCCAGACACCCATCACTCTCTGTATAAACCAGACAACACATTCCAGACACCCATCACTCTCTGTCAAAACCCAAACCACACATTCCAGACACCCATCACTCTCTGTAAAAACCAGAGAAAACATATTCCAGACACCCATCACTCTCTGTAAAAGCCAGAGACAACATATTCCAGACACACATCACTCTCTGTAAAAACCAGAGACAACATATTCCAGACACCCATCACTCTCTGTAAAATCCAGAGACATATTCCAGTCACCCATCACTCTCTGTAAAAAACAGAGACAAGATATTCCAGTCAGCCATCACTCTCTTTAAAAATAAGAGACAACATATTCCATACACCCATCATTCTCTTTAAAAACCAGAGACAACATATTCCAGACCCTCATCATTCTTTTAAAAAACCAGAGACAACATAATCCAGACACCCATCACTCTCTGTATAAACCAGACAACACATTCCAGACACCCATCACTCTCTGTCAAAACCCAAACCACACATTCCAGACACCCATCACTCTCTGTAAAAACCAGAGAAAACATATTCCAGACACCCATCACTCTCTGTAAAAGCCAGAGACAACATATTCCAGACACACATCACTCTCTGTAAAAACCAGAGACAACATATTCCAGACACCCATCACTCTCTGTAAAATCCAGAGACATATTCCAGACACCCATCATTCTCAGTAAAAACCAGAGACAACATATTCCAGACACTCATCACTCTCTGTAAAAACCAGAGACAACATATCCCAGACACCCATCACTCTCTGTAAAAACCAGAGACAACATATTCCAGACACCCATCACTCTCTGTAAAAACCAGAGACAACTTATTCAGGACACCCATCACTCTCTGTAAAAACCAGAGACAACATATTCCAGACACCCATCACTCTCTGTAAAAACCAGAGACAACATATTCCAGACACCTATCACTCTCTTTAAAAACCAGAGACAACATATTCCAGACACCTATCACTCTCTTTAAAAACCAGAGCCAACATATTCCAGACACCCATCAATCTCTTTAAAAACCAGAGACAACATATTCCAGACACCCATCATTCTCTGTAAAAATCCAGACCACACATTCCAGACACCCATCATTCTCTTTAAAAACCAGAGACAACATATTCCAGACACTCATCACTCTCTGTAAAAACCAGAGACAACATATTCCAGACACCTATCACTCTCTTTAAAAACCAGAGACAACATATTCCAGCCACCTATCACTCTCTTTAAAAACCAGAGACAACATATTCCAGACACCCATCATTCTCTGTAAAAACCAGACAACACATTCCAGGCACCCATCACTCTCTGTAAAAACCAGAGACAACATATTCCAGACACCTATCACTCTCTTTAAAAACCAGAGACAACATATTCCAGCCACCTATCACTCTCTTTAAAAACCAGAGACAACATATTCCAGACACCCATCATTCTCTGTAAAAACCAGACAACACATTCCAGGCACCCATCACTCTCTGTAAAAACCAGAGAAAACACATTCCAGACACCCATCACTCTCTGTAAAAACCAGAGACAACATATTCCAGACACCCATCACTCTCTGTAAAATCCAGACAACACATTCCAGACACCCATCACTCTCTGTCAAAACCCAAACCACACATTCCAGACACCCATCACTCTCTGTAAAAACCAGAGACAACATATTCCAGTCACCCATCACTCTCTGTAAAAACCAGAGACAAGATATTCCAGTCACCCATCACTCTCTTTAAAAATAAGAGACCACATATTCCAGACACCCATCATTCTCTTTAAAAACCAGAGACAACATATTCCAGACCCTCATCATTCTTTTTAAAAACCAGAGACAACATAATCCAGACACCCATCACTCTCTGTATAAACCAGACAACACATTCCAGACACCCATCACTCTCTGTCAAAACCCAAACCACACATTCCAGACACCCATCACTCTCTGTAAAAACCAGAGAAAACATATTCCAGACACCCATCACTCTCTGTAAAAGCCAGAGACAACATATTCCAGACACACATCACTCTCTGTAAAAACCAGAGACAACATATTCCAGACACCCATCACTCTCTGTAAAATCCAGAGACATATTCCAGACACCCATCATTCTCAGTAAAAACCAGAGACAACATATTCCAGACACTCATCACTCTCTGTAAAAACCAGAGACAACATATCCCAGACACCCATCACTCTCTGTAAAAACCAGAGACAACATATTCCAGACACCCATCACTCTCTGTAAAAACCAGAGACAACTTATTCAGGACACCCATCACTCTCTGTAAAAACCAGAGACAACATATTCCAGACACCCATCACTCTCTGTAAAAACCAGAGACAACATATTCCAGACACCTATCACTCTCTTTAAAAACCAGAGACAACATATTCCAGACACCTATCACTCTCTTTAAAAACCAGAGCCAACATATTCCAGACACCCATCAATCTCTTTAAAAACCAGAGACAACATATTCCAGACACCCATCATTCTCTGTAAAAATCCAGACCACACATTCCAGACACCCATCATTCTCTTTAAAAACCAGAGACAACATATTCCAGACACTCATCACTCTCTGTAAAAACCAGAGACAACATATTCCAGACACCTATCACTCTCTTTAAAAACCAGAGACAACATATTCCAGCCACCTATCACTCTCTTTAAAAACCAGAGACAACATATTCCAGACACCCATCATTCTCTGTAAAAACCAGACAACACATTCCAGGCACCCATCACTCTCTGTAAAAACCAGAGACAACATATTCCAGACACCTATCACTCTCTTTAAAAACCAGAGACAACATATTCCAGCCACCTATCACTCTCTTTAAAAACCAGAGACAACATATTCCAGACACCCATCATTCTCTGTAAAAACCAGACAACACATTCCAGGCACCCATCACTCTCTGTAAAAACCAGAGAAAACACATTCCAGACACCCATCACTCTCTGTAAAAACCAGAGACAACATATTCCAGACACCCATCACTCTCTGTAAAATCCAGACAACACATTCCAGACACCCATCACTCTCTGTCAAAACCCAAACCACACATTCCAGACACCCATCACTCTCTGTAAAAACCAGAGACTACATATTCCAGTCACCCATCACTCTCTGTAAAAACCAGAGACAAGATATTCCAGTCACCCATCACTCTCTTTAAAAATAAGAGACCACATATTCCAGACACCCATCATTCTCTTTAAAAACCAGAGACAACATATTCCAGACCCTCATCATTCTTTTTGAAAACCAGAGACAACATAATCCAGACACCCATCACTCTCTGTATAAACCAGACAACACATTCCAGACACCCATCACTCTCTGTCAAAACCCAAACCACACATTCCAGACACCCATCACTCTCTGTAAAAACCAGAGAAAACATATTCCAGACACCCATCACTCTCTGTAAAAGCCAGAGACAACATATTCCAGACACCCATCACTCTCTGTAAAAACCAGAGACAACATATTCCAGACACCCATCACTCTCTTTAAAAACCAGAGACAACATATTCCAGACACCTATCACTCTCTTTAAAAACCAGAGACAACATATTCCAGACACTCATCACTCTCTGTAAAAACCAGAGACAACATATCCCGGACACCCATCACTCTCTGTAAAAACCAGAGACAACATATTCCAGACACCCATCACTCTCTGTAAAAACCAGAGACAACTCATTCAGGACACCCATCACTCTCTGTAAAAACCAGAGACAACATATTCCAGACACCCATCACTCTCTTTAAAAACCAGAGACAACATATTCCAGACACCTATCACTCTCTTTAAAAACCAGAGACAACATATTCCAGACACTCATCACTCTCTGTAAAAACCAGAGACAACATATTCCAGACACCTATCACTCTCTTTAAAAACCAGAGACAACATATTCCAGCCACCTATCACTCTCCTTAAAAACCAGAGACAACATATTCCAGACACCCATCATTCTCTGTAAAAACCAGAGACAACATATTCCAGACACCCATCACTCTCTGTAAAAACCAGAGACAACATATTCCAGACACCCATCACTCTCTGTAAAAACCAGAGACAACATATTCCAGACACCTATCACTCTCTTTAAAAACCAGAGACAACATATTCCAGACACCTATCACTCTCTTTAAAAACCAGAGCCAACATATTCCAGACACCCATCAATCTCTTTAAAAACCAGAGACAACATATTCCAGACACCCATCACTCTCTTTAAAAACCAGAGACAACATATTCCAGACACCCATCACTCTCTGTAAAAACCAGACAACACATTCCAGACACCCATCACTCTCTGTATAAACCAGACAACACATTCCAGACACCCATCACTCTCTGTCAAAACCCAAACCACACATTCCAGACACCCATCACTCTCTGTAAAAACCAGAGACAACATATTCCAGACACCCATCACTCTCTGTAATAGCCAGAGACAACATATTCCAGACACCCATCACTCTCTGTAAAAACCAGAGACAACATATTCCAGACACCTATCACTCTCTGTAAAATCCAGAGACATATTCCAGACACCCATCATTCTCAGTAAAAACCAGAGACAACATATTCCAGACACTCATCACTCTCTGTAAAAACCAGAGACAACATATCCCGGACACCCATCACTCTCTGTAAAAACCAGAGACAACATATTCCAGACACCCATCACTCTCTGTAAAAACCAGAGACAACTCATTCAGGACACCCATCACTCTCTGTAAAAACCAGAGACAACATATTCCAGACACCCATCACTCTCTTTAAAAACCAGAGACAACATATTCCAGACACCTATCACTCTCTTTAAAAACCAGAGACAACATATTCCAGACACCCATCAATCTCTTTAAAAACCAGAGACAACATATTCCAGACACCCATCATTCTCTGTAAAAACCCAGACCACACATTCCAGACACCCATCATTCTCTTTAAAAACCAGAGACAACATATTCCAGACACTCATCACTCTCTGTAAAAACCAGAGACAACATATTCCAGACACCTATCACTCTCTTTAAAAACCAGAGACAACATATTCCAGCCACCTATCACTCTCTTTAAAAACCAGAGACAACATATTCCAGACACCCATCATTCTCTGTAAAAACCAGAGACAACATATTCCAGACACCCATCACGATTGTGAAAAACCAGAGACAACATATTCCAGACACCAATCATTCTCTGTAAAAACCAGAGACAACATATTCCAGACACCCATCACTCTCTGTGAAACACCAGATAACATGTTACAGATACCTGTCACTGGCTCTATCAAACCCACAGGCAAAACATTGCAGACACCCATCACTCTCTGTAAAAAGCCTAGACAACACATTCCAGACAACTATCACTCTGTTAAAAACCCAAAACAACGCAATCCAGACACCCATCATTCTCTGTAAAAATCCTAGAATAGACATTCAAGAGACCCATCATTCTCTGTAAAAATCCTAGAATAGTCGTTCAAGACACCCATAATTCTTTGTAAAAAGACCAGACAACATATTGCAGACACCCATCACACACTGCAATAATTCAAGACAACACATTCCAGACAAACATCACTCTCTAAAAATCCCAGACAACACATTGCAGACACCCATCACTCTCTGTAAAAAGCCCACGCAACACATCCAAGATACATATCAATCGAGGGAAAAATGCCAGACAATACAATACAGAGACCCATCACACGCTGAAATTATCCCGGACAAAACATTCCAAACACCAATCACTCTCTATAAAAATCCACAGACTAGACATTCCAGACACCCATCACGATCTGTGAAAACCCCAAACAACACATTCCAGACACCCATCACAATCTGTGAAAACCCCAGTCAACACATTCCAGACACCCATCACTCTCTGTAAAAACCAGACAACACATTCCAGACACCCATCACTCACTGTAAAAACCAGAAACAACATATACCTGAGACCCATCACTCTCTGTAAAAACCAGAGACAACATATTCCAGACACCCATCACTCTCTGTAAAAACCAGAGACAACATATTCCAGACACCCATCACTCTCTGTAAAAACCAGACAACACATTCCAGACACCCATCACTCACTGTAAAAACCCAGACCACACATTCCAGACACCCATCATTCTCTGTAAAAACCAGAGGCAACATATTCCAGACACCCATCACTCCCTGTAAAAACCAGAGACAACACATTCCAGACACTCATCACTCTCTGTAAAAACCAGAGACAACATATTCCAGACACCTATCACTCTCTTTAAAAACCAGAGACAACATATTCCAGACACCCATCAATCTCTTTAAAAACCAGAGACAACATATTCCAGACACCCATCATTCTCTGTAAAAACCCAGACCACACATTCCAGACACCCATCGTTCTCTTTAAAAACCAGAGACAACATATTCCAGACACCCATCATTCTCTTGAAAAACCAGAGACAACATATTCCAGACACTCATCACTCTCTGTAAAAACCCAGACCACACATTCCAGACACCCATCACTCTCTGTCAAAACCCAAACCACACATTCCAGACACCCATCACTCTCTGTAAAAACCAGAGACAACATATTCCAGACACCCATCACTCTCTGTAATAGCCAGAGACAACATATTCCAGACACCCATCACTCTCTGTAAAAACCAGAGACAACATATTCCAGACACCTATCACTCTCTGTAAAATCCAGAGACATATTCCAGACACCCATCATTCTCAGTAAAAACCAGAGACAACATATTCCAGACACTCATCACTCTCTGTAAAAACCAGAGACAACATATCCCGGACACCCATCACTCTCTGTAAAAACCAGAGACAACATATTCCAGACACCCATCACTCTCTGTAAAAACCAGAGACAACTCATTCAGGACACCCATCACTCTCTATAAAAACCAGAGACAACATATTCCAGACACCCATCACTCTCTTTAAAAACCAGAGACAACATATTCCAGACACCTATCACTCTCTTTAAAAACCAGAGACAACATATTCCAGACACCTATCACTCTCTTTAAAAACCAGAGACAACATATTCCAGACACTCATCACTCTCTGTAAAAACCAGAGACAACATATCCCGGACACCCATCACTCTCTGTAAAAACCAGAGACAACATATTCCAGACACCCATCACTCTCTGTAAAAACCAGAGACAACTCATTCAGGACACCCATCACTCTCTGTAAAAACCAGAGACAACATATTCCAGACACCCATCACTCTCTTTAAAAACCAGAGACAACATATTCCAGACACCTATCACTCTCTTTAAAAACCAGAGACAACATATTCCAGACACTCATCACTCTCTGTAAAAACCAGAGACAACATATTCCAGACACCTATCACTCTCTTTAAAAACCAGAGACAACATATTCCAGCCACCTATCACTCTCCTTAAAAACCAGAGACAACATATTCCAGACACCCATCATTCTCTGTAAAAACCAGAGACAACATATTCCAGACACCCATCACTCTCTGTAAAAACCAGAGACAACATATTCCAGACACCCATCACTCTCTGTAAAAACCAGAGACAACATATTCCAGACACCTATCACTCTCTTTAAAAACCAGAGACAACATATTCCAGACACCTATCACTCTCTTTAAAAACCAGAGCCAACATATTCCAGACACCCATCAATCTCTTTAAAAACCAGAGACAACATATTCCAGACACCCATCACTCTCTTTAAAAACCAGAGACAACATATTCCAGACACCCATCACTCTCTGTAAAAACCAGACAACACATTCCAGACACCCATCACTCTCTGTATAAACCAGACAACACATTCCAGACACCCATCACTCTCTGTCAAAACCCAAACCACACATTCCAGACACCCATCACTCTCTGTAAAAACCAGAGACAACATATTCCAGACACCCATCACTCTCTGTAATAGCCAGAGACAACATATTCCAGACACCCATCACTCTCTGTAAAAACCAGAGACAACATATTCCAGACACCTATCACTCTCTGTAAAATCCAGAGACATATTCCAGACACCCATCATTCTCAGTAAAAACCAGAGACAACATATTCCAGACACTCATCACTCTCTGTAAAAACCAGAGACAACATATCCCGGACACCCATCACTCTCTGTAAAAACCAGAGACAACATATTCCAGACACCCATCACTCTCTGTAAAAACCAGAGACAACTCATTCAGGACACCCATCACTCTCTGTAAAAACCAGAGACAACATATTCCAGACACCCATCACTCTCTTTAAAAACCAGAGACAACATATTCCAGACACCTATCACTCTCTTTAAAAACCAGAGACAACATATTCCAGACACCCATCAATCTCTTTAAAAACCAGAGACAACATATTCCAGACACCCATCATTCTCTGTAAAAACCCAGACCACACATTCCAGACACCCATCATTCTCTTTAAAAACCAGAGACAACATATTCCAGACACTCATCACTCTCTGTAAAAACCAGAGACAACATATTCCAGACACCTATCACTCTCTTTAAAAACCAGAGACAACATATTCCAGCCACCTATCACTCTCTTTAAAAACCAGAGACAACATATTCCAGACACCCATCATTCTCTGTAAAAACCAGAGACAACATATTCCAGACACCCATCACGATTGTGAAAAACCAGAGACAACATATTCCAGACACCAATCATTCTCTGTAAAAACCAGAGACAACATATTCCAGACACCCATCACTCTCTGTGAAACACCAGATAACATGTTACAGATACCTGTCACTGGCTCTATCAAACCCACAGGCAAAACATTGCAGACACCCATCACTCTCTGTAAAAAGCCTAGACAACACATTGCAGACAACTATCACTCTGTTAAAAACCCAAAACAACGCAATCCAGACACCCATCATTCTCTGTAAAAATCCTAGAATAGACATTCAAGACACCCATCATTCTCTGTAAAAATCCTAGAATAGTCGTTCAAGACACCCATAATTCTTTGTAAAAAGACCAGACAACATATTGCAGACACCCATCACACACTGCAATAATTCAAGACAACACATTCCAGACAAACATCACTCTCTAAAAATCCCAGACAACACATTGCAGACACCCATCACTCTCTGTAAAAAGCCCACGCAACACATCCAAGATACATATCAATCGAGGGAAAAATGCCAGACAATACAATACAGAGACCCATCACACGCTGAAATTATCCCGGACAAAACATTCCAAACACCAATCACTCTCTATAAAAATCCACAGACTAGACATTCCAGACACCCATCACGATCTGTGAAAACCCCAAACAACACATTCCAGACACCCATCACAATCTGTGAAAACCCCAGTCAACACATTCCAGACACCCATCACTCTCTGTAAAAACCAGACAACACATTCCAGACACCCATCACTCACTGTAAAAACCAGAAACAACATATACCTGAGACCCATCACTCTCTGTAAAAACCAGAGACAACATATTCCAGACACCCATCACTCTCTGTAAAAACCAGAGACAACATATTCCAGACACCCATCACTCTCTGTAAAAACCAGACAACACATTCCAGACACCCATCACTCACTGTAAAAACCCAGACCACACATTCCAGACACCCATCATTCTCTGTAAAAACCAGAGGCAACATATTCCAGACACCCATCACTCCCTGTAAAAACCAGAGACAACACATTCCAGACACTCATCACTCTCTGTAAAAACCAGAGACAACATATTCCAGACACCTATCACTCTCTTTAAAAACCAGAGACAACATATTCCAGACACCCATCAATCTCTTTAAAAACCAGAGACAACATATTCCAGACACCCATCATTCTCTGTAAAAACCCAGACCACACATTCCAGACACCCATCGTTCTCTTTAAAAACCAGAGACAACATATTCCAGACACCCATCATTCTCTTGAAAAACCAGAGACAACATATTCCAGACACTCATCACTCTCTGTAAAAACCCAGACCACACATTCCAGACACCCATCACTCTCTGTAAAAACCAGAGACAACATATTCCAGACACCTATCACACTCTTTAAAAACCAGAGACAACATATTCCAGCCACCTATCACTCTCTTTAAAAACCAGAGACAACATATTCCAGACACCCATCACTCTCTGTAAAAACCAGACAACACATTCCAGACACCCATCACTCTCTGTATAAACCAGACAACACATTCCAGACACCCATCACTCTCTGTCAAAACCCAAACCACACATTCCAGACACCCATCACTCTCTGTAAAAACCAGAGACAACATATTCCAGACACCCATCACTCTCTGTAATAGCCAGAGACAACATATTCCAGACACCCATCACTCTCTGTAAAAACCAGAGACAACATATTCCAGACACCTATCACTCTCTGTAAAATCCAGAGACATATTCCAGACACCCATCATTCTCTTTAAAAACCAGAGACAACATATTCCAGACACCCATCACTCTCTTTAAAAACCAGAGACAACATTTTCCAGACACCCATCACTCTCTGTAAAAACCAGACAACACATTCCAGACACCCATCACTCTCTGTATAAACCAGACAACACATTCCAGACACCCATCACTCTCTGTCAAAACCCAAACCACACATTCCAGACACCCATCACTCTCTGTAAAAACCAGAGACAACATATTCCAGACACCCATCACTCTCTGTAATAGCCAGAGACAACATATTCCAGACACCCATCACTCTCTGTAAAAACCAGAGACAACATATTCCAGACACCTATCACTCTCTGTAAAATCCAGAGACATATTCCAGACACCCATCATTCTCAGTAAAAACCAGAGACAACATATTCCAGACACTCATCACTCTCTGTAAAAACCAGAGACAACATATCCCGGACACCCATCACTCTCTGTAAAAACCAGAGACAACATATTCCAGACACCCATCACTCTCTGTAAAAACCAGAGACAACTCATTCAGGACACCCATCACTCTCTGTAAAAACCAGAGACAACATATTCCAGACACCCATCACTCTCTTTAAAAACCAGAGACAACATATTCCAGACACCTATCACTCTCTTTAAAAACCAGAGACAACATATTCCAGACACCCATCAATCTCTTTAAAAACCAGAGACAACATATTCCAGACACCCATCATTCTCTGTAAAAACCCAGACCACACATTCCAGACACCCATCATTCTCTTTAAAAACCAGAGACAACATATTCCAGACACTCATCACTCTCTGTAAAAACCAGAGACAACATATTCCAGACACCTATCACTCTCTTTAAAAACCAGAGACAACATATTCCAGCCACCTATCACTCTCTTTAAAAACCAGAGACAACATATTCCAGACACCCATCATTCTCTGTAAAAACCAGAGACAACATATTCCAGACACCCATCACGATTGTGAAAAACCAGAGACAACATATTCCAGACACCAATCATTCTCTGTAAAAACCAGAGACAACATATTCCAGACACCCATCACTCTCTGTGAAACACCAGATAACATGTTACAGATACCTGTCACTGGCTCTATCAAACCCACAGGCAAAACATTGCAGACACCCATCACTCTCTGTAAAAAGCCTAGACAACACATTGCAGACAACTATCACTCTGTTAAAAACCCAAAACAACGCAATCCAGACACCCATCATTCTCTGTAAAAATCCTAGAATAGACATTCAAGACACCCATCATTCTCTGTAAAAATCCTAGAATAGTCGTTCAAGACACCCATAATTCTTTGTAAAAAGACCAGACAACATATTGCAGACACCCATCACACACTGCAATAATTCAAGACAACACATTCCAGACAAACATCACTCTCTAAAAATCCCAGACAACACATTGCAGACACCCATCACTCTCTGTAAAAAGCCCACGCAACACATCCAAGATACATATCAATCGAGGGAAAAATGCCAGACAATACAATACAGAGACCCATCACACGCTGAAATTATCCCGGACAAAACATTCCAAACACCAATCACTCTCTATAAAAATCCACAGACTAGACATTCCAGACACCCATCACGATCTGTGAAAACCCCAAACAACACATTCCAGACACCCATCACAATCTGTGAAAACCCCAGTCAACACATTCCAGACACCCATCACTCTCTGTAAAAACCAGACAACACATTCCAGACACCCATCACTCACTGTAAAAACCAGAAACAACATATACCTGAGACCCATCACTCTCTGTAAAAACCAGAGACAACATATTCCAGACACCCATCACTCTCTGTAAAAACCAGAGACAACATATTCCAGACACCCATCACTCTCTGTAAAAACCAGACAACACATTCCAGACACCCATCACTCACTGTAAAAACCCAGACCACACATTCCAGACACCCATCATTCTCTGTAAAAACCAGAGGCAACATATTCCAGACACCCATCACTCCCTGTAAAAACCAGAGACAACACATTCCAGACACTCATCACTCTCTGTAAAAACCAGAGACAACATATTCCAGACACCTATCACTCTCTTTAAAAACCAGAGACAACATATTCCAGACACCCATCAATCTCTTTAAAAACCAGAGACAACATATTCCAGACACCCATCATTCTCTGTAAAAACCCAGACCACACATTCCAGACACCCATCGTTCTCTTTAAAAACCAGAGACAACATATTCCAGACACCCATCATTCTCTTGAAAAACCAGAGACAACATATTCCAGACACTCATCACTCTCTGTAAAAACCCAGACCACACATTCCAGACACCCATCACTCTCTGTAAAAACCAGAGACAACATATTCCAGACACCTATCACACTCTTTAAAAACCAGAGACAACATATTCCAGCCACCTATCACTCTCTTTAAAAACCAGAGACAACATATTCCAGACACCCATCACTCTCTGTAAAAACCAGACAACACATTCCAGACACCCATCACTCTCTGTATAAACCAGACAACACATTCCAGACACCCATCACTCTCTGTCAAAACCCAAACCACACATTCCAGACACCCATCACTCTCTGTAAAAACCAGAGACAACATATTCCAGACACCCATCACTCTCTGTAATAGCCAGAGACAACATATTCCAGACACCCATCACTCTCTGTAAAAACCAGAGACAACATATTCCAGACACCTATCACTCTCTGTAAAATCCAGAGACATATTCCAGACACCCATCATTCTCAGTAAAAACCAGAGACAACATATTCCAGACACTCATCACTCTCTGTAAAAACCAGAGACAACATATCCCGGACACCCATCACTCTCTGTAAAAACCAGAGACAACATATTCCAGACACCCATCACTCTCTGTAAAAACCAGAGACAACTCATTCAGGACACCCATCACTCTCTGTAAAAACCAGAGACAACATATTCCAGACACCCATCACTCTCTTTAAAAACCAGAGACAACATATTCCAGACACCTATCACTCTCTTTAAAAACCAGAGACAACATATTCCAGACACCCATCAATCTCTTTAAAAACCAGAGACAACATATTCCAGACACCCATCATTCTCTGTAAAAACCCAGACCACACATTCCAGACACCCATCATTCTCTTTAAAAACCAGAGACAACATATTCCAGACATCCATCATTCTCTTGAAATACCAGAGACAACATATTCCAGACACTCATCACTCTCTGTAAAAACCAGAGACAACATATTCCAGACACCTATCACTCTCTTTAAAAACCAGAGACAACATATTCCAGCCACCTATCACTCTCTTTAAAAACCAGAGACAACATATTCCAGACACCCATCATTCTCTGTAAAAAGCCTAGACAACACATTCCAGACAACTATCACTCTGTTAAAAACCCAAAACAACGCAATCCAGACACCCATCATTCTCTGTAAAAATCCTAGAATAGACATTCAAGACACCCATCATTCTCTGTAAAAATCCTAGAATAGTCGTTCAAGACACCCATAATTCTTTGTAAAAAGACCAGACAACATATTGCAGACACCCATCACACACTGCAATAATTCAAGACAACACATTCCAGACAAACATCACTCTCTAAAAATCCCAGACAACACATTGCAGACACCCATCACTCTCTGTAAAAAGCCCAGGCAACACATCCAAGATACATATCAATCGAGGGAAAAATGCCAGACAATACAATACAGAGACCCATCACATTCTGAAATTATCCCGGACAAAACATTCCAAACACCAATCACTCTCTATAAAAATCCACAGACTAGACATTCCAGACACCCATCACGATCTGTGAAAACCCCAAACAACACATTCCAGACACCCATCACAATCTGTGAAAACCCCAGTCAACACATTCCAGACACCCATCACTCGCTGTAAAAACCAGAGACAACATATTCCAGACACCTATCGCACTTCCTGTAAAACCCCCACACAACACATCTCAGTCACCAATCCCTCTCTAAAAGTCCGAGACAACAGAATCCAGACACCCATCACTCTCTGTAAAAACCAAAGACAACATAATCCAGACACACATCACTCTCTGTAAAAACCAGAGACAACATATTCCAGACACTCATCACTCTCTGTAAAAACCAGAGATAACATATTCCAGACACCCATCACTCTCTGTAAAATCCAGAAACAACATATTCCAGACACCCATCATTCTCAGTAAAAACAAGAGGCAACATATTCCAGACACCCATCACTTTCTGTAAAAAGCAGAGAAAACATATTCCAGACACCCATCACTCTCTGTAAAAACCAGAGACAACATATACCAGACACCCATCACACTCTGTAAAAACCAGAGACAACATATTCCAGACACCCATCAGTCGCTGTAAAAACCAGAGACAACATATTCCAGACACCCATCACTCTCAGTAAAAACCAGACACAACATATTCCAGACACCCATCACTCTCTGTAAAAACCAGAGACAACATATTCCAGACACCCATCACTCTCTGTAAAAACCAGAGACAACTCATTCCAGACACCCATCACTCTCTGTAAAAACCAGAGACAACTCATTCCAGACACCCATCATGATCTGTGAAAACCAGAGACAACATATTCCAGACACCCATCACTCTCTGTAAAAACCAGAGACAACATATTCCAGACACCAATCACTCTCTTTAAAAACCAGAGACAACATATTCTAGACACCCATCATTCTCTGTAAAAACCAGACAACACATTCCAGACACCCATCACTCTCTGTAAAAACCAGAGAAAACACATTCCTGACACCCATCACTCTCTGTAAAAACCAGAGAAAACATATTCCAGACACCCATCATTCTCTTGAAAAACCAGAGACAACATATTCCAGACACCCATCACTCTCTGTAAAAACCAGACAACACATTCCAGACACCCATCACTCACTGTAAAAACCAGAAACAACATATACCAGAGACCCATCACTCTCTGTAAAAACCAGAGACAACATATTCCAGACACCCATCACTCTCTGTAAAAACCAGAGACAACATATTCCAGACACCCATCACTCTCTGTAAAAACCAGACAACACATTCCAGACACCCATCACTCACTGTAAAAGCCCAGACCACACATTCCAGACACCCTTCATTCTCTGTAAAAACCAGAGGCAACATATTCCAGACACCCATCACTCCCTGTAAAAACCAGAGACAACACATTCCAGACACTCATCACTCTCTGTAAAAACCAGAGACAACATATTCCAGACACCTATCACTCTCTTTAAAAACCAGAGACAACATATTCCAGACACCCATCAATCTCTTTAAAAACCAGAGACAACATATTCCAGACACCCATCATTCTCTGTAAAAACCCAGACCACACATTCCAGACACCCATCATTCTCTTTAAAAACCAGAGACAACATATTCCAGACACCCATCATTCTCTTGAAAAACCAGAGACAACATATTCCAGACACTCATCACTCTCTGTAAAAACCAGAGACAACATATTCCAGACACCTATCACTCTCTTTAAAAACCAGAGTCAACATATTCCAGCCACCTATCACTCTCTTTAAAAACCAGAGCCAACATATTCCAGACACCCATCAATCTCTTTAAAAACCAGAGACAACATATTCCAGACACCCATCATTCTCTGTAAAAACCAGAGACAACATATTCCAGACACCCATCACGATGTGTGGAAAACCAGAGACAACATATTCCAGACACCAATCATTCTCTGTAAAAACCAGAGACAACATATTCCAGACACCCATCACTCTCTGTGAAACACCAGATAACATGTTACAGATACCTATCACTGGCTCTATGAAACCCACAGGCAAAACATTGCAGACACTCATCACTCTCTGTAAAAAGCCTAGACAACACATTCCAGACAACTATCACTCTGTTAAAAACCCAAAACAACGCAATCCAGACACCCATCATTCTCTGTAAAAAGCCTAGACAACACATTCCAGACAACTATCACTCTGTTAAAAACCCAAAACAACGCAATCCAGACACCCATCATTCTCTGTAAAAATCCTAGAATAGTCGTTCAAGACACCCATAATTCTTTGTAAAAAGACCAGACAACATATTGCAGACACCCATCACACACTGCAATAATTCATGACAACACATTCCAGACAAACATCACTCTCTGTAAAAACCAGAAACAACATATTCCAGACACCCATCATTCTCAGTAAAAACAAGAGGCAACATATTCCAGACACCCATCACTTTCTGTATAAAGCAGAGAAAACATATTCCAGACACCCATCACTCTCTGTAAAAACCAGAGACAACATATACCAGACACCCATCACACTCTGTAAAAACCAGAGACAACATATTCCAGACACCCATCAGTCGCTGTAAAAACCAGAGACAACATATTCCAGACACCCATCACTCTCAGTAAAAACCAGAGACAACTTATTCCAGACACCCATCACTCTCTGTAAAAACCAGAGACAACTCATTCCAGACACCCATCACTCTCTGTAAAAACCAGAGATAACATATTCCAGACACCTATCACTCTCTGTAAAAACCAGAGACAACTCATTCCAGACACCCATCATGATCTGTGAAAACCAGAGACAACATATTCTAGACACCCATCATTCTCTGTAAAAACCAGAGAAAGCACATTCCTGACACCCATCACTCTCTGTAAAAACCAGAGACAACATATTCCAGACACCCATCACTCTCTGTAAAAACCAGACAACACATTCCAGACACCCATCACTCACTGTAAAAACCCAGACCACACATTCCAGACACCCATCATTCTCTGTAAAAACCAGAGGCAACATATTCCAGACACCCATCACTCTCTGTAAAAACCAGAGACAACACATTCCAGACACGCATCACACTCTGTAAAAACCAGAGACAACATATTCCAGACACCCATCACCCTCTGTAAAAACCACAGACAACATATTCCAGACACCCATCACTCTCTGTAAAAACCAGAGACAACTCATTCAGGACAACCATCACTCTCTGTAAAAGCCAGAGACAACATATTCCAGACACCCATCACTCTCTGTGAAAACCAGACAACACATTCCAGACACCCATCACTCACTGTAAAAACCCAGACCACACATTCCAGACACCCATCATTCTCTGTAAAAACCAGAGGCAACATATTCCAGACACCCATCACTCTCTGTAAAAACCAGAGACAACACATTCCAGACACGCATCACACTCTGTAAAAACCAGAGACAACATATTCCAGACACCCATCACTCTCTGTAAAAACCAGAGACAACTCATTCAGGACAACCATCACTCTCTGTAAAAACCAGAGACAACATATTCCAGACACCCATCACTCTCTGTAAAAACCAGAGACAACATATTCCAGACACCTATCACTCTCTTTAAAAACCAGAGACAACATATTCCAGACACCCATCAATCTCTTTAAAAACCAGAGACAACATATTCCAGACAACCATCATTCTCTGTAAAAACCCAGACCACACATTCCAGACACCCATCATTCTCTTTAAAAACCAGAGACAACATATTCCAGACACCCATCATTCTCTTGAAAAACCAGAGACAACATATTCCAGACACTCATCACTCTCTGTAAAAACCAGAGACAACATATTCCAGACACCTATCACTCTCTTTAAAAACCAGAGACAACATATTCCAGCCACCTATCACTCTCTTTAAAAACCAGTGCCAACATATTCCAGACACCCATCAATCTCTTTAAAAACCAGAGACAACATATTCCAGACACCCATCATTCTCTGTAAAAACCAGAGACAACATATTCCAGACACCCATCACGATGTGTGGAAAACCAGAGACAACATATTCCAGACACCAATCATTCTCTGTAAAAACCAGAGACAACATATTCCAGACACCCATCACTCTCTGTAAAAACCAGAGACAACATATTCCAGACACCAATCATTCTCTGTAAAAACCAGAGACAACATATTCCAGACACCCTTCACTCTCTGTAGAAAGACCAGATAACATGTTACAGATACCTATCACTGGCTCTATCAAACCCACAGGCAAAACATTGCAGACACCCATCACTCTGTGTAAAAAGCCTAGACAACAGATTCCAGACAACTATCACACTGTTAAAAACCCAAAACAACACAATCCAGACACCCATCATTCTCTGTAAAAATCCTAGAATAGACATTCAAGACACCCATCATTCTCTGTAAAAATCCTAGAATAGTCGTTCAAGACACCCATAATTCTTTGTAAAAAGACCAGACAACATATTGCAGACACCCATCACACACTGCAATAATTCAAGACAACACATTCCAGACAAACATCACTCTCTAAAAATCCCAGACAACACATTGCAGACACCCATCACTCTCTGTAAAAAGCCCAGGCAACACATCCAAGATACATATCAATCGAGGGAAAAATGCCAGACAATACAATACAGAGACCCATCACACGCTAAAATTATCCCGGACAAAACATTCCAAACACCAATCACTCTCTATAAAAATCCACAGACTAGACATTCCAGACACCCATCACGATCTGTGAAAACCCCAAACAACACATTCCAGACACCCATCACAATCTGTGAAAACCCCAGTCAACACATTCCAGACACCCATCACTCGCTGTAAAAACCAGAGACAAAATATTCCAGACACCTATCGCACTTCCTGTAAAACCCCCACACAACACATCTCAGTCACCAATCCCTCTCTAAAAGTCCGAGACAACAGAATCCAGACACCCATCACTCTCTGTAAAAACCAAAGACAACATAATCCAGACACACATCACTCTCTGTAAAAACCAGAGACAACATATTCCAGACACTCATCACTCTCTGTAAAAACCAGAGATAACATATTCCAGACACCCATCACTCTCTGTAAAATCCAGAAACAACATATTCCAGACACCCATCATTCTCAGTAAAAACAAGAGGCAACATATTCCAGACACCCATCACTTTCTGTAAAAAGCAGAGAAAACATATTCCAGACACCCATCACTCTCTGTAAAAACCAGAGACAACATATACCAGACACCCATCACACTCTGTAAAAAACAGAGACAACATATTCCAGACACCCATCAGTCGCTGTAAAAACCAGAGACAACATATTCCAGACACCCATCACTCTCAGTAAAAACCAGACACAACATATTCCAGACACCCATCACTCTCTGTAAAAACCAGAGACAACATATTCCAGACACCCATCACTCCCTGTAAAAACCAGAGGCAACTCATTCCAGACACCCATCACTCTCTGTAAAAACCAGAGACAACTCATTCCAGACACCCATCATGATCTGTGAAAACCAGAGACAACATATTCCAGACACCCATCACTCTCTGTAAAAACCAGAGACAACATATTCCAGACACCAATCACTCTCTTTAAAAACCAGAGACAACATATTCTAGACACCCATCATTCTCTGTAAAAACCAGACAACACATTCCAGACACCCATCACTCTCTGTAAAAACCAGAGAAAACACATTCCTGACACCCATCACTCTCTGTAAAAACCAGAGAAAACATATTCCAGACACCCATCATTCTCTTGAAAAACCAGAGACAACATATTCCAGACACCCATCACTCTCTGTAAAAACCAGACAACACATTCCAGACACCCATCACTCACTGTAAAAACCAGAAACAACATATACCAGAGACCCATCACTCTCTGTAAAAACCAGAGACAACATATTCCAGACACCCATCACTCTCTGTAAAAACCAGAGACAACATATTCCAGACACCCATCACTCTCTGTAAAAACCAGACAACACATTCCAGACACCCATCACTCACTGTAAAAGCCCAGACCACACATTCCAGACACCCATCATTCTCTGTAAAAACCAGAGGCAACATATTCCAGACACCCATCACTCCCTGTAAAAACCAGAGACAACACATTCCAGACACTCATCACTCTCTGTAAAAACCAGAGACAACATATTCCAGACACCTATCACTCTCTTTAAAAACCAGACAACATATTCCAGACACCCATCAATCTCTTTAAAAACCAGAGACAACATATTCCCGACACCCATCATTCTCTGTAAAAACCCAGACCACACATTCCAGACACCCAACATTCTCTTTAAAAACCAGAGACAACATATTCCAGACACCCATCATTCTCTTGAAAAACCAGAGACAACATATTCCAGACACTCATCACTCTCTGTAAAAACCAGAGACAACATATTCCAGACACCTATCACTCTCTTTAAAAACCAGAGTCAACATATTCCAGCCACCTATCACTCTCTTTAAAAACCAGAGCCAACATATTCCAGACACCCATCAATCTCTTTAAAAACCAGAGACAACATATTCCAGACACCCATCATTCTCTGTAAAAACCAGAGACAACATATTCCAGACACCCATCACGATGTGTGGAAAACCAGAGACAACATATTCCAGACACCAATCATTCTCTGTAAAAACCAGAGACAACATATTCCAGACACCCATCACTCTCTGTGAAACACCAGATAACATGTTACAGATACCTATCACTGGCTCTATCAAACCCACAGGCAAAACATTGCAGACACCCATCACTCTCTGTAAAAAGCCTAGACAAAACATTCCAGACAACTATCACTCTGTTAAAAACCCAAAACAGCGCAATCCAGACACCCATCATTCTCTGTAAAAATCCTAGAATAGACATTCAAGACACCCATCATTCTCTGTAAAAATCCTAGAATAGTCGTTCAAGACACCCATAATTCTTTGTAAAAAGACCAGACAACATATTGCAGACACCCATCACACACTGCAATAATTCATGACAACACATTCCAGACAATCATCACTCTCTGTAAAAACCAGAAACAACATATTCCAGACACCCATCATTCTCAGTAAAAACAAGAGGCAACACATTCCAGACACCCATCACTTTCTGTATAAAGCAGAGAAAACATATTCCAGACACCCATCACTCTCTGTAAAAACCAGAGACAACATATACCAGACACCCATCACACTCTGTAAAAACCAGAGACAACATATTCCAGACACCCATCAGTCGCTGTAAAAACCAGAGACAACATATTCCAGACACCCATCACTCTCAGTAAAAACCTGAGACAACTTATTCCAGACACCCATCACTCTCTGTAAAAACCAGAGACAACTCATTCCAGACACCCATCACTCTCTGTAAAAACCAGAGATAACATATTCCAGACACCTATCACTCTCTGTAAAAACCAGAGACAACTCATTCCAGACACCCATCATGATCTGTGAAAACCAGAGACAACATATTCTAGACACCCATCATTCTCTGTAAAAACCAGAGAAAGCACATTCCTGACACCCATCACTCTCTGTAAAAACCAGAGACAACATATTCCAGACACCCATCACTCTCTGTAAAAACCAGACAACACATTCCAGACACCCATCACTCACTGTAAAAACCCAGACCACACATTCCAGACACCCATCATTCTCTGTAAAAACCAGAGGCAACATATTCCAGACACCCATCACTCTCTGTAAAAACCAGAGACAACACATTCCAGACACGCATCACACTCTGTAAAAACCAGAGACAACATATTCCAGACACCCATCACCCTCTGTAAAAACCACAGACAACATATTCCAGACACCCATCACTCTCTGTAAAAACCAGAGACAACTCATTCAGGACAACCATCACTCTCTGTAAAAACCAGAGACAACATATTCCAGACACCCATCACTCTCTGTGAAAACCAGACAACACATTCCAGACACCCATCACTCACTGTAAAAACCCAGACCACACATTCCAGACACCCATCATTCTCTGTAAAAACCAGAGGCAACATATTCCAGACACCCATCACTCTCTGTAAAAACCAGAGACAACACATTCCAGACACGCATCACACTCTGTAAAAACCAGAGACAACATATTCCAGACACCCATCACTCTCTGTAAAAACCAGAGACAACTCATTCAGGACAACCATCACTCTCTGTAAAAACCAGAGACAACATATTCCAGACACCCATCACTCTCTGTAAAAACCAGAGACAACATATTCCAGACACCTATCACTCTCTTTAAAAACCAGAGACAACATATTCCAGACACCCATCAATCTCTTTAAAAACCAGAGACAACATATTCCAGACACCCATCATTCTCTGTAAAAACCCAGACCACACATTCCAGACACCCATCATTCTCTTTAAAAACCAGAGACAACATATTCCAGACACCCATCATTCTCTTGAAAAACCAGAGACAACATATTCCAGACACTCATCACTCTCTGTAAAAACCAGAGACAACATATTCCAGACACCTATCACTCACTTTAAAAACCAGTGCCAACATATTCCAGACACCCATCAATCTCTTTAAAAACCAGAGACAACATATTCCAGACACCCATCATTCTCTGTAAAAACCAGAGACAACATATTCCAGACACCCATCACGATGTGTGGAAAACCAGAGACAACATATTCCAGACACCAATCATTCTCTGTAAAAACCAGAGACAACATATTCCAGACACCCATCACTCTCTGTGAAACACCAGATAACATGTTACAGATACCTATCACTGGCTCTATCAAACCCACAGGCAAAACATTGCAGACACCCATCACTCTCTGTAAAAAGCCTAGACAACACATTCCAGACAACTATCACTCTGTTAAAAACCCAAAACAGCGCAATCCAGACACCCATCATTCTCTGTAAAAATCCTAGAATAGACATTCAAGACACCCATCATTCTCTGTAAAAATCCTAGAATAGTCGTTCAAGACACCCATAATTCTTTGTAAAAAGACCAGACAACATATTGCAGACACCCATCACACACTGCAATAATTCATGACAACACATTCCAGACAATCATCACTCTCTGTAAAAACCAGAAACAACATATTCCAGACACCCATCATTCTCAGTAAAAACAAGAGGCAACATATTCCAGACACCCATCACTTTCTGTATAAAGCAGAGAAAACATATTCCAGACACCCATCACTCTCTGTAAAAACCAGAGACAACATATACCAGACACCCATCACACTCTGTAAAAACCAGAGACAACATATTCCAGACACCCATCAGTCGCTGTAAAAACCAGAGACAACATATTCCAGACACCCATCACTCTCAGTAAAAACCAGAGACAACTTATTCCAGACACCCATCACTCTCTGTAAAAACCAGAGACAACTCATTCCAGACACCCATCACTCTCTGTAAAAACCAGAGATAACATATTCCAGACACCTATCACTCTCTGTAAAAACCAGAGACAACTCATTCCAGACACCCATCATGATCTGTGAAAACCAGAGACAACATATTCTAGACACCCATCATTCTCTGTAAAAACCAGAGAAAGCACATTCCTGACACCCATCACTCTCTGTAAAAACCAGAGACAACATATTCCAGACACCCATCACTCTCTGTAAAAACCAGACAACACATTCCAGACACCCATCACTCACTGTAAAAACCCAGACCACACATTCCAGACACCCATCATTCTCTGTAAAAACCAGAGGCAACATATTCCAGACACCCATCACTCTCTGTAAAAACCAGAGACAACACATTCCAGACACGCATCACACTCTGTAAAAACCAGAGACAACATATTCCAGACACCCATCACCCTCTGTAAAAACCACAGACAACATATTCCAGACACCCATCACTCTCTGTAAAAACCAGAGACAACTCATTCAGGACAACCATCACTCTCTGTAAAAACCAGAGACAACATATTCCAGACACCCATCACTCTCTGTGAAAACCAGACAACACATTCCAGACACCCATCACTCACTGTAAAAACCCAGACCACACATTCCAGACACCCATCATTCTCTGTAAAAACCAGAGGCAACATATTCCAGACACCCATCACTCTCTGTAAAAACCAGAGACAACACATTCCAGACACGCATCACACTCTGTAAAAACCAGAGACAACATATTCCAGACACCCATCACTCTCTGTAAAAACCAGAGACAACTCATTCAGGACAACCATCACTCTCTGTAAAAACCAGAGACAACATATTCCAGACACCCATCACTCTCTGTAAAAACCAGAGACAACATATTCCAGACACCTATCACTCTCTTTAAAAACCAGAGACAACATATTCCAGACACCCATCAATCTCTTTAAAAACCAGAGACAACATATTCCAGACACCCATCATTCTCTGTAAAAACCCAGACCACACATTCCAGACACCCATCATTCTCTTTAAAAACCAGAGACAACATATTCCAGACACCCATCATTCTCTTGAAAAACCAGAGACAACATATTCCAGACACTCATCACTCTCTGTAAAAACCAGAGACAACATATTCCAGACACCTATCACTCACTTTAAAAACCAGTGCCAACATATTCCAGACACCCATCAATCTCTTTAAAAACCAGAGACAACATATTCCAGACACCCATCATTCTCTGTAAAAACCAGAGACAACATATTCCAGACACCCATCACGATGTGTGGAAAACCAGAGACAACATATTCCAGACACCAATCATTCTCTGTAAAAACCAGAGACAACATATTCCAGACACCCATCACTCTCTGTAAAAACCAGAGACAACATATTCCAGACACCAATCATTCTCTGTAAAAACCAGAGACATCATATTCCAGACACCCTTCACTCTCTGTAGAAAGACCAGATAACATGTTACAGATACCTATCACTGGCTCTATCAAACCCACAGGCAAAACATTGCAGACACCCATCACTCTGTGTAAAAAGCCTAGACAACACATTCCAGACAACTATCACACTGTTAAAAACCCAAAACAACGCAATCCAGACACCCATCATTCTCTGTAAAAATCCTAGAATAGACATTCAAGACACCCATCATTCTCTGTAAAAATCCTAGAATAGTCGTTCAAGACACCCATAATTCTTTGTAAAAAGACCAGACAACATATTGCAGACACCCATCACACACTGCAATAATTCAAGACAACACATTCCAGACAAACATCACTCTCTAAAAATCCCAGACAACACATTGCAGACACCCATCACTCTCTGTAAAAAGCCCAGGCAACACATCCAAGATACATATCAATCGAGGGAAAAATGCCAGACAATACAATACAGAGACCCATCACACGCTGAAATTATCCCGGACAAAACATTCCAAACACCAATCACTCTCTATAAAAATCCACAGACTAGACATTCCAGACACCCATCACGATCTGTGAAAACCCCAAACAACACATTCCAGACACCCATCACAATCTGTGAAAACCCCAGTCAACACATTCCAGACACCCATCACTCGCTGTAAAAACCAGAGACAACATATTCCAGACACCTATCGCACTTCCTGTAAAACCCCCACACAACACATCTCAGTCACCAATCCCTCTCTAAAAGTCCGAGACAACAGAATCCAGACACACATCACTCT
This sequence comes from Hemitrygon akajei, assembly GCF_048418815.1. NCBI lineage: Eukaryota > Metazoa > Chordata > Chondrichthyes > Myliobatiformes > Dasyatidae > Hemitrygon > Hemitrygon akajei. The sequence goes on from NC_133134.1 coordinate 79,850,276, forward strand.
CTGTAAAAACCAAAGACAACATAATCCAGACACACATCACTCTCTGTAAAAACCAGAGACAACATATTCCAGACACCCATCATTCTCTGTAAAAACCAGAGACAACATATTCCAGACACCCATCACGATGTGTGGAAAACCAGAGACAACATATTCCAGACACCAATCATTCTCTGTAAAAACCAGAGACAACATATTCCAGACACCCATCACTCTCTGTAAAAACCAGAGACAACATATTCCAGACACCAATCATTCTCTGTAAAAACCAGAGACAACATATTCCAGACACCCTTCACTCTCTGTAGAAAGACCAGATAACATGTTACAGATACCTATCACTGGCTCTATCAAACCCACAGGCAAAACATTGCAGACACCCATCACTCTGTGTAAAAAGCCTAGACAACACATTCCAGACAACTATCACACTGTTAAAAACCCAAAACAACACAATCCAGACACCCATCATTCTCTGTAAAAATCCTAGAATAGACATTCAAGACACCCATCATTCTCTGTAAAAATCCTAGAATAGTCGTTCAAGACACCCATAATTCTTTGTAAAAAGACCAGACAACATATTGCAGACACCCATCACACACTGCAATAATTCAAGACAACACATTCCAGACAAACATCACTCTCTAAAAATCCCAGACAACAAATTGCAGACACCCATCACTCTCTGTAAAAAGCCCAGGCAACACATCCAAGATACATATCAATCGAGGGAAAAATGCCAGACAATACAATACAGAGACCCATCACACGCTAAAATTATCCCGGACAAAACATTCCAAACACCAATCACTCTCTATAAAAATCCACAGACTAGACATTCCAGACACCCATCACGATCTGTGAAAACCCCAAACAACACATTCCAGACACCCATCACAATCTGTGAAAACCCCAGTCAACACATTCCAGACACCCATCACTCGCTGTAAAAACCAGAGACAACATATTCCAGACACCTATCGCACTTCCTGTAAAACCCCCACACAACACATCTCAGTCACCAATCCCTCTCTAAAAGTCCGAGACAACAGAATCCAGACACCCATCACTCTCTGTAAAAACCAAAGACAACATAATCCAGACACACATCACTCTCTGTAAAAACCAGAGACAACATATTCCAGACACTCATCACTCTCTGTAAAAACCAGAGATAACATATTCCAGACACCCATCACTCTCTGTAAAATCCAGAAACAACATATTCCAGACACCCATCATTCTCAGTAAAAACAAGAGGCAACATATTCCAGACACCCATCACTTTCTGTAAAAAGCAGAGAAAACATATTCCAGACACCCATCACTCTCTGTAAAAAACAGAGACAACATATACCAGACACCCATCACACTCTGTAAAAACCAGAGACAACATATTCCAGACACCCATCAGTCGCTGTAAAAACCAGAGACAACATATTCCAGACACCCATCACTCTCAGTAAAAACCAGACACAACATATTCCAGACACCCATCACTCTCTGTAAAAACCAGAGACAACATATTCCAGACACCCATCACTCTCTGTAAAAACCAGAGACAACTCATTCCAGACACCCATCACTCTCTGTAAAAACCAGAGACAACTCATTCCAGACACCCATCATGATCTGTGAAAACCAGAGACAACATATTCCAGACACCCATCACTCTCTGTAAAAACCAGAGACAACATATTCCAGACACCAATCACTCTCTTTAAAAACCAGAGACAACATATTCTAGACACCCATCATTCTCTGTAAAAACCAGACAACACATTCCAGACACCCATCACTCTCTGTAAAAACCAGAGAAAACACATTCCTGACACCCATCACTCTCTGTAAAAACCAGAGAAAACATATTCCAGACACCCATCATTCTCTTGAAAAACCAGAGACAACATATTCCAGACACCCATCACTCTCTGTAAAAACCAGACAACACATTCCAGACACCCATCACTCACTGTAAAAACCAGAAACAACATATACCAGAGACCCATCACTCTCTGTAAAAACCAGAGACAACATATTCCAGACACCCATCACTCTCTGTAAAAACCAGAGACAACATATTCCAGACACCCATCACTCTCTGTAAAAACCAGACAACACATTCCAGACACCCATCACTCACTGTAAAAGCCCAGACCACACATTCCAGACACCCATCATTCTCTGTAAAAACCAGAGGCAACATATTCCAGACACCCATCACTCCCTGTAAAAACCAGAGACAACACATTCCAGACACTCATCACTCTCTGTAAAAACCAGAGACAACATATTCCAGACACCTATCACTCTCTTTAAAAACCAGAGACAACATATTCCAGACACCCATCATTCTCTTTAAAAACCAGAGACAACATATTCCAGACACCCATCATTCTCTGTAAAAACCCAGACCACACATTCCAGACACCCATCATTCTCTTTAAAAACCAGAGACAACATATTCCAGACACCCATCATTCTCTTGAAAAACCAGAGACAACATATTCCAGACACTCATCACTCTCTGTAAAAACCAGAGACAACATATTCCAGACACCTATCACTCTCTTTAAAAACCAGAGTCAACATATTCCAGCCACCTATCACTCTCTTTAAAAACCAGAGCCAACATATTCCAGACACCCATCAATCTCTTTAAAAACCAGAGACAACATATTCCAGACACCCATCATTCTCTGTAAAAACCAGAGACAACATATTCCAGACACCCATCACGATGTGTGGAAAACCAGAGACAACATATTCCAGACACCAATCATTCTCTGTAAAAACCAGAGACAACATATTCCAGACACCCATCACTCTCTGTGAAACACCAGATAACATGTTACAGATACCTATCACTGGCTCTATCAAACCCACAGGCAAAACATTGCAGACACCCATCACTCTCTGTAAAAAGCCTAGACAACACATTCCAGACAACTATCACTCTGTTAAAAACCCAAAACAACGCAATCCAGACACCCATCATTCTCTGTAAAAATCCTAGAATAGACATTCAAGACACCCATCATTCTCTGTAAAAATCCTAGAATAGTCGTTCAAGACACCCATAATTCTTTGTAAAAAGACCAGACAACATATTGCAGACACCCATCACACACTGCAATAATTCAAGACAACACATTCCAGACAAACATCACTCTCTGTAAAAACCAGAAACAGCATATTCCAGACACCCATCATTCTCAGTAAAAACAAGAGGCAACATATTCCAGACACCCATCACTTTCTGTATAAAGCAGAGAAAACATATTCCAGACACCCATCACTCTCTGTAAAAACCAGAGACAACATATACCAGACACCCATCACACTCTGTAAAAACCAGAGACAACATATTCCAGACACCCATCAGTCGCTGTAAAAACCAGAGACAACATATTCCAGACACCCATCACTCTCAGTAAAAACCAGAGACAACTTATTCCAGACACCCATCACTCTCTGTAAAAACCAGAGACAACTCATTCCAGACACCCATCACTCTCTGTAAAAACCAGAGATAACATATTCCAGACACCTATCACTCTCTGTAAAAACCAGAGACAACTCATTCCAGACACCCATCATGATCTGTGAAAACCAGAGACAACATATTCTAGACACCCATCATTCTCTGTAAAAACCAGAGAAAGCACATTCCTGACACCCATCACTTTCTGTAAAAACCAGAGACAACATATTCCAGACACCCATCACTCTCTGTAAAAACCAGACAACACATTCCAGACACCCATCACTCACTGTAAAAACCCAGACCACACATTCCAGACACCCATCATTCTCTGTAAAAACCAGAGGCAACATATTCCAGACACCCATCACTCTCTGTAAAAACCAGAGACAACACATTCCAGACACGCATCACACTCTATAAAAACCAGAGACAACATATTCCAGACACCCATCACCCTCTGTAAAAACCACAGACAACATATTCCAGACACCCATCACTCTCTGTAAAAACCAGAGACAACTCATTCAGGACAACCATCACTCTCTGTAAAAACCAGAGACAACATATTCCAGACACCCATCACTCTCTGTGAAAACCAGACAACACATTCCAGACACCCATCACTCACTGTAAAAACCCAGACCACACATTCCAGACACCCATCATTCTCTGTAAAAACCAGAGGCAACATATTCCAGACACCCATCACTCTCTGTAAAAACCAGAGACAACACATTCCAGACACGCATCACACTCTGTAAAAACCAGAGACAACATATTCCAGACACCCATCACTCTCTGTAAAAACCAGAGACAACTCATTCAGGACAACCATCACTCTCTGTAAAAACCAGAGACAACATATTCCAGACACCCATCACTCTCTGTAAAAACCAGAGACAACATATTCCAGACACCTATCACTCTCTTTAAAAACCAGAGACAACATATTCCAGACACCCATCAATCTCTTTAAAAACCAGAGACAACATATTCCAGACACCCATCATTCTCTGTAAAAACCCAGACCACACATTCCAGACACCCATCATTCTCTTTAAAAACCAGAGACAACATATTCCAGACACCCATCATTCTCTTGAAAAACCAGAGACAACATATTCCAGACACTCATCACTCTCTGTAAAAACCAGAGACAACATATTCCAGACACCTATCACTCACTTTAAAAACCAGTGCCAACATATTCCAGACACCCATCAATCTCTTTAAAAACCAGAGACAACATATTCCAGACACCCATCATTCTCTGTAAAAACCAGAGACAACATATTCCAGACACCCATCACGATGTGTGGAAAACCAGAGACAACATATTCCAGACACCAATCATTCTCTGTAAAAACCAGAGACAACATATTCCAGACACCCATCACTCTCTGTAAAAACCAGAGACAACATATTCCAGACACCAATCATTCTCTGTAAAAACCAGAGACAACATATTCCAGACACCCTTCACTCTCTGTAGAAAGACCAGATAACATGTTACAGATACCTATCACTGGCTCTATCAAACCCACAGGCAAAACATTGCAGACACCCATCACTCTGTGTAAAAAGCCTAGACAACACATTCCAGACAACTATCACACTGTTAAAAACCCAAAACAACGCAATCCAGACACCCATCATTCTCTGTAAAAATCCTAGAATAGACATTCAAGACACCCATCATTCTCTGTAAAAATCCTAGAATAGTCGTTCAAGACACCCATAATTCTTTGTAAAAACACCAGACAACATATTGCAGACACCCATCACACACTGCAATAATTCAAGACAACACATTCCAGACAAACATCACTCTCTAAAAATCCCAGACAACACATTGCAGACACCCATCACTCTCTGTAAAAAGCCCAGGCAACACATCCAAGATACATATCAATCGAGGGAAAAATGCCAGACAATACAATACAGAGACCCATCACACGCTGAAATTATCCCGGACAAAACATTCCAAACACCAATCACTCTCTATAAAAATCCACAGACTAGACATTCCAGACACCCATCACGATCTGTGAAAACCCCAAACAACACATTCCAGACACCCATCACAATCTGTGAAAACCCCAGTCAACACATTCCAGACACCCATCACTCGCTGTAAAAACCAGAGACAACATATTCCAGACACCTATCGCACTTCCTGTAAAACCCCCACACAACACATCTCAGTCACCAATCCCTCTCTAAAAGTCCGAGACAACAGAATCCAGACACACATCACTCTCTGTAAAAACCAAAGACAACATAATCCAGACACACATCACTCTCTGTAAAAACCAGAGACAACATATTCCAGACACTCATCACTCTCTGTAAAAACCAGAGATAACATATTCCAGACACCCATCACTCTCTGTAAAAACCAGAAACAACATATTCCAGACATCCATCATTCTCAGTAAAAACAAGAGGCAACATATTCCAGACACCCATCACTTTCTGTAAAAAGCAGAGAAAACATATTCCAGACACCCATCACTCTCTGTAAAAACCAGAGACAAGATATTCCAGTCACCCATCACTCTCTTTAAAAACCAGAGACCTCAGATTCCAGACACCCATCACTCTCTGTAAAAACTGAGAGACAACATATTCCAGACACCCATCACTCTCTGTAAAAACCAACAACACATTCCAGACACCCATCACTCTCTTTAAAAACCCAGACCACACATTCCAGACGCCCATCATTCTCTGTAAAAACCAGAGACAACATATTCCAGACACCCATCACTCTCTGTAACAACCAGAGACAACACATTCCAGACACGCATCACTCTCTGTAAAAACCAGAGACAACATATTCCAGACACCCATCACCCTCTGTAAAAACCAGAGACAACATATTCCAGACACCCATCACTCTCTGTAAAAACCAGAGACAAGATATTCCAGTCACCCATCACTCTCTTTAAAAACCAGAGACCACACATTCCAGACACCCATCATTCTCTTTAAAAACCAGAGAGAACATATTCCAGACACCCATCATTCTCTTTAAAAACCAGAGACAACATATTCCAGACCCTCATCATTCTCTGTAAAAATAAGACAACACATTCCCTACACCCATCATTCTCTGTAAAAACCAGACACAACATATTCCAGACACCCATCACTCTCAGTGTAGAATCCACAGACAACACATTACAGACACCCATCACTCTCAGTGTAGAATCCCCATACAACACATTCCAGACACCCATCACTCTCTGTACAAACCAGAGACAACATATTCCAGACACCCATCACTCTCAGTGTAGAATCCCCAGACAACACATTACAGACACCCATCACTCTCAGTGTAGAATCCCCATACAACACATTCCAGACACCCATCACTCTCTGTACAAACCAGAAACAACATATTCCAGACACCCATCACTCTCTTTAAAAACCAGAGACAACACATTACAGACACCCATCATTCTCTTTAAAAACCAGAGACAACACATTACAGACACCCATCACTCTCAGTGTAGAATCCCCAGACAACACATTACAGACACCCATCACTCTCAGTGTAGAATCCCCATACAACACATTACAGACACCCATCACTCTCAGTGTAGAATCCCCAGACAACACATTACAGACACCCATCACTCTCAGTGTAGAATCCCCATACAACACATTACAGACACCCATCACTCTCAGTGTAGAATCCCCAGACAACACATTACAGACACCCATCACTCTCAGTGTAGAATCCCCAGACAACACATTCCAGACACCCTGCTCTTTTTGTAAAAATCCCAGACAATACATTCCTGATACACATGAGCTCTCTGCAAAAGCCCCATCACTCTCAGTGTAGAAACCCCAGACAACACATTCCAGACATACATCACTCTATCTGTAAAAACCCCAGAAAGTGCATTCCAGCAACGCATCGCTCTCTGTAAAAACAGCAGGGAACACATCCCAGATACCCATCACACTCTGAAAAAATGCCAGTCAACACATTCCAGAAACTCATCACTTCCTGTAAAATTCTAGACAACACATTCCAGACACCCATCACTCCAACTGTAAAAACCCTAGAGAACGCACACCAGACACCCATCACTCTCTGTAAAAATCCCAGGCAACACATTCGAGACACCCATCACTCATGGTAAAACCGAAGACAATACATTCCAGACACCCATCACTCTCTGCAAAAACTCGAGACCACACATCGCAGACACCCATCATTCTATCTGTAAAAACGCCAGTCAATACATTCCAGACACCCATCACTCTCTGCGAAAACTCGAGACCACACATTGCGGACACCCATCATTCAATCTGTATAAACCCCAGTCAACACATTCCAGACACCCAATACTTAGTGTAAAAATCCCAGGCTACAGATTCCAGACAGCCATCACTCTCCACAAAAACCTCAGACAACACATCCCAGACACCCAACACTCTCTCTGTATAAACCCCAGGGAACGCATTGCGGACACCAATCACTCTCTGTAAAAATCCCTAAACAATGCAATCCAGACACCCATCACACTCTGCAAAATCCCTAGACAACGCATTCCAGACACACATCACTCTCTGTAAAATCCCTAGACAATGCATTCCAGACCACTCACTCTCTGTAAAAACCCCAGACAACACATTCTAGACACCCATCACTCTCCATAAAACCCCAGACAATACAGTCCAGACACCAATCACTCTCTGCAAAAACCCCAGACCACACATCCCAAACACCCATCACTCTCTGTAAAAACCAGACAACACATTCCAGACACCCATCACTCTCTGTAAAAACCAGAGACAACACATTCCAGACACCCATCACTCTCTGTAAAAACCAGAGAGAACACATTCCAGACACCTATCACTCTCTTTAGAAATCCCAGGCAACACATTACAGACACTCATCACTCTCCACAAAAATCTCAGACAACACATCCCTGACACCCATCACTTTCTGCAGAACCCCAGTAAACACATCACTCTCTGTGAAAACCCAAGACCACACACTTTGAACACCCAACACTCTCTGTAAAATCCCTAGACAACGCATTCCAGACACACATCACTCTCTGTAACATCCCTAGACAATGCATTCCAGACACACATCACTCTCTGTAAAATCCCTAGACAACACATTCCAGACACCTATCATTCTCTGTAAAATCCCTAGACAATGCATTCCAGACACACATCACTCTCTGTAAAATCCCTAGACAACGCATTCCAGACACACATCACTCTCTGTAAAATCTCTAGACAACGCATTCCAGGCACCCATCACTCTCTGTTAAAGGATGAATTGTACAAAGGAGATGGTTTGCACTTTAATAGGCGGGGGACCAGCATTCTGGCAGGCAGTTTTGCCACTGCTACACGGGTGTGTTTAAACTAATAAGTGGGGGGGGGGGGGGGGAGGAGTTGAACTGGAAATATCAGGATGGAGTTAAAGGGTAGGAGAGAATAAGAAAGACAACAAAATTGATGGGACAGAAAGCTCAGGAAGGGATCGGAGAGTATGGCCAAGTGTAATAGGGATCGATGTGAGAAGCAATGGATTAAAAGTATTATATATGAACGCACGAAGTTTAAGAAATAAAGTGGATGAGCTTGAGGCTCAGTTGGAAGTTGGTAAGTATGATGTTGTAGGAATAACAGAGACATGGCTGCAAGAGGACCAAGGCTGGGAAATGATTATTTAAGGATATACGTCCTATCAAAAGGACAGATAGGTGGGCAGAGGGGGTGGGGTGACCCTGCTGGTGAGGAATGAAATTCGGTCCCTTGCGAGGGGTGACATAGAATCAGGAGATGTAGAGTCAGTATGGATAGAACTGAGAAATTGTAAGGGCAAAAAGACCCTAATGGGAGTTATCTACAGGCCCCCAAATAGTAGCCTGGATATAGGGTGCAAGTTGAATCAAGAGTTGAAATTGGCATGTCGCAAAGATAATGCTACGGTTGTTATGGGGGATTTCAACATGAAGGTTGACTGGGAGAATCAGGATGGTACTATACCCCAAGAAAGGGAGTTTGTGGAGTGCCTCTGTGATGGATTCTTAGAGCAGCTTGTACTGGAGCCTACCAGGGAGAAGGCAATTCTGGATTTAGTGTTGTGTAATTGATGCGCCATCAATAACTCTCGGAGACTGGAAGTGAACGATAGGCTTTTATTAGCAGCAAAGAGGGAGCACAACATCTTGGAGACTGAGGGAGGAGCAGTGCCCCAATCACCTTTATACCGGGGTCAGTGGGAGGAGCCACAGGAGCAGTCAGCTGAGGGGCATGTCCAGACAGGTATACATAGGTTACCACAGTAATGAACTGGATTAATAAGGAAGCTCGAGGTAAAGGAGCCATTAGGTAGTAGTGATCATAATATGATAAGTTTTAATCTACAATTTGAGAGGGAGAAGGGAAAATCGGAAGTGTCAGTATTACAGTTGAACAAAGGGGATTATGGAGCCATGAGGGAGGAACTAGCCAAAGTTGACTGGAAGAATACCCTAGCAGGGATGACAGTGGAAAAATAATGACAGGTATTTCTGGGAATAATACAGAAGGTGCAGGATCAGTTCATTCCAAAGAGGAAGAAAGATTCTAAGGGGAGTAGGGGCGACCGTGGCTGACAAGGGAAGTCAAGGACAGTATAAAAATAAAAGAGAAGTATAACATGGCAAAGATGAGCGGGAAGCCAGAGGATTGGGAAACTTTTAAAGAGCAACAAAAGATAACTAAAAAGACATTACGGGGAGAAAAGATGAGGTATGAAGGTAAACTGGCCAATAATATAAAGGAAGACAGTAAAAGCTTCTTTAGGTATCTGAAGAGGAAAAAATTAGTTAAGACCAAAGTTGGGCCCTTGAAGGCAGAAACGGGTGAATTTATTATGAGGAACAATGAAATGGCAGATGAGTTGAACAGGTACTTTGGATCTGTCTTCACTAGGGAAGACAGACAATCTCCCAGATGTAATAGTGGCCAGAGGACCTAGGGTAACAGAGGAACTGAAGGAAATTCACATTAGGCAGAAAATGGTGTTGGGTAGACTGATGGGACTGAAGGCTGATAAATCCCCAGGGTCTGATGGTCTGCATCCCAGGGTACTTAAGGAGGTGGCTCTAGAAATCGCGGATGCATTGGTAATCATTATCCAATGTTCTATAGATTCAGGATCAGTTCCTGAGGATTGGAGGGTAGCTAATGTTTGTCACGAGGTGGGGACAAGGGTGCTGGGAGAGGACCCACATGCAAGACACAAACACGTCTTTCTTAGGTTCAATAAAATAGCGTTTTTTACTCGCTACACAGAAGATCGGGAAATCAAGGAGGACAAAGAGGAACAAGGACCTCGGACTAGGGGACTAGGGACTTGGATCGCGGCGGACCTGGGACTTGAAAACTGGGAACTGGGATCACCACGGCCATGACTTGGACAGTGGGAACAAGGATGGTTGCGGCCATGACTTGGACCCTGGGGACTGGGACCGCCATGGCCCTTGGACTTGGAGACTGGGATCCATGGATCGCCGCAGCCGGGAACATGGAACCTGGATCGTCGTGGACCCTGGACTAGGAGACTAGGACATTGATTCACCGCAGCCAGAAATATGGAGACCATGGATCGCCGCAGCCAGAAATGTGGAGACCAAAACACAGGACAGGAACATTGAGCCAGGACTCCGCCTTCAGATCAGGCACCGAGCCGGGACTCTTCTTCGAGGGGTAGACACAGACACAGGGCATGAACATCGAGCCGGAACTCTGCCTTCCACTCAGGCACCGAGCCGGGACTCTTCTTCGAGGGGTAGACACAGACACAGGGCATGAACATCGAGCCGGAACTCTGCCTTCCACTCAGGCACCGAGCCGGGACTCTTCGAGGGGTAGACAGAGACACAGGGCATGAACATCGAGCCGGAACTCTGCCTTCCACTCAGGCACCGAGCCAGGACTCTTCAAGGGGTAGACACGGACCATGGGCATGAACATCGAGCCGGAACTCTGCCTTCCACTCAGGCACCGAGCCGGGACTCTTCGAGGGGTAGACACAGACCATGGGCATGAACGTTGAGTCAGGACTCCACCTTCAACTCACCCCTGGCAGATTGACCTTGCCCGGACCCACTCTGGCGAAGAGAGGTGAATTGCTGGTACTCCGATGCAGGCTGGATAACTCTGGCCTGTGGTAACGACTTGCTAAGGCTTCTTAACACTCTCGCCCCGAACAGCTAAAGCCAGGGGCTTATAAGCTGCCGGTTCGGGTCGAGAGTAGATCACCTTAATTGCCAAGCGGAATTAAAAGGGAACAAAGAGTCAATGGTCTGGATCATAATGCAACCTAACTAAATTTAAAGGGGAATCGATCCGGGCCATGACAATGTTATCCCACTTTTTAAGAAAGGAGGGAGATAGAAAACAAGGAATTATAGATCGGTTAGCCTGACATCAGTGGTGGGGAAGATGCTGGAGTCAATTATAAAAGATGAAATAACGGCACATTTGGATAGCAGTAACAGGATCGGGGAAATCATGCTTGACTAATCTTCTGGAATTTTTTGAGGATATAACTATGAAAATGGACAAGGGAGAGCTAGTGGATGTAGTGTACCTGGACTTTCAGAAAGCCTTTGATAAGGTCCCACATCGGAGATTAGTGGGCAAAATTAGAGCACATGGTATTGGGGGTAGGGTACTAACATGGACAAAAAATTGGTTGGCAGACAGGAAACAAAGAATAGGGATTAACGGGTCCTTTTCAGAATGGCAGGCAGTGACTAGTGGGGTACCGCAAGGCTCGGTGCTGGGACCACAGCTATTTACAATATACATTAATGATTTAGATGAAGGAATTAAAAGTAACATCAGCAAATTTGCAGATGACACAAAGCTGGGTGGCAGTGTGAAATATGAGGAGGATGTTAGGAGAATGCAGGGTGACTTGGGCAGGTTGGGTGAGTGGGCAGATGCATGGCAGATGCAGTTTAATGTGGATAAATGTGAGGTTATCCACTTTGGTGGCAAGAACAGGAAGGCAGATTACTATCTGAATGGTGTCGTTAGGAAAAGGGGAAGTACAACGAGATCTAGGTGCTCTTGTACATCAGTCACTGAAAGTAAGCATGCAGGTACAGCAGGCAGTGAAGAAAGCTAATGGCATGTTGGCCTTCATAACAAGGGGAGTTGAGGATAGGAGAAAAGAGGTCCTTCTGCATTTGTACAGGGCCCTGGTGAGACCACACCTGGAGTATTGTGTTCAGTTTTGGTCTCCAAATTTGAGGAAGAACATCCTTGCTATTGAGGGAGTGTAGCATAGGTTCACAAGGTTAATTCCTGGGATGGCAGGACTGTCATATGTTGAAAGATTGGAGTGACTGGGCTTGTATACACTGGAATTTAGAAGGATGAGAGGGCATCTGATTGAAACATATAAGATTATTAAGGGATTGGACACGCTAGAGGCAAGAAACATATTCCCGATGTTGGGGGAGTCCAGAACCTGAGGCCACAGTTTAAGAATAAGGGGTAGGCCATTTAGAACAGAGTTGAGGAAAAACTTTTTCACCCAGAGAGTTGTGGATCTATGGAATGCTCTGTCTCAGAAGGCAGTGGAGGCCAATTCTCTAGATGTTTTCAAGAAAGAGTTAGATAGAGCTCTTAAAGATAGCAGAGTCAAGGGATATGGGGAGAAGGCAGAAATGGAGTACAGATTGCGGATGATCAGCCACGATCACATTGAATGGCGATGCTGGCTAGAAGGGCCGAATGGCCTACTCCTGCACCTAATATCTATTGTCTGCGAAAACCCGAGATCACACACCCCCAACACCCATCACTCTCTGTAAAAACCCCAGACAACACATTCCAGACACGAATCACTCTCTGTAAAAACCCTAGATAATGCATTACAGGCACCCATCATTCTCTGTAAAAACAACAGACAGCACATTCCAGACACTCATCACTCTATCTGTAAAAACCCCAGACAACACAGTCCAGACACCCATAGCTCTCTGTAAAAGGACCAGACAACTCATTCCAGACACCCATCACGCTCTGTAAAAACCCAAGGGAACACATTCCAGATAACCATCACTCTCTGTAAAACCGCAGACAACACATTCTAGACACACAGTATTCTCTATAAAAGCCCCAGCCAACACATTCCAAACAGCCATCAGTCTCTGTAAAAACCACAGACAACACACTCTAGACACCAATCAGTCTCACTTTAAGAGCCCCAGACAACACATTCCAGACACACATCACTTTATCTGTAAAAACCCCAGACAACACATTCCAGACACCCATCACTCTCTGTAAAATGCCCAGACAACACATTCCAGACACCCATCACTCTCAGTAAAAACCCCAGACAACACATTGCAGACGCCCATCACTTTCTGTAAAAATCCTAGGCTACAGATTCCAGACACCCATCACTCTCTCTGTAAAAACCCCAGACAACACATTGCAGACACCAATCACTCTCTGAAAAAATCCCAGACAACACATTCTAGACACCAATCACTCAATCTGTAAAAACCCCAGTCAACACATTCCAGACAACCTTCACTCTCTGTAAATACCCCAGACAACGCATTCCAGACACCCATCACTCTCTGTAAAAACAAAAGACAGCACATTCGAGACAACCATCACTCTCTGTAAAATCCCCAGACAACACATTCCAGACACCCATCACTCTCTGTAAAATCCCCAGACAACGTATTCCAGACACCCTTCACTCTCTGTAAATACCCCAGACAACGCATTCCAGATACCCATCACTCTCTGTAAAAACAACAGACAGCACATTCGAGACAACCATCACTCTCTGTTAAAATCCCAGGCAACAGGTTCCAGACAACCCATCACTCTCTGTTAAAATCCCAGGCAACAGGTTCCAGACACCCATCACTCTCTGTAAAATCCCCAGACAACACATTCCAGACACCCATCACTCTCTGTTAAAATCCCAGGCAACAGGTTCCAGACACCCATCACTCTCTGTAAAATCCCCAGACAACACATTCCAGACACGAATCACTCTCTGTAAAAACCCCAGACAACACATTCCAGACACACATCACTTTATCTGTAAAAACCCCAGTCAACACATTCCAGACACCCTTCACTCTCTGTAAATACCCCAGACAACGTATTCCAGACACCCATCACTCTCTGTAAAATCCCCAGACAACACATTCCAGACACCCATCACTCTCTGTAAAATCCCCAGACAACACATTCCAGACACTCATCACTCTATCTGTAAAAATTGCAGACAACACATTCTAGACACACAGTATTCTCTATAAAAGCCCCAGCCAACACATTCCAAACAGCCATCAGTCTCTGTAAAAACCACAGACAACACACTCTAGACACCAATCAGTCTCACTTTAAGAGCCCCAGACAACACATTCCAGACACACATCACTTTATCTGTAAAATGCCCAGACAACACATTCCAGACACCCATCACTCTCAGTAAAAACCCCAGACAACACATTGCAGACGCCCATCACTTTCTGTAAAAATCCTAGGCTACAGATTCCAGACACCC